>NC_135916.1:314646-387146 GCF_964194155.1 Cetorhinus maximus
CACTTGCCAAAGGCAGTGATTTTCCCCTCTCTGTTTTATTGAAACTTCTAAGCATCTCAAAAACTTTCTCGAAGAATTGTTTTAACCATCTCTTTTCCAAGGAGAATACAACATTTTTAAAAATTTCATTCATGGGATGTGGGCATCGCTGGCTAGGCCAGCATTTGTCACCCGTCTCTAAGTGCCCTTGTTCAGATGGCATTCAAGAGTCAAACTCATTATTATGGCTCTGGAGTCACAAGTAGGCCAGACCAGGTAAGGATGGCAGATTTCCTTCCCTAAAGGGCATAACATTATAGGACTAACTTAAATCGCACTCTTATGATAAGCTGTCTCCTTTGTCCCTGGTCTCATGCTGTTGAACATGCCCTTGTTTCTAATCATTCATGCGATATGGGTGATTGGCTGGACCAGCATTTATTGCCCATCCCTTGAGAAGGTAGTGGTGAGCTACCAACTTGATCTGCTGCAGTCCATGTGGTGTTAGGGAGGAGATTTTGACCCAGCAACAGTGAAGGAACGGCTGATATATTTACCAAGTCAGGATGGTAAGTGGCTTGGAGGGGAACTTCCAGGTGGTGGTGTTCCCATGTTTCTGCTGCCCTTGTCCTTCTAGACGGTAGTGGTCGTGGGTTTGGAAGATGCTGCCTAAGGAGCCTTGGTGAGTTGCCGCAGTGCATCTTGTAGATGGTACACACACTGCTGCTACTGTGCGAGGGTGGTGGAGGGAGTGAATGTTTGTGGATGGACTTCTTTGCCCTGGATGGTGTCGAGCTGTTGTGGGAGCTGCACTCACCCAGACAAGTGGGGAGTATTCCATCACACTCCTGACAACAGGAATGTTAATGGACAACAAGGGTTTCACGATTGTCATTAAGAGATTTAATTCCAGCTTGAATTCAACTTCTACCATCTCCCGCAGTGGGATAACTAGTCCAGCCACAATCCCAGTAGGCCATCACCTATTCTGCCTACACTCGAAGGCCTTTGCTCCTCTCCTGCCTATGTGCTGCGGAGTTTTGCCAGCAGCGCTCCAGTTGTGGGTCGGATGGGGAAAGGTCTTTTAAAGGGTCTTGCGTGATCACTTTCACCTTGTCTTCTACATCTGACACTTCAACCTGGAGAACGAATACACGGCGGCAATTGCAAAATCTAGTCCCTTTTGCATACTTACCCCAGGGGCGGTGAAGCGGCTGAGGGATTGTCTGGAGAAAGTAAAAAGAGATAGGCTTCAGTGTGATGGCGTGGGAAAGTTGTGCTGTTACTGACCACAGCCCGTTTCTGTTCCTCTAACTAATTTCCCAGCACAAACGTGTGAATGGACCACAATTCTAAACATGTGTAAACGTGCAGAAGTATATAAGAGACAGCGTCAATGTTCAAATAGCGTCTGTAGGCCTAGCATTGAAATTCAGTTATTTGATGTCTAGGCCTAATGCAAACCAGGTCCTCCTTAGCTTTATCACTCTCAGTGGTGCACCCTTATAGAGTTCAAGCCGGTAAGAGGCTCCTGACAAGCCCTGTGTATGAATGTCCCAAACTTATCATTGCAAGAGACACACCGCCCTCCAGCCCGAACCAATCGCTTCCTCCCCAAATGACCCAGCAATGCCCTGTCTGCGAATGGCGGGAAGTGAGTGACATCACGCGGTTCCAGGGCCAATTGCCTGCCCCTAAGGCAACACGCACCTTGCTTGGGTCCCCGCAGTTTGAAGCAGATCAAGGCAATCGCGGCGGCCAACAGGAGGAGCGGAAGGACTGACGCTGTGACCGTGGTTGCGTAACTCTTCGCTGCAAATCCAGTAAGCATATCAAGTTAATCCCGCAATCCAGCGGCAAGCGTGACAAACTCAACCCCGGCGTGCCGTGCGTTCCCGTTCTGGCCTCTCGATCAATAACCGCCTTGCCTCCCCCATTCTCGGCCCCTGTAGCCCCGCAACACCCGTCGGTGGGGCTTTTCAGCGCTGGTTCGATGATTACAGCCGCCTCCTTTGTATTCTCCGCAGTTCACTGCTGACAACATTCACCGGACCCAGAGGCTCCTGTCCCACACTAAGCCCTATTTTAAAATTGTGCTCAGGCAGCTCCCGGTCCACCGGGGTATCATATTCAACCCACCCACTGGCCCCTAGACCTCATATGTCTGGCCAATAGCCTCTAAAGCTTCTGTAATGTTTACAACTGTCAGTTAATTGATTGCAATCTCTTGGGCTTATGCTTGACCTTCATGACACCGGTAGTGAAATTGGGTCTCTTTATATGCTCTTCAATCACCTCATTAACCCCATTCCTCCCCCGCTTCTATTTGCAAGCCTATCTACAGAGGTGGAGGATTATATTCGCTGGAGTTCAGAAGAATGAGGGGGGGATCTCTTAGAAACCTATAAAATTCTAACAGGACTAGACAGGGTAGATACAGGAAGGATGTTCCCGATGGTGGGTTGAGTCCAGAACCAGGGGTCACAGTCTGAGGATACGGGGTAGACCATTTAGGACTGAGATGAGGAGAAATTTCTTCACCCAGAGAGTGATGAGCCTGTGGAATTCACTACCACAGAAAGCGGTTGAGACCAAAACATTGTATGTCTTCAGGAAGGAATTAGATATAGCGCTAGGGGTGAAAGGGATCAAATGGTATGGGGAGAAAGCGGGAGCAGGCTATTGAGTTGGATGATCAGCCATGATCATAATGAATGGCGGAGCAGGCTCGAAGGGCCGAATGGCCTTCTCCTGCTTCTAGTTTCTATGTTTCTATGTCTCAACCTTTTCAATGTCCGCCTCTCTCCTTCTTTCCCTCCTTGCCTTTCCATTGTTTTCCCGTAAAGGTTTTAAAAAAATATACATATAGATAGATACATAAAGAGGAAAAGACTAACTATAGCAGACTTGGGAATGTTAAAGGCAGAGTTGGAGTGACTCTAATAATATGAATTCCTGGCATTTGCCCGCATTATAGGAGACACGACATTGAGGGGATAGAGAGTCAGAGGGTTGATGGGCTAGACGCTAGGAAGAGGATTCTCCTGACTGAGACGGTGGACATTAGGTGCAACACTCTCGGAATCCAGGGCCTATCACTGACGGCTGAGGTGCAGAGATTTTTCATCATTAAATTGTTAGGAATGTTTTGGAACGTTTTTACGCACCAGAAGCTGTGAATAGGCAGCTGCCTTTGTTTCTCATTTCCCCGTTAAGTCCCTTTGCCTGTATGACTATTTGGGATAATGAAGGGCCTTTGGTGCATACACCCATGGATCCTACAGCAGCGTTTCCACCCCCCTGCCCCCTCCCCTTTTCTTAGTAGGACTGTCACACGAGGGACCTTTCGTTATGTGCAAATCAGCAAACTGAATATTTCGTTTGCTTTGTCCCAACAGACCCAGCTCAACGCATCACAGAATCACAGGATCACACAGTACAGAAGAGGCCCTTCGGCCAATCGAGTCTGCACCGACACGTGAGAAACACCTGACCTACCTGCCTAATCCCATTTACCAGCACTTGGCCCAAAGGCTTTAATGTTATGACGTGCCAAGTGCTCATCCAGGTACTTTTTTTAAAGGATGTGAGGCTAACCTGCCTCCACCACCCTCCCAGGCAGCGCATTCCAGACCCTCACCACCCTCTGGATAAAAAAGTTTTTCCTTACATTCCCCCTAAACCTTCTGCCGCTCACGTTGAACTTATGTCCCCTTGTGACCGACCCTTCAACTAAGGGGAACTGCTGCTCCCTATCCACCCTGTCCATGCCCCTTATGATCTTGTACACCTTGATCAGGTTGCCCCTCAGTCTTCTCTGCTCCAACGAAAACAGCCCAAGTCTATCCAACCTCTCTTCATAACTTAAATGTTTCATCCCAGGCAACATCCTGGTGAATCTCCTCTGCACCCCCTCCAGTGCAATCACATCCTTCCTATAATGTGGCGACCAGAACTGCACACAGTACTCCAGCTGTGGCCTCACTAATGTTCTATACAACTCCAACATGACCTCCCTACTTTTGTAATCTATGCCTCGACTGATAAAGGCAAGTGTCCCATATGCCTTTTTCACCACCCCACTAACATGCCCCCTCCGCCTTCAGAGATCTATGGACACACACGCCAACATCCCTTTGTTCCTCAGAACTTCCTAGAGACATGCCGCTCATTGAATCCATTAAAAGTTCTGCTGAATAGTCACACGGACTCGAAACGTTAACCCTGACTTCCTCTCCACAGATGCTGTCAGACCTGCTGAGATTATCCGGCAATTTTTGCTTATGTTTCAACGCATCTGTTACCTGGCACTTTAACTTGGATAGAATTGCTGGTTGCGTTAAATATATCGTCCTTGATACCCTTGTTGGTCGCCACGCAGTGATACTGCCCCCCGTCGCTTTCCTGGAATGGATGGATGATGAACTCGGTCCCATCGGCACTGAAGTGATAGGATTGGCTGGTGTTTCCTAACGGCTGGTTGTCCCGGTACCAGAGGAACTGAGGGGCGGTCCCAGCCTTCAGGCGGCACTGCAGGACCAGGCGTTGTCCAACTGAAATCACGGTGGTGTTGGGTTTGGAGATCAGCAGAGCGTCGGTTACAGGAACTAGAGAAAAATAGAACAAACACACCAGGTTAAACTGTGGGGGAGTGAATTGGCCGCCTAAGACCGAAACTGAGGCCCGTTTTTTAGCACAAAGTTAAATTTGGAAGGAATAATTTGACAAGGAAGTGTTCAATTAAAGGCTTGACATGAGGAAGTTCAGAGGAACAAAGGGACCTTGGCGTGTGTGTCTATAGATCTCTGAAGGCGGAGGGGCTTGTTAGTGGGGTGGTGAAAAAGGCATATGGGGCACTTGCCTTTATCAATCGAGGCATAGATTACAAAAGTATGGAGGTCATGTTGGAGTTGTATAGAATCTTGGTGAGGCCACAGCTGGAGTACTGTGTGCAGTTCTGGTCGCCACATTATAGGAAGGATGTGATTGCACTGGAGGGGGTGCAGAGGAGATTCACCAGGATGTTGCCTGGCATGAAACATTTAAGTTATGAAGAGAGGTTGGATAGACTTGGGTTGTTTTTGTTGGAACAGAGAAGACTGAGGGGCGACCTGATCGAGGTGTACAAGATTATGAGGGGCATGGACAGGGTGGATAGGGAGCAGCTGTTCCCCTTAGTTGAAGGGTCAGTCACAAGTGGACATAAGTTCAAGGTGAGGGACAGGAGGTTTAGGGGGGGTTGAGAGGAAAAACTTTTTCACCCAGAGGGTGGTGAGGGTCTGGAATGCGCTGCCTGGGAGGGTGGTGGAGGCGGGTTAGCCTCACATCCTTTAAAAAGTACCTGGATGAGCACTTGGCACCTCATAACATTCAAGGCTATGGGGCCAAGTCCGGGTAAATGGGATTAGGTAGGTAGGTCAGGTGTTTCTCATATGTCGGTGCAGACTCGATGGGCCGAAGGGCCTCTTCTGCACTGTGTGATTCTGTGATAAGTCAAGCAAATTAATGAAGTTGGTGTCAAAGAAAAACGAAAATGAAGAAATAAGGCTGAGTTTTAATCTCACTGGCGAGGTGCGGAATTCTCCTTATATTGCATCATGTTAGTTTCAAAATAAGATGTCTGCAAATTACTCCGAACACCCATGTTCCACCACAGATCGATGTTTGGGGAGAGGGACGGTCAGCCTTAAAGCTGGGGGCAGTGGCAAGTGACCAGGCTTACTCCCGTGTGCAACCAGCTGATATTCTACCGATGCATCTGTTTGGCTTTTAGTCCAGTGAATTGATAAAGTCTGGAATATGAAGCCACCCTCAGCTAAGGTCACCATGAAACACTTGGTCGATTGCTGATCAGTATTAAGAACAAGGGAAAGCTAAGTCTTGCTCACTCATGTGTGCAGTTTTGGTCTCCTTGCCTGAGGAAGGATGTTCTTGCTATAGAGGGAGTGCAGCGAAGGTTTACCTGACTGATTCCTGGGATGGCGGGACTGACATATGAGGAGAGATTGAGTCGGTTAGGATTATATTCGCTGGAGTTCAGTAGAATGAGGGGGGGAATCTCATAGAAACCTATAAAATTCTAACAGGACTGGACAGGGTAGATACAGGAAGGATGTTCCCGATGGTGGGGGGAGTCCAGAACCAGGGGTCACAGTCTGAGGATACGGGCTGGATCATTTAGGACTGGGATGAGGAGAAATATCTTCACCCAGAGAGTGGTGAGCCTGTGGAATTCCTTACCATAGAAAGTAGTTGAGGCCAAAACATTGTATGTTTTCAAGAAGGAGTTAAGTATAGCTCTTGGGACGAAAGGGGTCAAAGGGTATGGGGAGAAAGCGGGAGCAGGCTATTGAGTTGGATGATCAGCCATGATCATAATGAATGGTGGAGCAGGCTCGAGGGGCTGAATGGCCTACCCCTGCTCCTAGCTTCTATGTTTCTATGTGGTTCGGGGAGGAAGGGAGACATCCTGATTCGGGGTACATGTGACTCCAGATCCCACAGCAGTGTGTTTGACTCTCAGCTCCCCCCTCTAATGCCTCAGGGAGCTACAGTGTCCTAAAGGCAATGAGGTGGGGGGGACAACACAAGGTGTCCTTGCGCCCACCTTCCAAGATAGAATGAAAACGGGCATTTATCCACAGCCCCCACCCCCACCCTCTCTTGATAGCCCTTGACTGATACTGAACCGACGACTTTATGTAACAATCAGATGACTTCAGCGACTCATGCTGACAATGGCCTTCAGAGACTCGTTGTTTTTTTGTGACATCCCTGCCTCCAAACAGATGCGTCCCAAAGATGATGTTACAACTTCCAGATCAGAGCGAAATCTCCAATTCCTTTCCTGATTCGTAAGCTTGCGGATGACACGTAGATTGGCCGGGTGGTTAACAGTGAGGTTGAGTGTCTTGGGCTACAGGAAGATATAGACGGGGATGGTCAAATGGGCAGATAAGTGGCAGATGGAATTTAACCCCGAAAAGCGTGAGGTGATGCACTTTGGAAGGAGTAATTTGACAAGGAGGTATTCAATGAACGGCCATGACACTAGGAAGTTCTGAGGAACAAAGGGACTTTGGCGTGTGTGTGTCCATAGATCTCTGAAGGCGGATGGGGCATGTTAGTGGGGTGGTGAAAAAGGCATATGGGACCCAAAAGGCATATGGGTGGGGGTGGTGGGTGGGGAGGTTGTGGCGGGGGGCGGGGTGGGGGAGTACATGGAACAACTCACCTATCACTGCCAGGGCCACGAATTCACTTTGGGGAGGGTTCTCCGTCACCCCGTTTTCCACCTCGCAATGGTAACTCCCGCCGGAGTTTGGGCGGACGCCGGCAATTTCGTGCACGGCGCTGGTCAGGTTGGACGTTTCCCGGTAGACCTCCTCTCCGGAGTCCTTGTAGAAACGGTAGGTAATCGGCAGGGACCCCTCCGACACTGAACAACGCAACCGCGCCGCGTCTCCTTCCATTAAATCCGTTCCAGGGAGGATTGTCAATCGAGGCTTTGTCACGGGGACCCCTGTAAAATATACCCGCGTCTTAGCTTTACCGGAATTCGCGTCGTTAACTTCAAATTGAAATATGATTTTCTCAGTATGAGGGAAAATAAATAAATAAATCTTCTTCGTGATATCACTCCATTGAGCTCTTCCCCTCCCTAAGCCTAACTTTGCCAGCTCAGGGGAGGGACCCATGTTCCTGTAAACGCAAAGCTCCCCTAATGCAACCTACATCTCGATCAGCCTTCACATTTTACGGAGCCTGCTCGTCCAAGACAGGGCTTCTAAAATATTTTCAGCCAGAATAAGAACGGCAGGTGTTGAAGGGCTCAAACACACATGAATGGATGCTGAGCAAGTATCGGCAGTGCTAAGTTTTAGGCTGGTAATATTTAACCCTGTTCCTCTCTCCATTGATGCTGCCAGACTTGGTCAGTTTGATCAGCACCTTTGCGAAATTTTCGCCTTTCCCTGACATAATTGCGCTATCATAAATGCTCCCTCTGTCCACTTTGATAATCGTTCCAATTCCCCCTTTCGAAATTGGAGCCCCTCCCGTCGTCTACACCCTCCCCGGTCCCCTACCCGCCCAACTGGCCATTGGTTATTGTGAGATGACAATATAGGCTTCACTGTCTTCACAATCCGAGGATACACATATATCGATCTCCCTTCACGACTATCACGCCACAAAGCAACCCATGGAATTGATGTACTTTAACTCCTGTGGCCCAAGTACACAAGGATAAACCAAAAGGTCTCATTTTTAAATTCATTCAGTGGATGTGGGCGTCGCTGGCTAGGCCCAGCATTTGTTGCTCATTCCTAATTGCCCCTTGAGAAGGTGGTGGGTGAGCCACCTCCTTGACCCGCTGTAGTTCCCTGTGGTGTAGGTACACCCACAGTGCTGTTAGGGAGGGAGCTCCATGTTGTTGTCCAAGTGGTGTAGGTACACCCACAGCGCTGTTAGGGAGGGAGTTCCAGGATTTTGTCCCTGTGGTGTAGGTACACCCACAGCGCTGTTAGGGAGGGAGCTCCAGGATTTTGTCCCTGTGGTGTAGGTACACCCACAGTGCTGTTAGGGAGGGAGTTCCAGGATTTTGTCCCTGTGGTGTACGTACACCCACAGTGCTGTTAGGGAGGGAGTTCCAGTATTTTGTCCCTGTGGTGTAGGTACACCCACAGTGCTGTTAGGGAGGGAGCTCCAGGATTTTGTTCGTGTGGTGTAGGTACACCCACAGTGCTGTTAGGGAGGGAGTTCCCAGATTTTGTCTGTGTGGTGTAGGTACACCCACAGTGCTGTTAGGGAGGGAGTTCCAGGATTTTGTCCCTGTGGTGTAGGTACACACACAGTGCTGTTAGGGAGGGAGTTGCAGGATTTTGTCCAAGTTGTGTAGGGGCACCCAAAGTGCTGTTAGGGAGGGAATTCCAGGATTTTGTCTGTGTGGTGTAGGTACACCCACAGTGCTGTTAGTGAGGGAGTTCCAGGATTTTGTCCCTGTGGTGTCGGTACACCCACAGTGCTGTTAGGGAGCGAGTTCCAGGGTTTTGTCCCACCGACAGTGAAGGAACGGCCGATATATTTCCAAGTCAGGGTGGTGAGCGACTTGCAGGGGAACTCCCATGGTTCCCCATGTGTCTGCTGCCCTTGTCCGTCTAGATGGTAGCGGTCGCAGGTTTGGAAGGTGCTGCTTAAGGAGCTGTCTCCTACCGCTCGCTACGCATGAATCGACCTTCTCTTTATACTGGAGGAGAACCTCAACTTGTACACATTAGCTCCAATCTAATGTATGCCTTTGACAAACCATGCCATTACTCTGCGTCTCTTTTTGCCCCGTGTCTCTCTATTAATGGGGGAAATGGCCAAGATACCTGGTAGAGTGCTTTCTGATTTTAATGGGGAAAATAACAGTGATCAATTGTGCTCACGGTTGATTTGCAGATAAATCTTGTCGCTAGACTTGGTCACGTCGACATCAGTCGCCGATACCTGGCAGTGGTAGGTGCCTGAGTCCTCCAGCCAAGCTGCCTCCCTCTTGTAATAGTTCTCGAATGATTGTGAACCGAGGGCATGTGCATCCTTGAAGAACCTGTATCTCAATGAAAACCAGGGGGCATTCGATTCCACCCGGCATTTGACTTTTAGCGGCTGCCCCTCGAATATTTGACCATCAGCGGACAGTGTGGGTTCGGAGAAGGCTTCTGTGAAAAACAATAAGATGTGGGATTCTAAAACGTTCCACGTTAGTTCCGACTTGATAACTCAATGGGGTTCAGGGAAACACAGTTGACAACGACCAGCCCAATGAAATGCAGGCGCCCGGCTCTGAATGGAGCCTTTCTGGGATCGTTTGGGGGCAAAACTTGGGGCTTGGGATAGCGGGAGATTAGGCCACAGAGTGCTAAAGACCGCCTCGTGTGTAGAAGGGGGAGTCAATGCCACCTTAACTTTGAAATAAATTGGAATTGAAACCTGCACCGGCTAATCGAGTAAATCCAGAGGTACCCAGAGTCGTGGGGACCATACACTGCTCGTTGCGATTTACTACCCATCGCCACCCAACCTCCGAACCTCGCAGTATAACGCGGATAAATGTGAGGTTATCCATTTTTGGTAGGAAAAACAGGAAGGCAGGTTATTATCTGATTGGTTCTAAATTGAGAGTGAGGAATGTGCAACGAGACCTGGGTGTCCTTGTACACCAGTCGCTGAAGCTAAGCATGCAGGTGCAGCAGGCAGGAAAGAAGGCAAATGGTATGTTGGCCTTCATAGCCAGAGCGTTCGAGTAAAGGAAAAGGGATGTCTTGCTGCAATTGTACAGGGCCTTGGTGAGACCACACCTGGAATATTGTGTGCAGTTTTGGTCACCTTATCTGAGGAAGGATGTTCTTGCTATAGAGGGAGTGGAGCGAAGGTTTACCAGACTGATTTCTGGGATGGCGGGACTGACACATGAGGAGAGATTGAGTCGATTAGGATTATATTCGCTGGAGTTCAGAAGAGTGAGAGGGGATCTCATAGAAACCAATAAAATTCTAACAGGACGAGATGCAGGAAGGATGTTCCCGATGGTGGGGGAGTCCAGAACCAGAGGTCACAGCCTGAGGATATGGGGTAGACCATTTAGGACTGAGACGAGGAGAAATTTCTTCACCCAGAGAGTGGTGAGCCTGTGGAATCCGCTACCACAGAAAGTAGTTGAGACCAAAACATTGTATGTTTTCAAGGAGTTAGATATAGCTCTTGGGGCGAAAGGGGTCAAAGGGTATGGGGAGAAAGCGGGAGCAGGCAATTGAGTTGGATGATCAGCCATGATCATAATGAATGGCGGACCAGGCTCGAAGGGCCGAATGGCCTACTCCTGCTCCTAGCTTCTATGTTTCTATGTTTCTAACCCACACCCACCCCCCCTCCCAATCTAGCCAATCACTGCATTCACCAGCATTTGGCGATGGAAATTCGTTCCTTTTCCAGCTCCAACTTCGCGCTATGCCAACGAATTATAAACCATGACACCAGTTTCTCCTGTTGTCCCACTCAGAGGGCGCGCGCTCCCCATTCAGGGGGAACATTATAGGAAGGATGTGATTGCACTGGCGGGCGTGCAGAGGAGATTCACCAGGATGTTGCTTGGGATGAAACATTTAAGTTATGAAGAGAGGTTGGATAGACTTGGGTTGTTTTCGTTGGAGCAGAGAAGACTGAGGGGCGACCTGATCGAGGTGTACAAGATTATGAGGGGCATGGACAGGGTGGATAGGGAGCAGCTGTTCCCTTTAGTCGAAGGGTCAGTCACAAGTGGACATAAGTTGAAGGTGAGGGGCAGGAGGTTTAGGGGGGGATGTGAGGAAAAACATTTTTACCCAGAGGGTGGTGAGGGTCTGGAATGCGCTGCCTGGGAGGGTGGTGGAGGCGGGTTGCCTCACATCCTTTAAAAAGTACCTTGATGAGCACTTGGCACGTCATAACATTCAAGGCTATGGGGCCAAGTCCTGGTCAATGGGATTAGGTAGGTAGGTCAGGTGTTTCTCACATGTCAGTGCAGACTCGATGAGCCGAAGGGCTTCTTCTTCACTGTGTGATCCGGTGGTTCTGAACACTGTGGCCTACTGAGAATGACACTAAGCTTATAATGCAAAGGGGCCAGGCTAATGTTCTAGCGACTGGGGTTCAGGTCCCATCACAGCAGCTGGTGGAATTTAAATTCAATTAATAAAACCTGGAGTCGAAATCTAGTCTCAGTGATAGTGACCATGAAAATATCTGCGCTTTTCGCATTTTGTTTAAAAAAAAAGCTGGATTACTAATGTTCTTTAGGAAATGAAGTCTGCCAACCATAACCCTGTCTGGCCAAAATGATTTTTTTGAAATCATTCGTTGAATGTGGGTTTCGCTGACTGGGCCAGCATTATTGCCCATCCCTAATTGCCCCTTGAGAAGGTGGTGGTGAGATGCCTTCTTTAACCGCTGCATTCCATGTGTTGTAGGTATACCCACGGCGCTGTTAGGGAGGGAGTTCCAGGATTTGGACCCAGCGAGAGTGAAGGAATGGCTGATATATTTCCAAGTCAGGATGGTGAGAGGCTTGGAGAGGAACTTCCATGTGGTGGTGTTACCATCTATCTGCTGCCCTTGTCCTTCTAGATGGTAGTGGTTGTGGGTTTGGAAGGTGCTATCGAAGGAGCCTTGGTTAGTTCCTGCAGTGCATCTTGTAGATGGCACACACACTGCTGCTACTGTGCGTCGGTGGTGGAGGGAGTGAATGTTTGTGCATGGGGTAGCAATCAAGCGGGGCTGCTTTGTCCTGGACAGTGTCGAACTTCTTGAGTGTTGTGGGAGCTTCAGTCATCCAGGTAAGTGGAGAGTATTCCATCACACTCCTGAATTGCGCCTTGTAGATGGTGGACTTTGTGGAGCCAGGAGGTGAGTTACTCTCTGCAAGATTCCTAGCCTCTGACTCACTCATGTAGCCACAGTATTTATGTGGCTACTTCAGTTCAGTGACTGGGCAATGCTAACACAGAGGATGTTGATAGTGGGTGATTCAGTGATGATAATGCCATTGAATGTCAAGGGGCGATGGTTAGATTCTCACTCATGTGGTGCAAGTGTTACTTGACACTTGTCAGCCCAAACCTGGATATTGTCCAAGTCTTGCTGCAATTGGACGTGGACTGTTTCAGTGTCTGAGGAGTTGCGAATGGTGCTGAAGATTGTGCCGTCATCAGCTAACAACCCCAGTTCTGACCTTATGATGGAAGGAAGGTCATTGATGAAGCAGCTGACGATGGTTGGGCCGAGGACACCACCCTGAGGAACTCCTGCAGTGATGTCCTGGAACTGAGATGACTGACCTCCAACAACCACAAGCATCTTCCTTTGTGCTAGGTATGACTCCAACCAGCAGAGAATTTTCCCCCCTGATTCCCATAGTTTTGCCAGGGCTCCTTGATGCCACACTCGGTCAAATGAGGCCTTGATGTCAAGAGGCAGTCACTCTCACCTCACCTCGGGAGTTCAGCTCTTTAGTCTACGTTTGACCCGAGGCTGTCATGAGGTCAGGAGCTGAGTGGCCCTAGGTAGAACCTGAACATCACTCACGAATTCCCGAGCACGATTGTAAGGGACATGACTCGGTTGTTCTCTCAGCGGGAGCAGGAATGTCAAACCTGACAGCGATCGCACATGGTCGCCAATATTGGAACAGAACTTGCGCTGTTCGTCGCGCCCTTTTGCATATGAGTAACGCCCATGATCGCGGTGAATTCCAAACGCACCTCGCATCGAGTCTCCAGACGCCTCGCAATAGCCTCGTTCGCAGGCACCATTAAAAAATAACAACGACAACAACACAATGGGGCCCTGTCATGTCTAAGGGAACGTGCACATTGATGGTTTACAAGGGAGGTGTCAGCTGTGGCTCAGTTCATAGCACCCTCACCTTTGAATCAGAGGGTTGTGGGTTCATGTCCCACTCCTGGAAAACCAAGAACTGTGATTGTACTTGAAAGAGTTGCAATCTGTGACTGTTGATAACTCAAAAGAGTTTGATTGTTTCCAAGAACTGAGACGATCCGATTTTCATGCTGGCAAACCGGCCAGTAGATCGCCTCTTTGACCGTCTTACAGGGTTGGGGAGAGCCTTGCCTTCGGCGAGCAGGTGAAATGAGTCCTGAGGGCCTCGAACTGCCCGGAACCTGAGTGCAATAGTTTTTGAGGGCGAGCAAGTGATGAAAGATGGTCTGATTTAGTAGCCCTGCTACCTCTGCTGTCCCAGCAAAGACAAAGACAGGGCCGGTCAATATATCGCCGGTGATTGCATAACATGGGCGATATTCAATAATGGGTCTTGCTGTGTTTCACACCAGGCTTTGCCCTTGCATTGAAGAGGGAGTGCCAAATAATCGTTGGGTAAATACACTGCCTCACAAATGCAAACAAAAAGGAGGGAAAAACATAGGTTTATCAGTCCCCCCTTGACATTGATTGTTAGGCACTATGGGGAGGCGATGGGATAGTGGTATTGCCCCCTGGACTGGTAGCCCAGGACGTCCAGGGCAGATGGTGGAATTTGCATTCAATAGAAATCTGGAGTTAGAATTCGGATGGTGCCCGTTATTGTTCTAAAAAACCCATCTGGTTCACTGCTGCCCCACCATCCCTACCTGGTCTGGTCTACATGTGACTCCAGGCCCACAGCAATGAGGTTTGACTGCCAATTGCCGCCCCCTCAACCCCTCCCGAGAAAGGGCCACTAGGGGTGGGCGGTAAATGTGGTTTGTCATCCCATGAATTTAAAAATATATATATATTAATGTCTGAATGAAGTGTTTACTGGAAAGGTGATGACTGTTGCATGTACTTGCCTTTCACCCAGATGTACACCGTCTGGCTCTTCTTCCTCAAACTGTAAGGCCAAGCCTCTGCTTCGCAGAGGTAACCACCAGAGTCACCCAGCGAAGCTACTCGACTGAATTCATTGCCCCCATAGGGATTGTCAGGCAGGCGTTCGCCATCTCTGTAAAACGAGTATTGCAGCGAAATTCCGGGTCGCTTCGTTTCCGCAAAACACTCCAAACGTAATGGCTCCCCCTCAAAGATTTGGCTTTCAGTGCTCAATCTCGGTTCAGCAAAGCGTTCTGTCCAAAGAATTAGGCGTTGTTATCAGGAGGGCCAAACAGCGGGTGTGAATATTGAGAATGAGGCAATACCGAAAACCGCCACGAGGGGCGTCGATACTTAACATCACACCAGCCGCCCTATTGTCCAACACCCAGAGACTTTATTGTTGGAGAAATTACTCCCAGTTTTTCGCTTGAGGGAAAATGATATACTCTGGGGGGTGGGGTGGTGGTGAACAAAAGAGACATGTCGAAGCTTTTTGTCTTGCACTCATCAGCACACTTCTCCAGAATGGCAAGATAAGGGAAAGGCAACAATGCTTATCAGTTCTGATGAAGAGTCATGCGGACTGGTAATGTTAACTGTGCCCCTCTCCGCAGAGGCTGACAGACCTGCTGAGTTTTTCCAAGCTATCGTTTCAGGTTTCCAGCATCCACAGGATTTTTGCTTCGACCTTAACGCTGATCAATTAACTCTCAGTCGCCATCACTGATGCATTCTCCATGTGAAGCAATCGGCGCAATCTTCACAAACATTATATTCCACCCCCCCCGACCCCCCCAACCCCCATATTGGTTGTGTAGCGTCCTGATGAGTGCAAGATGAAAAACTTCGACACCTCTCTTTTTTCAGCCACACTGATGCTCAGTGCAGCCATTCGATGGTTAATGTGCTCTACCCCAAAGAGGAAATTCGCGAGAGGCAAGATCTTCAGTTGAATAGAAATCAAGTGCGCGTTGCTGGGGGTCGGAAATACAAGCAAGTAAAAACTTTGCAGGTGTGGAGGCGTTTGGCGGGGGAGTTGCTCAGCCTACTGGTCTAGAAACCCAGAGACCTAGGCCAATGTTCGAGTGGCGCTCGTTCGATAAAAATAAATCTGGGATCGAAGGGTCAGTCTCAGCTATGGGGACCCTGAAACTATCTTGGATAGTCCTTAAGAAGATGAAAAATCCGAAGTTCTTCTCTCAGAGGGTAGTGAATCTGTGGAATTCTTTACCGCAGAAGGCTGTAGGGGCTTAGTCCTTCAGTATACCCAAGGCTGAGTTAGACAGACTTATAGTCAGTCAGGGAATCCAGGGTTGTGGGAAGGTGGAGCTAGGGATTATCAGATCAGCCATGATCTCAGTGCATGGCGGAGCAGACTCGATGGGCCGAAGGGCCCACTCCTGCTCCTACGCCTTATGCCTTTTAGAGTTTGCTAATGTCCTTCGGTGCTTGCCCTCGATCGGTCTGGCCCACACTTGGACCCCCCCGGACCCACAGCAAAGTGCAACCGCCCCTCCGGAGTGGCCCTGAGGGACTCGCAGCTCCAGGGCCATCAGAGATGGGCGACCGAGACGGCCCTTGCCAGTGATGCCCACATGCCATGATAGGAGAGAACCCATCCTGGGTAGACGTTCGATCAGGCGAGGACTCCTGAGGAGATCACTACCTGCAGCACAAGAGCATGAGGAGCGCCAATTCTGAAGTCCACAGCCCTTCATGACTGCATCGCCCCCTCACTACCCAGTGGTGTCACCATCTGTAGATAGGAAAAATCTTTGGGATTCCCATTGCCAGGTCGACGCATGGGTGGTGGTGTTGCACACAGACTGTGGTCACAAGGGTATCTTAATCGACCATCACCCAGTTTAGGATAGGAGCCCGTGACTATATCTACACAAAGTAGGAAATACGCGTAGAGGGAGGCTGCCTGACCGTAAAGAATAATCATTTTTATTTTTAAAAAAAACGTGTCAACCGGTAGAGAAATAATTGTTCCTCGCAGGAATCACTCAAATGTCTTGGCCACTGTGTGAACGCATCGATGCAACTTTGGAGGCGGGGAGGATTGCACCTTGTTGGGCAGGTGAACCCTCCTTGGTTTGGTCGCCGGTATCTAGTTATGGCAGGGGTGGTGAAAAGGGGGAGGGTTAGTTATTAGCAGGAGGTTTTTTTTTATATTGTTAACACGGTCTTGGGATTGATAGTGCCTTAATCGGCATAGGTGGTTACAGAATTATTGTAGGGGCAAAACACGCCAGATGTGGTGCAGAGAGGTGGAGTTTGGTGTTGGTTCCAAACCTCTTGCATTTTTGCACATCAGGGGTAAGGACACACATTTAAGAGGGACTTCGCGGATCGAAACATTGTATACATACCGTTAACCTGAACATGGGCACTTCTTGATGATATAAATCCGACTTTGCAATAGTAAAGTCCACTGTCTTTGGAACTATTGGTCTGAACGTGATATGTGGCTTTTTGATTGTGGAGGGTCATTGAAAAAATGCTCATTTGTGAACCTTCCTTGTAAAATTCAACATTTGTGTGCATCCAATAAAATTCGTATGTATGTCGACAAGTCAAATCTAGAAAATCTCCTTCCAAAACCAAAGGTGGGTCGGCTTGCAAGGCAACCTTTAGATCTAATGGTGGGGTAAACAAAGCCAAAAATAAAACACTTCTGTGCTTATAGTTTATCAGAGGCTTAACCCACGCCGAGAATTGGTTCTACAACAGCCCCGACAGCTTTTTTTATATTGCTTAATTCAGTAACTGAGCTTCACTGGTACCTGTTACCTCCCCAACTCCAATTCCAATTCCAAATGAGCAAATAAAGGGCAGAAGGAGATTAAAAACAAAACATTCTTGAGTTGGGTTACATTAACCGGTACTGAATAATTGAAAACAAAAACAGAATTACCTGGAAAAACTCAGCAGGTCTGGCAGCATCGGTGGAGAAGAAATCAGTTAACGTTTCGAGTCCTCACGACCCTTCGGCAGAACTGAGTATAGTTAGGAGAAAGGTGAAATATAAGCTGGTTTAAGGTGGGGGGCGGGGGGAGAGAGAAGTTGAGGGTGGGGTGGTTGTGGAGATAAGCAAGCAGTGATAGGAGCAGATAATCAGGCAAAAGGATCAAAGAGGTGTTGAAGGTGGTGATATTGTCTAAGAAAAGTGCTAATTAAGAATGGAAGGCAGGACACTCAAGGTACAGCTCTAGTGGGGATGGGGTGGAAAGACTAACAAAGTTTTAGTTTTAGATTTAAAAATAGAGGAAATAGGTGGGAAAAGAAGAATCTATATAAATTATTGAAAAAAAAGGGAGGGGGGAGAAACGGGGTGGGGATGGGGGGAGGGGGAGTTTAAGATCTAAAGTTGTTGAATTCAATATTCAGCCCGGAAGGCTGTAAAGTGCCTAGTCGGAAGATGAGGTGCTTCTCCCCCAGTTTGCATTGGGCTTCACTGGAACAATGCAGCAAGCCAAGGACAGACATGTGGGCAAGAGAACAGGGTGGAGTGTCAAAATGGCAAGCGACAGGGAGGTTTGGGTCTTTCTTACGGACAGACCGCAGGTGTTCTGCAAAGAGGTCGCCCAGTTTGCGTTTGGTCTCTCCAATGTAGAGGAGACCGCATTGGGAGCAACGAATGCAGTAGACTAAGTTAGGGGAAATGCAAGTGAAAAGCTTTTCGCTTTTTGTTTTTATCACTGAATAATTGAAGGTTGTTATGTGTTGCTATTGGACTGCAGCATTTCCGCACCGTTACTTCTCCACCAGCTGAGTTTGACCCTCTGGCAGAAGACAAGGATAGGGAAAATTTAAAAGCAAAAAAAAAAACTGCGGATGCTGGAAATCCAAAACAAAAATAAAAATACCTGGAAAAACTCAGCAGGTCTGGCAGCATCTGCTGAGAGGAACACAGTTAACGTTTCGAGTCCGTATGACTCTTCAACAGAACTAAGTAAAAATAGAAGAGGTGAAATATAAGCTGGTTTAAGGGAGGGGGTGGGATAGGTAGAGCTGGATAGAGGGCCAGTGATAGGTGGAGATAACCAAAAGATGTCACAGACAAAAGGACAAAGAGGTGTTGAAGGTGGTGATATTATCTAAAGGGATGTGCTTGTTAAGGGTAGAAAGCAGGACGATCAAGGTACAGATAGACCTAGTGGGGGGTGGGGTGAAGGGATCGAAATGGGCTAAGTAAAGGTCTTGACATAGCGCTCCCTTTGGACCTTTGGAAACGCTGCTGCAGCCTCACAGCAAGTGAACCAAGCCAAGTGACCTTACCTGTTACGGTGACGTTCACTGTCGGAGAGAGCCACATCCTGTAACCTACTCGGAAGCCACAGCGATATGATGCCTCATCTGCAGTTCTGGCATTATAAATGTATTGGTAAAGCCTATGACTCCATCGAATAACCTCTCCATTTCGGTGCCAGAACACCGTGCCTTCCTTTTCCAAGTCATGAGACGAGCAGACCATGTTAATTCCCTCTCCTGTCAGCGCGGCTCTTGGTTTTATTTCCAGACTAACTTTCATGTCAGGAGCTGTAAATATGAAACACATCAAACATATACATTTGATTATATCATATTAAGAAATTCACAAGGCTTGAAACCACATTGCGTGTATATATATATATATATATATATATAAATGATGGCAGTCGCATGTATGATGAGGAGAAATTACTTCACTCAAAGGATATGAATCTTTGGAATTCTCTACCCCAGAGGATTATGATGCTCCATTGTTAAAATACATTTAAGGCTGGTATAATTTATATAGATTCTTCTTTTCCCACCAATTTCCATTATTTTTAAATCTACAACTAATACCTTGCCAGTCTTTCCACCCCACCCCCACTAGAGCTGTACCTTGAGTGTCCTGCCATCCATTCTTAATTAGCACTTTTATTAGACAATATCACCACCTTCAACACCTCTTTGATCCTTTTGTCTGTGACATCTTTTGATTATCTGCTCCTATCACTGCTTGCTTATCCCCACAACACCCCCACCCTCAACTTCTCTCCATCCCCCCGCCCCCCCACCTTAAACCAGCTTATATTTCACCCCTCTCCTAACTATACTTCAGTTCTGCCGAAGGGTCATGAAGACTCGAAACGTTAACTGATTTCTTCTCCACCGATGCTGCCAGACCTGCTGAGTTTTTCCAGGTAATTCTGTTTTTGTTTTTTTATTTTTTAAACCTTATTTTCCACTACAGCCAACTCCAGCTTCACACCCTTCCAACCCTCCTTATTTAAGTTTGATGCACCACTTGCACATTTCTCACTCTCAGACTGAACGTGAAATTCTGTGATACTGTATTATAATATGGTAACAGTATACAGTATACTATAATGACAGTAATCACTGTTGCCAAGAGAGCATTCACCCCGCGGTGCTCAAGTAATCCCGTCTCATTACATGTTACCCGCTGCAAAACAGACTAGCCCCTGCTATGTTACAGCCGTGCAGTTCCAAGGAAATGTCTGGGATACAGTTGGGGAACTCGCATTCCAAGCCACTGCTGCCAATTTGATTTGTCCGGTTGATGTGATGATTAAAGTCACACACGAATAGTCCAGGACCTTCCTTGCAAGCCCCTTATTTCTGATCCTGGCCTACTGTGTACCAAGGGGGACAATGAACTATTCCCGCAGAGTTGTCTCCCACTTATTGAAAAACCAGGGTGTGGGCACCACTGGGTGAGGCTAGCATTTGTTGCCCATCCCTAATTGTCTTTGTTCAGATGGCATTTTTCAGAGTCATCCGCATGGCTTCGGGTCTGGAGTCTGGAGCCCCATGCAGACTGGAACCAGCTAAGGACGGCAAGTTTCCTTCCCTAAAGGGCATTAGTGAACCAGATGGTTTTTTTTTACACCAATCGACAATGGTTAAGGACGGCAGATTTCCTTCCTTAAAGGGCATGGGTGAACCAGATGGGTTTTTTTTTTACAACAATCGACAATGGTTCAATCACAGAGTTAAATTGAACTCAAATTGCACCACCTGCCGTGGCAGTGTTTGAACCCAGATCTCCAGGTCATTACCTTTACCCTTCTCTGGTTACTAGTCCAGCAACAATACCATTAGGTGCTGTCCTCGCCAGCGTATATCCGCATCCCATAAATGAATAATAATTTAAAAAGGTGGGGGGGGGGGGAAGCTATTTCACCACGCTTGCTATATCAAACCCCTCATCATTTGTTAGGCCTTTAATTCCATATATATTCCCTAAAGAGGGAAATCTCCAATTCCCCATTTACGTGGAAACCCCCGTCACTTATAGCCAGGCCTGAGGCCTCTTTGGGACCTTGACGCACTTCAAGGTGTCCAGAGATGTACTCAATTCTCCAGCTGATGACTAGAAACCTATTGCCTTCCTTGCTATTGCTCCTGCTCAAATCAATCAAAAGTAATTCATTTTCTAAACCAGCCTTGCCGAGATTTACTGCTACCTGAAAATATTTGGGAATATGTACCCTAGGGTCATCTATTTTTGGCATACCTTTAAAATAGAACTATTTAAATTCCTCCCCAAGCTGACCCTGGACTGTGAAACGCACGTTATGTCAGGGCTGTTCCCAGCGCCACAGTGCCATGTTTAAAAGTCAGCTCAAGGCCCAATCTTTCCTCTCCGATGTGTGTCCGAAAAAAAAGAGCCCGACAGGGCAGTATTGGAAGAAGAACAACCCTCTACATTCGCAGAGCTGTTCATTCAGTTCTTAGCGCTCGACACTCTTGAGGTACCTTGTTTGAGGTAAGTGGGCTAACGTTTCATCGAAAGCATAGTCGTGACTGGTGCGCATTACTGGCTGTTAAGCGGTGTCAGCTGTGGCTCAGTCCATAGCACCCTCGCCTTTGAATCAGAGTGGTTGCGGGTTCATGTCCCACTCCCGGAAAACCAAGAACTGTGAATGTACTTGAAAGAGTTACAATCTGTGACTGTTGATAACTCGAAAGAGTTACTAGCTGTCAAGCGCTTGGGAGGTCGTGACTGGTGTATTGTAAAATGTGGATCGTTTTTTTTTTTTGACAGTTTTCCATATTAATAAATGTCAAAGTTCACCTACCGATGGTAACCACTTCCACAGGGTTACTTGTCAGCCGCTTGTAAGGCAGCGTCCACTCGTAACGCGGTTTACACGTGTAACTCCCTCCAGTATCACTGCCCACATCCATTTCGTAAGTATTTTTATAATCACTGGTCAAGGGTTTTCCATCTTTATACCAAGAAACATATCCATGTGCACTAGAACCTGCACATTGCAGTTTTAATTTATCTCCTTCTTTAATGAATCCACTGCTGGGAGGTATAATCTGGAGTGTTACTCCAAGACCTGCTAAAAGGCAAAAATAGATATGCTGTTGAACTTTCTACACCATAGTAAGTGCAGTGAGTGTTTCCGCCTGGTGTTTAAACCCAATGCTCCATATCGATCGATCGATCGAGCCGTATGCTCGAGGAGCGACGTGTAAAGTGGTGCATTTGTGTGTGGCCCGTAGAAGGGATTGGTGTACTCACCATCCCGCGAACACCCATCACCCTTGCCAGCGCCAAGGAACAGCGGCCAAGCGCCGGAATTGGACCCGTGCGTCTCAGGCGAAGTTGCATTAACGGCGCTGGTTGAATGGTGTCCGAAGCTGGTCAGCTGGCTCACTGGTTGGAAACTTACCACCTTCAAATTCCACCTGTCACCTGTCCACCCGCTTCGCCGGTCAGCATCAGAATCACAGGATCACACACACGGTGCAGAACAGGCCCTTCGGCCCATCGAGTCTGCGCCGACCCGTGAGAAACGCCTGACCTACCTCCCTCATCCCATTGACCAGCACTTGGCCCCATAGCCTTGAATGTTTATGACGTGCCCGGTGCTCATCCAGGTGCTTTTTTTAAAGGGTGTGAGGGTAACCCGCCTCCACCACCCTCCCAGGCAGCGCATTCCAGACCCTCACCACCATCTGGGTATGTTTTTATTTTCCCCTCACACCCCCCTCTACACCTCCTGCCCCTCACCTTGAACTTATGTCCCCTCGTGACTGACCCTTCAACTAAAGGGGAACAGCTGCTCCCTATCCACCCTGTCCATGCCCCTCATAACCTTGTACACCTCGATCAGGTCGCCCCTCAGTCTTCTCTGCTCCAACGAAAACAACTCAAGTCTATCCAACCTCTCTTCATAACTTAAACGTTTCATCCCAGGAAAAGCCCTGGTGAATCTCCTCTTTACCCCCTCCAGTGCAATCACATCCTTCCTATAATGTGGCGACCAGAACTGCACACAGTACTCCAGCTGTGGCCTCACCAAGGTTCTATACAACTCCAACATGACCTCCCTACTTTTGTAATCTATGCCTCGACTGATAAAGGCAAGTGTCCCATATGCCTTTTTCACCAGCCCACTAACATGTCGCCTCCGCCTTCAGAGATCTATGGACACACAAGCCAAGGTCCCTTTGTTCCTTAGAACTTCCTAGTGCCATGCTGTTCATTGAATACTTCCTTGTCACATTACTCCTTCCAAAGTGTATCACCTCACACTCTTCATGGTTAAATTCCATCTGCCACTGATCTGCCCATTTGACCATCCCCGTCTATATCTTCCTGTAGCCCAAGACACTCAACCTCACTGTTAACCACCCGGCCAATCTGTGTGCCATCCGCAAACTTACTAATCCTACCCCCCCACATAGTCTATGTCGTTGATATAAATGACAAATAATAGGGGACTGAGCACAGATCCCTGTGGTACGCCACTGGACACTGGCAGTCCTTTTATATGCTGCTGCAGTTGGGTTCAAAATCACCCGCGGCTCAACTCAATTTCCAAAATTCGTGCCCTCTTCCTGTGCCAACTGTGTCCACTAGGGTGCAGCATTTCAGTAACGTCGATCAGGAAGCCCATTGGTGCTGGTAAGGACCTGCACCAGAGACCACTGCACATTCATCTCCTCTTAGGAGGCACAAATATGGAACTATCCTCTGTATTTCTGTCCGGGTCATGATTTATTCATTGATCCTTCGCTTCCATCGGCCGTTTCATGATATTGGCCTCAGTTTTTTTTTCCAATAGCGTGTGGCATTTCGTCTCATGGCTTCTGAAGGCTCAGGCGCACAACATAACCCACAGTGATTAGATTGGACCCTTGTCTTTACCGCATTGAGGGCTTGTCTACCCACCCAGCCAATTATTCATCAACTCATTATTATCCCTCCAACACCTGCATTTAACATCATTCGAAGTTATTTTGCCCTTGACGTACGGTGGTGGAGTTCAAGTTTGGTGCCAAATTGGCCGATGATGCCCCTGGATTTACAATGCAAGTTCAATCAATGTAAGTGATAACTGTACACCCCCCCCCACCACCGGAGCACACTGCGGGCTGAACCCCGAGGCTGACTCTGTTGGCCTGATCTTCCTTTGTCGTCCGGCTATGGTTTGGGAGCTTTTGTTTTTATTGATGAGGAATTTGCCGTGCCTTCCTTACCTTGCGTGGTCCCGTGACGTGTGACGGCCACTGTAAAACAGAAAGAATTGCAATCCATATGTCATTCGTTGCGTCCCATTCTCAGCCTGACCTAACACGCTAATCTGCGGAAGTCATCACTGAGGGGTGACACTTATATTATCGAATTGCCCTCTTTCAGGGGGAAATTAAGAGTCAAGTGAAGGCCCAGGCCAGACCAGACTCTAGATGAGGGCAGTGGATTTCCAGATGCTTTTTTTTTTTTACCACCAACACCCATCAGGATCTGAATTCCCAGACTTCAGATTTGGCGGATGGGGTTTGGACCCGGGTCCCCAGAGCATTACCCTGGGTTACCCGTCCACAACGGGGACTTTACTTGAAAAGAGAAAGGGTTGGAGACAAAGATCAGTTGTTTCCAAAGGTAAGATGACACAAAGTTTGAGGGTCAAAAGCAAAGAACTGCAGATGCCGGAAATCCAAAGCCAAAACAGAGACAGAAATACCTGGAAAAACTCAGCAGGTCTGGCAGCATGGGCGGAGAAGAGCACAGTTGACGTTTCGAGTCCTCATGACCCTTCAACAGAACTGAATGTTGAGTTCAACAATTTTAGATCCTCCATCCCCACCCCCTTTCCCGTTTCTTCCCCCCTCCTTTTTGTTTTTTTTCCAATAATTTATATAGATTTTTCTATTCCCACCTATTTCCATTATTTTTAAATGTATTTCCACCCATTGTTTGATCTCTACCTTTTAGCCTTTTTCGATCCCTTCCCTTCACCCCACCCCCACTAGGGCTATCTGTACCTTGCTTGTCCTGCTCTCTACCCTTAATTAGCACATTCCTTTAGATAATATCACCACCTTCAACACCTCTTTGTCCTTTTGTCTGTGACACCTTTTGGTTATCTCCACCTATCACTGGCCCTCTATCCAGCTCTACTTGTCCCAACACCCCCCTCCCCCCTTAAACCAGCTTATATTTCACCCCTCTCCTATTTTTACTTAGTTCTGTTGAAGGGTCATGGGGACTCGAAACGTCAACTGTGCTCTTCTCCGCCAAGCTTGAGGGTATTGGGCAAGGGATGCAGCGGGGAGTGAGGGACCCTTTTTCCACTCAGTGATTGCTAACAACCTGAAACGCTTTGCCTGAGAGGTGACAAATGAGCTCACGGTAAAATTGGATTGACCACAGTGGCCATAATAAATGCCCAGGCCCATGGCATCAGGGCTGGGTAACGGGACACGAGGTGTGGCTTAACATGTTGAGCTGCCCACTTTAATTTAAGGTCATTAAAGTAGATGAAACCCTCGTTAAAAACGCATTAAGGTGACAGACAGGCTCTTTATTCATTTTTAGCGGACAACCAAAAAAAATAAATAAAAATGCCTCGCACTGCAATTGGGAAAGAGGCAGCATGAATGTCACATTACCGTAGACATTCACTCCTTTCCAAATTCTGTTTGAGGTGAACGTGTGAAAAGAGGGATCAGGGGCAGGAGAGTACGATTCGGTCACTGGGCTGGTTTGTCCAGTGATTCAAAATAAAATGAAACATCACGGCTGATTTAATGATGACCATTACTCCCCCCTGGATTCCCCAGATACACCTTGATTCCCCCCTGTTAGTCCAGAAACCTCTCCCTTAAAAAAAAAACCTCATGACTCTACCTCAGCTACTCTCTGGGGAAGAGTGTTCCACAGATTCACGTCCCTCTGAAGAAGTTTTTAAAAAAAAAACCGCCTCTAATGAAAGATCCCTTCAGCACCTATTCCGTCAAGGCACCTGATAATCTTACATGTCCCAATAAGGTCACCTTTCATTCTTCGAGCGAGGTGTCAGCTGTGGCTCAGTTCATAGCACCCTCGTTCTTTGAATCAGGGGGTTGTGGGTTCATGTCCTCACTCCCGGTAAACCAAGAACTGTGATTGTACTCGAAAGAGTTGCAATCTGTGACTATTGATAACTTGAAAGAGTTTCATGGAATTAGAAGTGTCAGCTGTGGCTCAGTTCATAGCACCCTCGCCTTTGAATCAGGGGGTTGTGGGTTCATGTCCTCACTCCCGGTAAACCAAGAACTGTGATTGTACTCGAAAGAGTTGCAATCTGTGACTGTTGATAACTAGAAAGAGTTTCCCAGAAACCAAGAACTGTGATTGTACTCAAAAGAGTTGCAATCTGTGACTGTTGATAACTCGAAAGAGTTTCATTCTTCTAACGTCAGTAACGCGATTGTGTTATTCTTTGGCGGCAAGGGCCAGAATTTCTTGAGAGAGCTCATTTGTCATAAGCCCAATGGGGTTTGCCCGGCCGCTTGGGAGACAGCTTAAGGGTCAGCAACATTAACAGCATGTGCTGTCGGCCAGACCAGAGAGGCACTGCACGTCTCCTTGGACAAAAGGCATGCATGGAAAGATACGCTTTTTCTCCTACCCCCCACCCACAACGACTAACCATAGTTTCGTGGTTCCCCATGACTGAGGCTTGATTGTAATCCCAAATGCATAGCAGCGTTGCACTGTTTATGAATGGGTTTCATTCAATGTCCACCGGCGGCCGTGATGGGATTTGAACAGGAAATAACATTAAACAGGTGAACGTAATGCAACGCTTTGTTGGAAAGAAGCTGGCTGTAAAATATTAGCCCGGTAACTCCCTTGAGGCGGAGGGGGGGGGAAAAAAATCTTAAACCATCCATCTTTTTAATATAAATGCAACGGTGAATTTTCAAAGGCGGGTTGAGTTAAAAACATTGCTTTATTTCCCTCTCTCTCTCAAACACAGCCAGGCACACGACTCTATCTCGCACACACGACTCTCTCCCTTTCTCTCACAGACACACACACAGTCGAGAGACTCTCTCACACACAAACAAACAGAAGACTCTCTCCCTCCCTCTCTCTCTCATACACACGCAAACATAAGGCTCTCTTTCTCTCTCTCTTATCTCTGTCTCTCAAATGCACACACACACACAGAAGACATTCCCTCTCTCACACATACAAACAGAATACTCCTATCTCTCTCTCTCACACCCACACACACACAAGACCCTCTCCCACACACACAGAAGACCCTCTCTTTCTCTCTCTCTATTCTCTCTCTTTCGCTCTCACGCACACACACGATTCACACACACACACAAACAAGACTCTCTCTCTCTCCCTCCCTCTCTCTCTCACACACACAAGACTCTGTCCCACGCACACAGAAGGCATTCTCTCTCTCTCAAAAGCACAAACATGACTCTCTCTCTCACACAAGCACACACACACTCACAAACACAAGGCTCTCCTTCCCTCACGGACAAAAACAGAAGACACGCTCCCTCTCTCTCTCTCACACACACACACACACAAGACTCTCTCACACGAACACAGACGAGTTTCTCCCTATCTCTCACACACGCAAACATACAAAGACCCCCTCCCTCTTTTTCACTCTCACACACACAAAGGGACATACACACACACAACTCTCTCTCTCACGCAAACTCAGATGACTCTCTTTCTCACACACACACTCTCTCCCTCTCTCTCTGACGTACACAAACACACAATACTCTCTCTCACACACACAGGCGACCCTCTGTCCCACACAAACAAACAGAAAACTCCCTCCCTCTCTCTCTCTCACACCCCTCCCCCACACATACACACATGACCCTCTCTCTCACGCACACACAGATGACTCTTTGTCTCTCACGCACACACAAAAGACTCTCACACACACACGATTCTCCCTCTCCTTCTCAGGCACACACAGATGGATCTCTCCCTCATGCACACAAACAGAAGACTTTCGCCCTTTCTCTCTCTCTGACACACACACACACAAGACTCTCCCTCTCGCACACACAGATGAATCTCTGTCACTCACACAAACAGGAGACCCTCACCCTCTCTTACCCTCTCACACACATACACGGATACACACCCAAGACTCTCTATCTCTCTCTCTGACACACACACACACACAATACTCTCTCGCTCACACACACAGACGGCTGTCTCTCCTTCTCGCACACACAGATGACTCTCTCACAAATACAAACAGAAGACTCTCTCCCTCTCTCTCTCACACACACAAACACGGAAACACACACACACAAGACTCTATCTCCCCTTCTGTCTCATACACACACACACGCACACACATACACACACAGGACCCTTTCTCTCCCACACACACAGGTGACTCTCCCTCTCTCTCTCACACACACACAAGACTCTCTCTCTTCTCTCTGTGTGTGTCTCTCTCTCTCACTCACACACAGAAGACTCCCCCTATCTTTCTGTCTTCTCTCTTTCTGCCTCTCTCTCTCTCTCTCACACACAAATAGAAGGCTGTCTCCCTCTCTTTCTCTCCCTCACAGACACACGCACACACAGAAGACACTCTCTCACACACACGCAACTCTTTCTCACACACACACAAACAGAAGACACCCCTCTCTCTCTCACGCACACAGATGACTCTCTTTCTCTCATACACACACACAAAAGACTCTCTCTCACACACAGACACGACTCTCTCTCCTTCTCATGCACACACAGATGGATCTCTCTCTCACACACACAAACAGAAGACTCTATCCCTCTATTTCCCTCTCACACACATACACGGACACACACACACACAAATACACACACAAGACTCTCTATCTCTCTCTCACACACGAACACACACAATACTCTCTCTCTCTCACACAGCCGACTCTCTCTCCCTCTCACGCACACAGATGACTCTCTCTCACAAACATAAACAGAAGGCTCCCTCCCTCTCTCTCTCTCTCCCACACACACATACACCCACAATACTCTATCTCTCCTCTCACACACAAGCATACACGCACACACACGACCCTCTCTCACACACAAACAGGTGACTCTCTCTCTCTCACACATATACACACACAAGACTCTCTCTCTCTTCTCTCTTTGTGCCTCTCTCTCCCTCACACACACAGAAGATACTCCCTATCTCTCTCTCTTCTCTCTTTCTGCCTCTCTCTCTCAAACACAATACTCTCTCTTTCTCTCCCTCACAGACACACACACACAGAAGACCCTCCCTCTCTCTTACGCACACACAGATGACTTTCTTTCTCTCACACACACACACAAGACTCTCCCTCACACACACAAGATTCTCTCTCTCTCACACACACAGATGACTCTCTCTCTCCCTCTCGCACACACAGGTGACTCTCAAACACACACAAACAGAAGACACTCTCCCTCTCATTCCCTCTCACACACATAGAAAGGCACACACACACAAACACACACACACAAGACTCTATCCCTCTCTCACACATACGCACAAACAAGCCTCTCTCGCTTCTCTCTCTCTCAAACACACACAAATGGAAGGCTGTCTCCCCCTCTCTCTCTCTCACACACACACAATACTCTCTCTTTCTCTCCCTCACAGGCACACACACATAAGACACTCTCCCTCAAACACATACACACACACTCTCTCTCTTGCTCTGTGTCTCACAAGCACACACATACTCTCTCTCGCTCTGACGCACACACAATCTCACACACTGTCTCTCACACACACTCTCTCTCTTTCACACACACACACGACTCTCCTATGCACACAGAAGACTCTTTCTTTCTCTCTCTCTTCTCTCTCTGTCTCTCTCTCTCTCTCCCACACGCACATAGACACACAGGCACATACATACATGACTCTCTCTCTCCCACACACACAGATGACTCTCTTGCGCACACAAACACAAGACTCCCTCCCTTCCTTTTTCTCTCACACACGGACACACAGGCACACACACAAGGCCTATCTCTCTATCTCTCTCACACTCAAACACAACTCTCTCTCTCTCACACACACACGACTCTCTCTCACGCACAGACAGGTGACTCTCTCTCACACACACTCACTCATGACTCGCTCTCTCTCACACACACACAAGATTCTATCTCACGCACACACAAACAGAAGACTCTCTCTCACACACACACAAGACTGTCTCTGACACACAGACATCTCTCCCTCTGTCTCTCTTAGGCACACAGATGACTCTCTCTCTCACATACACAAACAGAAGGCTCTCTCCCTCTCTCTCTCTCTCTCTCACACACATACACGCACACAGACATACACACACGCACACACCACACAACACCCTCTCTCTCACACACACATACACACGACTCTCCCTCACACACACACAAGCAGGAGGCTCTCTCTCTCTAACTCACACAAACACAAGACCCTCTCTCCCACATACACAGAAGACACTCTTTTTCCCCCTCTCTCTCTTCTCTCTCTCACACACAAGCATGCACACACACGCACAAAGCATTCTCTCTCTCACACACACACACGATTCTCTCTCTCACACACACAAACAGAAGACTATCTCCCTCTCTCTCACACGCACACACACAAGACTCTCTCTCACACATACGAACAGAAACTCTCTCACACAAACAAACAACTCTCTGTCCCACACAAGGAAGACTCTTGCTCTCTCTCTCTCTCTATTCTCTCGCTGTTACCCTCTCTCACACACACACAAGACTCCCCCTCTCTCACACACAAGCAGAAGTCGATGTCCCTCTCTCTCTCACATACATAAACAGAAGGTTCTCCCTCTCTCTTTCTCTCTCCCTCTCTCTCTCACACACATAAACAGAAGGCTCTCCCTCTCTCTTTCTCTCTCCCTCTCTCTCACACACACATAAACAGAAGGCTCTCCCTCTCTCTTTCTCTCTCCCTCTCTCTCTCACACAAACACACACACAAGACTTTTTCCCCCTCTATCTTTCTCAGAGCCTCACGCACACAAACAGAAACGTCTCTCCCCCCCTCCGTCTCTCTCATACAGACACATAAGACTCTGTCTCTGTCTCTCACACACACAGAAGACTTTTTCTTTCTCTCTCTCTCTCTTTCTCCCTCTTCTCTCTCTTTGTCCCTCTCTCTTTCTCTCTCTCACACACATAGAAGATTCTCTCTCTCTCTCTGCCTGTCTCTCTCTCTAACACACACACAGACACACTAAAAGAACACTCTCTCTTTCTCTCTCTCTCTCTCCCTCACACACACGAAGCATGCCCTCTCTTTCTCTCACTATCTCTCTTTGTCCTTCTCTCTTTCTCTTTCTCTCACACACACAGACACACACACAAGGCTCTCTCTCACACATATAGAAGATTCTCTCTCTGCCTGTCCTCTCTCTAACACACACAGACACACTAAAAGAACATTCTCTCTTTCTCTCTCTCTCACATACACAAGACTCTCTCTCACACTCATAGAAGATTCTCTCTTTCTCTCTGCCTATCTCTCTCTCTAACACACACACAGACACACTAAAAGAACACTCTCTCTCTCTCTCTCTCACATATACACACACAAGGCTCTCACTCACACACACGAAGAATGCCCTCTCTTTCTCGCACTCTCTCTTTGTCTCTCTCTCTGTCTCTCTCTCTCTGTCTGTCTCTCTCTCTCTCTCACACACACACACAGACCTTCTCTCTCTCTCTGTATCTCTCTCTCTCCTTCACACACAAACACAGAAGACTCTCTTTCTCTCACTTACAGAAGACTATCTCTCTCTCTCTCTCTTTCACACACACACACACACAAGACTCTCTCTCTCCCTCTCTCTCTCCCTCGTCCTGACTGCTTTCTAAACCTGGATTAATGCATTAGGCATGGGCATTGAGGAAAGGGCAGTTATATATGTATATATATATATTTTTGTTCACCCAGCCCTCATTGGCGTTGACCCAGTTTCACTGAGCTGCCCTCTGGAACCACTGCTGCATTCTCAGGTCGAGGTAGACCCGCAGTGCGGTGTGAGGCAGGGGAGCTGCAGGATTCCGACCTAGTGGCTGTGAAGTAAGGCGGACATCATTCTAAGCCAGGATGGGGTGTGACTTGGAGCAGAGGGTCGAGGAGGGGGGGCTCGGAACACGCAGGTGTGGAAGTAACCGTGCTCCCTGCTGCTCTGGGTGGTCAAGGGGCGACGGGCACTCTCCAAAGTTTGGGGAGAGTCTTTACCAGCTCTTGTCCTGGTTAGGACGCCAATGGCCACTCATCAGACTGAACCTGAATTGACCTGCGGTCTGTCCGCAAGAAAGACCCAAACCTCCCTGTCGCTTGCCATTTTAACACTCCCACCCTGCTCTCTAGCCCACATGTCTGTCCTTGGCTTGCTGCATTCTTCCAGTGAAGCCCAACGCAAACTGGAGGAACAGCACCTCATCTTCCGACTAGGCACTTTACAGCCTTCCGGACTGAATATTGAATTCAACAACTTTAGATCTTAACCTCTCCCTCCCCCCATCCCCACCCCGTTTCTTCCCCCCTCCCCCCTTTTTTTCAATAATTTATATAGATTCTTCTTTTCCCACCTATTTCCATTATTTTTAAAACTACAACTAATACCTTGCCAGTCTTTCCACCCCACCCCCACTAGAGCTGTACCTTGAGTGTCCTGCCATCCATTCTTAATTAGCACTTTTCTTAGACAATATCACCACCTTCAACACCTCTTTGATCCTTTTGTCTGTGACATCTTTTGATTATCTGCTCCTATCACTGCTTGCTTGTCCCTACAACCACCCCACCCTCAACTTCTCTCTCCCCACCTCCCCCCCACCACCTTAGACCAGCTTATATTTCACCCCTCTCCTAACCATACTCCAGTTCTGCCGAAGGGTCGTGAGGACTCGAAACGTCAACTGTTTTCTTCTCCGCCGATGCTGCCAGACCTGCTGAGTTTTTTCCAGGTAAATCCTGTTTGTGTTTTGGATGTCCAGCATCCGCAGTAGCTTTTAGCTTTTTGTTTTTATCTCTGAAATTTACCCCGGTTGTCGCTGCAGTTGAGCGTCATCGGCCCGGGGAGTTAGGACTGATACCAAAAGCCGTGAAATCAAAGGTCATCGACCTGAAACTGCGCATCTTTTATTTTTATTATTCTCTTTCGTAACAGATTTGCTTTTCTGCTTTCAGTTCTAATTTCCATTAGCTGCAATATTTCCTTCCCTATTATAGTGTCATGAGTAACCTGACCCCCCCCACCCCAGAACCTGACACTAGTGCTTAAGCATCTGGATACTTGTTACAGAACTAAGCTTTTAACTTTGATTAGCTGTCAGTCACGCAGTTTACTATTATTGTTATTATTTTCAAAGGCAATGTTAATACCCGACGCCCACTTACAGAAGATCTGAAGGAGACAGATGAACTTCATTTGGAATGCCCGAGCAGCAATTCTATTCGCTCTGTGGAGGCTTCAGGTCAATCGTCCCTCTTTCTGTTCACCTGAGAAATGGAATCATCGGGTTAGGCAAGGCAGAATGGGGACATTCGGCCCATCCAGCCTGTGTTAGACCTTGGTCAATTGATCCCAGTCCCATATTGATCCCAGTTCAATGTGAACCTGTTTTTTTTTTAATAAATATATACTGCAAACGATTGTTGGCATTTGAGGAGGAATAAACTGTAAAAAAAAACAAAACAGACAAAATAACACCACTGTATATGTCTTTGGTTTAATGCCTCCTGGATATTGTCAGAAGAGGGTGAACATTTCCAGGGAGCGGCACAACAAACCGTTTCTGTTAAACGTGTCGTAGATCACTCCAAGTCACACTGGCTGGCTCCCAACAACCAAACACCTACCCTCCCTCACGACCCTTCCACACCCCCGTCCCCCACACCCACACCCACACACACACACCCCCGGTAATCCACATCGCCATCATCAACCCCTTACAGGGTACGTAAAAAAAAAAACAATCAGGGTATGTGGGCTTCACTGACTGGGTGCAGAATTTATTGCCCCTCCCTAATTGCCCCTTGAGAAGGTGGTGGGTGAGCTGCCTTCTTGAACCCCTGCAGTCCCTGTGGTGTAGGTACACCCACAGTGCTGTTAGGGAGGGAGATCCAGGATTTTGTCCCTGTGGTGTAGGTACACCCACAGTGCTGTTAGGGAGGGAGCTCCAGGATTTTGTCCCCTGTAGTGTAGGTACACCCACAGTGCTGTTAGGGAGGGAGTTCCAGGATTTTGTCCCTGTAGGGTAGGTACACACACTGTGCTGTTAGGGAGGGAGTTCCAGGATTTTGTCCCTGTGGTGTAGGTACACCCACAGTGCTGTTAGGGAGGGAGTTCCAGGATTTTGTCCGTGTGGTGTAGGTACACCCACAGTGCTGTTAGGGAGGGAGTACCAGAATTTTTCCCTGTGGTGTAGGTACACCCACAGTGCTGTTAGGGATGGAGTTCCAGGATTTTGTCTGTGTGGTGTGGGTACACCCACAGTGCTGTTAGGGAGGGAGTTCCAGGATTTTGTCCGTGTGGTGTAGGTACACCCACAGTGCTGTTAGGGAGGGAGTTCCAGGATTTTGTCCGTGTGGTGTAGGTACACCCAGTGCTGTTAGGGAGGGAGTTCCAGGTTTTTGACCCAGTGACAGTGAAGGAACAGCCGATATATTTCCAAGTCAGGATGGAGAGTGGCTCGGAGGGGAACTTCCAGGTGCCGGTGTTCCCATCTACCTGCCGCCCTTGCGCTTCTAGAGGTCGGTGGTTTGTAAGGCGCTGCCGAAGGAGCCTTTGGGTGAGTAACGACCTCAGTGTTAAAATCCTGCAGCAGGGAAATTCCAGGAACTGTACTTACCCAGGGTGAGGAGACGGCTGCGACAGTCAGTTCTCTCCGGAGCGGACCCAGTGTGTTCTACACTGCCCGTGCACCAGGCGACTGCGCAGTGACATCAGTGTGCCTGCTGATCAGATAAGCAAAAAGAGGAAATTCCTCCCCACACACACCGCCCCCACCCCACCACCCCACCACCCCCAACCCCCACGACAAAGCGGCCCTGCCAGGATTGAAGTGCATTCTTAACAGAGGTGAACACGGGCAGAGGTATCTCTGCAGCTGCCATAAGTGTGGTATATTCTAACCACAAACTCCAGCGTTAAAGCAGAGACTTTCATGACTGTGGCCCGAAGCCAAGGGAAACAGTCAAACTAGCTCCATTACGTGTGCCTATTATCTGTGACTCTATTATGTGTGCATATAATGTGTGGCTCTATTACATCTGGTTCTATTATGAGTGGCTCTATTAAGTGTGCCTATTATGTGTCGCTCTACTGTGTGTGCCTATTATGTGTGCCCATTATGAGTGCCTATATTATGAGTGCCTATTATGTGTGCCCTTTATGTGTGCCTATTATGTGTGGCCCTATTATGTGTGGCTCCATTATGTGTGCCTATTATGTGTGTGCCTATTATGTGTATCTCTATTATGTGTGCCTATTATGTGTGGCTCTATTGTGTGTTCCTATTATGTGTGCCTATTATGTGTGCCTATTATGTGTTGCTCTATTATGTGCGGCTCTATAATGTGTGCCTATTATGTGTGGCTGTATTCTGTGTGCCTATTATGTGTAGCTCTTTAAGCGTGCCTATTATGTGTGGTTCTATTATGTGTGGCTCTATTGTGTGTTCCTATTATGTGTGGTTCTATTATGAGTGGCTCTATTAAGTGTGCCTATTATGTGTGGCTCTATTATGTGTGCCTATTATGTGTGGCTCCATTATGTGTGCCTATTATGTGTGGTTCTATTATGAGTGGCTCTATTATGTGTGGCCCTATTATGTGTGGTTCTATTGTGTGTGCCTATTATGTGTGGCTCCATTATGTGTGCCTATTATGTGTGTGCCTATTATGTGTGGCTCTATTATGTGTGCCTATTATATTTGGCTCTATTATGTGTGCCTATTATGAGTGGCTCTATTATGTGTACCTATTACGTGTAGCTCTATTATGTGTGCCTATTATGTGTGCCTATTATGTGTGGCTCTATTATGTGCGGCTCTATTATGTGTGCCTATTATGTGTATCTCTATTATGTGTGCCTATTATGTGTGGCTCTATTGTGTGTGCCTATTATGTGTATCTCTATTATGTGTGCCTATTATGTGTGGCTCTATTATGTGTGCCTATTATGTGTGGCTCTATTCTGTGTGCCTATTATGTGTAGCTCTTTAAGCGTGCCTATTATGTGTGGCTCCATTATGTGTGCTTATTATGTGTATGCCTATTATGTGTGGCTCTACTGTGTGTGCCTATTATATTTGGCTCTATTATGTGTGCCTATTATGAGTGGCTCTATTATGTGTACCTATTACGTGTGGCTCTATTATGTGTGCCTATTATGTGTGCCTATTATGTGTGGCTCTATTGCGTGTGGCTCTATTCTGTGTGCCTATTATGTGTGGCTCCATTATGTGTGGTTCTATTATGAGTGGCTCTACGGTGTGCCTATTATGTGTTGCTATTACGTGTGGTTCTATTATGTGTGTGCCTATTATGTGTGGCTCCATTATGTGTGATTATTATGTGTGTGCCTATTATGTGTGGCTCTACTGTGTGTGCCTATTATATTTGGCTCTATTATGTGTGCCTATTATGAGTGGCTCTATTATGTGTACCTATTACGTGTGGCTCTATTATGTGTGCCTATTATGTGTGCCTATTATGTGTGGCTCTATAATGTGTGGCTCTATTATGTGTACCTATTACGTGTGGCTCTATTATGTGTGCCTATTATGTGTGCCTATTATGTGTGGCTCTACTGCGTGTGGCTCTATTCTGTGTGCCTATTATGTGTGGCTCCATTATGTGTGGTTCTATTATGAGTGGCTCTACGGTGTGCCTATTATGTGTTGCTATTACGTGTGGTTCTATTATGTGTGTGCCTATTATGTGTGGCTCTATTATATGTGGCTCTATTATGTGTGCCTATCATGTGTGGCTCTATTCCGTGTGCCAATTATGTGTAGCTCTATTACGTGTGGCTCTATTACGTGTGGTTCTATTATGTGTGGCTCTATTATGTGTGGTTCTATTAAGAGTGGCTCTACGGTGTGCCTATTATGTGTGGCTCTATTGTATGTGCTTATTATGTGTTGCTATTATGTGTGGTTCTATTATGTGTGGCCCTATTAAATGTTCTATTATGTGTGGCTCTATTGTGTGTGGTTCTATTAAAAGTGGCTCTATTATGTGTGGCCCTATTATGTGTGCCTATTATGTGTGGTTCTATTATGAATGGCTCTATTATGTGTGCCTGTTATGTGTTGCTCTATTATGTGTGGCTCCATTATTTGTGCCTATTATGTGTGTGCCTATTATGTGTGGCTCTATTAGATGCGGTCTATAATGTGTGACTCTTATGTTTGGCTCTATTATGTGTGGCTCTATTATGCGTGCCTATTATGTGTAGCTCTTTACGCATGCCTATTATGTGTTGCTCTATTATGTGTGCCTATTATCTGGCTCTATTGTGTGTGCCTATTATGTGTGGCTCTATTGTGTGTGCCTATTATGTGTGGCTCTATTATGTGTGCCTATTATGTGTGGCTCCATTATGTGTGGTTCTATTATGAGTGGCTCTATTATGTGTGGCTCTTTTATGTGTGGCTCTATTGTGTGTGCCTATTATATGTGGCTCTATTCTGTGTGCCTATTATGTGTGGCTCCATTATGTGTGGCTCTATTCTGTGTGCCTATTATCTGGCTCTATTCTGTGTGCCTATTATGTGTAGCTCTTTAAGCGTGCCTATTATGTGTGGCTCTATTATGTGTGCCTATTATGTGTGGCTCTATTCTGTGTGGCTCTATTATGTGTGCCTATTATGTGTGGTTCTATTATAAGTGGCTCTATTATGAGTGGCTCTATTATGTGGCTCTATTATGTGTGCCTATTATGTGTGGCTCTATTGTGTGTGCCTATTATATGTGGCTCTATTATGTGTGCCTATTATGTGTGGCTCTATTGTGTGTGCCTATCATCTGTGGCTCTATTATGTGTGCCTATTATGTGTGGCTCTATTGTGTGTGCCTATTATGTGTGGCTCTATTATGTGTGCCTATTATGTGTTGCTATTATGTGTGGCCCTATTATGTGTGCCTATTATGTGTGGCTCTATTGTGTGTGCCTATTATGTGTTGCTATTATGTGTGGTTCTATTATGAGTGGCTCTATTATGTGTGGCCCTATTATGTGTGCCTATTATGTGTGGTTCTATTGTGTGTGCCTATCATGTGTGGCTCTATTCCGTGTGCCAATTATGTGTAGCTCTATTACGTGTGGTTCTAATATGTGTGCCTATTATGTGTGGTTCTATTATGAGTGGCTCTACGGTGTGCCTATTATGTGTGGCTCTATTGTATGTGCTTATTATGTGTTGCTATATGTGTGGTTCTATTATGTGTGGCTCAATTATGTGTGGCCCTATTAAATGTTCTATTATGTGTGGCTCTATTGTGTGTGGTTCTATTATAAGTGGCTCTATTATGTGTGGCCCTATTATGTGTGCCTATTATGTGTGGTTCTATTATATGTGGTTCTATTATAAGTAGCTCTATTGTGTGTGTCTATTACGTGTGGCTCTATTATGTGTGCCTATTATGTGTGGTTCTATTATGAATGGCTCTATTATGTATGCCTGTTATGTGTGGCTCTATTATATGTGGCTCTATTATGTGTGCCTGTTATGTGTGGCTCTATTATATGTGGCTCTATTATGTGTGCCTATTATGAGTGGCTCTATTATGTGTACCTATTACGTGTGGTTCTATTATGAGTGGCTCTATTATGTGTGCCTATTATGTGTGCCTATTATGTGTGGCTCTATTATGTGTGCCTATTATGTGTGCCTATTATGAGTGGCTCTATTATGTGTGCCTATTATGTGTGGTTCTATTATGAGTGGCTCTATTATGTGTGCCTATTATGTGTGGCTCTATTATGTGTGGCCCTATTATGTGTTCTATTATGTGTGGCTCTATTGTGTGTGGTTCTATTATAAGTGGCTCTATTATGTGTGCCTATTATATGTGGTTCTATTATGTGTGGCTCTATTATGTGTGGCCCTATTGCGTGTGGCTCTATTATGTGTGCCTATTATGTGTGGCTCCATTATGTGTGCCTATTATGAGTGGCTCTATTATGTGTGGCTCTATTATGTGTGGTTCTAATATAAGTGGCTCTTTTATGTGTACCTATTACGTGTGGCTCTATTATGTGTGGTTCTATTATGTGTGGTTCTATTATAAGTGGCTCTATTTTGTGTGACTCTATTATGTGTGCCTATTATGTGTGCCTATTATGTGTTGCTATTATGTGTGGCTCTATTGTGTGTGGTTCTATTATGAGTGGCTCTATTATGTGTGGCTCTACTGTGTGTGCCTATCATGTGTGGCTCTATTCCTTGTGCCAATTATGTGTAGCTCTATTACGTGTGGTTCTATTATGAGTGGCTCTATTATGTGTGGCTCTATTATGTGTGCCTATTATGTGTGGCTCCATTATGTGTGCCTATTATGTGTGTCTCTATTATATGTGGCTCTATTATGTGTGCCTATCATGTGTGGCTCTATTATGTGTGGTTCTATTATGTGTGGTTCTATTATGAGTGGCTCTACGGTGTGCCTATTATGTGTGGCTCTATTGTACGTGCTTATTATGTGTTGCTATATGTGTGGTTCTATTATGTGTTGCTCTATTATGTGTGGCCCTATTAAGTGTCCTATTATGTGTGGCTCTATTGTGCGTGGTTCTATTATAAGTGGCTCTATTATGTGTGGCCCAATTATTTGTGCTTATTATGTGTGGTTCTATTATATGTGGTTCTATTATAAGTAGCTCTATTGTGTGTGCCTATTATGTGTGGCTCTGCTGTGTGTGCCTATTATGTGTGGCTCTATTGTGTGAGGCTCTCCAGCACTTTGACTAGTGAATGTGTTTCCCTCTGGCACATTGAATCACCAGGTGCCCGGGTATAACCCCGGGGTAGTGCGACGGGCTGATTGGAATCAGAAATTTACACCAGGCTGATCTGCTTCATCATCTGGAGGTTGCCGAATGCAACATTCCTACCTCACCCAGCCCAGCTCGACGTTAATCGTCTATCGGAACCCCGATAATCTAATCTTCTTTTAAATAAGTTTTTAAATAATATTCTAATGAAAAACGAGGTTCAGCCGCTGGGTGAAGATGGGCCAATTTTTGCAGACCACCTGTTTGGAAATGTATGTACGAACGCTGTCGCTTGTGTGGTGGGATTGCATTCCAGTTAATGGTGTGAGTGGTAGGGATCGATTAGTGCCCATCAGTAACATCACGGGCAGATGTATCAGCCTGGCGCTGCACTGGGTAAGGATGACCGTGAAACACTTGCCCCATCCACAGCTAATGCTATCGCCGGTTTACCAGGGCCGGCCTCATATAAGACCCGAGCTCTCCTGTTGGCACAGAGCTGTGGCAATTACAGAAACCACCTTGTCCGTTTGAGACGGTGCTTAGCACTTACTCTCTCCTATTCTGTAAGGGCTATGATTAGACCCACAACTGTACTGGTTGCCCAGTTGTAAACACAACTGGTTTAGGTACATGAGTAGTGTTGAATGACTATTATTAGCAGCATCACCCTCTTTTATGAGTGGCACTGGTGCCTATCGACTGGGAAATATCCATGGATTGTAGCTAGATAGTCAAATGTGTGTAGATCTGTGATTTCCACCCGATGTGTTGAGGTCAATGTTTAATGATTATGCTGCCTTCCCAGGCAAGTACTAACTGCACTGCCCTCTTTATACCCCTCTATGGTTTGTGCTTATTTAACCGTGTAGGTATAAAACTGTGATTAAAACCTGCAGTTTTGGAACTACGCCATCGAAATGTGACAGGCCTGATTTCGGTGTAGCACTGTCATACTGCAGAGAGTTCAGAGCATCAACAATACTCCACACTGCTGCAGACATCCATTGGTGCCTACACAACAGGGTACCGAAATGCCATTACTGCCATTTCAGTACTGTTCTTTCATTAGCACCTACACCCTCCTGATGATGGAAGCCTGTCCTTGTTACGCAACCCACTGAGGCCTGGATAGATTTGATCTCGATTATGTCACGCCGCCCCTCTATGCTAGAACAAAGGGAAGGCAGATAGGGGGCAGCCGTGGGCTCTTTACCCGAGCATCTGACCTCGAAAATGCCGGAACCTGTTATGACCCAAGTTGCTCATGGCATTTCGAAAATTACAACGGAATCAAGCGGAGGGCGAGATGGTTTTTTGTCTTGGGTGGGGGAAGCCCGTGTTTGACAAGTTCATTGAAGCCCTTTGAGGGTGTAAGAGGCAGGGCAGATAAGGGACACGGAGAGGTGGAGTGCATTTGAATTTCAGAAAGGGTTTTGATTTGGAGTTCCATTTAAAAAATAAAATAGGTTACTGCAGAAATTGCAGGGAGGGGCACGGGGAGTCTACAAAAGGGATAGAGATGGGTTAAGTAAATGAGGAAAAAGCAAATAAAAAAACACTATAACAATTAAAAATAGACCAAACAATAGTGGATAGAAACAAAAACAGAATTACCTGGAAAAACTCAGCAGGTCTGGCAGCATCGGTGGAGAAGAAATCAGTTAACGTTTCGAGTCTTCATGACCCTTCAGCAGAACTGAAGTATAGTTAGGAGAGGGGTGAAATATAAGCTGGTCTAAGGTGGGGGGCGGGGGGAGAGAGAAGTTGAGGATGGGGGTGGTTGTAGGGACAAGCAAGCAGTGATAGGAGCAGATAATCAAAAGATGTCACAGACTAAAGGATCAAAGAGGTGTTGAAGGTGGTGATATTATCTAAGAAAAGTGCTAATTAAGAATGGATGGCAGGACACTCAAGGTACAGCTCTAGTGGGGGTGGGGTGGAAAGACTAATAAAGTGTTAGTTGTAGATTTAAAAATAATGGAAATAGGTGGGAAAAGAAGAATCTGTATAAATTATTGAAAAACAAAACAAAAGGGAGGGGGAAGAAACAAACTGTTTGACAATAGTGGATAGAAGGCCATTTGGAAAGATGTGAGGTTTCCCACTTTGATTAAGCAACAGACAAAGAGAAGAGTCTCCAAATGAGGACAAGCTGCAGACTGCTGTGGGACAAAAAGGTTTGGATGTCCCCTGACATGAATACCAACAACAACGCTAGCATACAGGTAGAGCATGGTATAAGGAGGGAAAATTCAACTTCAACCTTCATTGCAAATGGGGTGAAATATATAAAAACTATGGAAGTCTTGCTATAACTGTGCAGGGTTTTGGTGGGACTGCACCTAGAATACTGTTTACAGTTTTGCTTACTTAATTAAAGAGGTACACACTTTGGAAGCAGTTCAGAAAACGTTCCACTCGGCTGATTGTTGGGATAAATGTGTGTCTCCTGAGGAATAGTGAAGCACTTTTGTTCTAAACTCGCTGGAGCTTCGTAAAATTATAAGTGATCTTTTTTTTCTGAAGCATTATAAGGCTCTGAGGCCGGTGCTGAGGGGATATAATTCTCCCCCCTCCCCCCCGGGGAACCCAATTCATCGGGGGCAATAATGGGTCTCCCGTGTAAGAGCGAGGTAAGGAAGGGTCTTTTCCTCTCTCTCTCAGAGAGCCGTCAATCTTTCGAAACCTCAACCCCAGAGTGCAAGGGGCGGCTGGCTCATAGGATATATAAGGAGGTTGGGTTGGGACTTATTTCTCATCCCTCAGGAAGTTAAGAGCTATGGGGTGGGTGGTGGCGGGGGGGGGAGGAGGAGGAGGGTGGGAGGTGAAGTTAAGTCCATTATGAATCAGAGGGTTGTAGGTTCATGTCCCACTCCCGGAAAACCAAGAACTGTGATTTTACTCGAAAGAGTTGCAATTTGTGACTATTGATAACTCGAAAGAGTATAAGGCAAGCCATCAACTACATGAATGATGAGCGACAGGATTGTAGACCCTGCTTCGCATGTCCTGACCTGATCTAGTACAATCGCCTCTTATTGAGTAAGACATTAAGAATAAGGCTTTTCACGTTTCATTGAAATGCACAGAGCGAAATTGCTAATGGGTCACTGGTTCCAAATAATTCATTGCGGGAAAACCTCGCCCCGGGAATGCCAGAGCTAAACATTTGTCCTGTGGGAGAACATTGGAGAAGGCTGCTCACTTCTTCGATCCCGGGGGGGGGGAGGGATTTTTTTTTAAAAAAAGCGAGAAATGAATTCAACCTGACAATTTTATTGTGAGTTGATATTGGGAGCGGGCATCACAAGCCTGGCTGCTTATTTGGAACCACAAGACATTCATTTGACGTCAGAAGCTCAAGAGAAGGGGAATTCTGAGGAGGAGAAGTTTCATCATGAGTGTGGCGAGCGGAGAGATGTTTGGCACGGGTAGGCACCTCCCTCTTCCTTCCCCCACAACAGAATGTCAGTGTTAACGCTGAAGGGATTAAAACCAGAAGAGGACAGCTTGGCAGTGGATTGGCTGTGCTGCCAAGCCCTCCAGCTGTGGGGGCACACTGGTCATCGCCCACACCTTAGCTGCCCCCGGGACACTAATGCCCTTGGCAGAGGGAGCGTGGCGTGCATTGAGAATGGGACCGAAAACCTCAGCCCGACCGGTCTCTCCTGCGTGTCTGCAGACACCGAGTCCTGCTTCCTGCTCCCCTTTCCACTCATCACCAGCACTTTCACTTCCTCACGTCCTCTGTCGTCCCCATGGGCCGGCCAACATCACACTTGACTTCATCAGCATCGCAAGCCCCAGCCTACAGACCATATAAATAAAACCATGGCGTCAAACTGTCTGCTTTCAATGCCTCCCCCCCGCCTTCTCCCCAGCCACCCACGTTGGACACCCGCTGACCAGAACATCTAGCGGAAATTTTTTGCACATGCAAATCGCCATTGCATCTGTTCTGCCGGTAACCAACCACCCCCACCTCCCCACCCCCCCCACCCGATTCATTAAGCAGAGAAATGAAAATAAGAGAAACGAGTCATGATCCTCTATCTGATGACCTGGCCAGAGAGAAATATCGACAAAACTGCAGCCTTTGGTCGAGATGGAAATTTGGAAAAGTAGGCATCGATTCCCTCCCATGTTGCACATCCAGTACCCGGAGTGGGTGCAGAGGATGTTGCCTGGGATGAAACATTGAAGTTATGAAGAGAGGTTGGATAGACTTGGGTTGTTTTCGTCGGAGCAGAGAAGACTGAGGGGCGACCTGATGGAGGTGTACCAGGTTATGAGGGGGCATGGACAGGGTGGTTAAGGGAGCAGCTGTTCCCCCTTAGTTGAAGGGTCAGTCAGGAGGGGACATAAGTTCAAGGTGAGGGGCAGGAGGTTTAGGGGGGATGTGAGGAATTATAATTTTGGTGAGGGTCTGGAAGGCGCTGCCTGGGAGGGTGGTGGAGGTGGGTTAGCCTCACATCCTTTAAAAAGTACCTGGATGAGCACTTGGCACCTCACAACATTCAAGGCTATAGGGCCAAGTGCTGGTCAATGGGATTAGGGAGGTAGGTCAGGTGTTTCTCACGGGTCGGTGCAGACTCGATGGGCCGAAGGACCTGTTCTGCACTGTAATTTTGTGATTCAGTCGGTATACAATACCTCCAGGAGGGTCAGCGTGTTTTGGTTATTCTTGCCCGGGGTCTGGGCATCGCTGGCTGGGCCAGCGTTTGTTGCCTGCCCCTAATTGCCCTCTGATGACTGAGCAGTGCGCCCAGGCCATTCCACAGGGTGGGCAGTTAAGGGTCAGCCACGTTGCTGCAGGGGTCTGGAGTCACATGTAGGTTAGACCGTTGCATATTTCCCGCAGTAAGGGCAACAGTGAGCCTGCTGAGTACCCTGTGGCCATTAGCCATAACGGTCAGTGTCACCATGACTGAGGCTGTCTCCCATTTCCACGGTTTACATGAACTGCATTAAAATTCCACCATCGGACAGTTGGAGCCTTGACCCAGGGATGTTAGCCTGGAGGCCGGGGTGACTAGCCCAGGGTGGTTACCCGCTACGCCACCCAGGGTGGCCTGGGCAATCTTCCTGAAGTCCCCTTCTAAGTTTGGAAGAAAAAAAGCAATATGATACCACTCTGTTGCTGGCCAGTTATTTCCTCCTCCCTTGCTGGTATCAAGTGTGCGCATTGTTAGGGCTCAGTTAAAAATAAAACACATGTGCGAACTGCTGCGAATTATAACTAGCACAAGTCCTCATTCCGCCTGCATTTCATTCGCTGGATCCGCTTGATTCAACGATCAATGCAACTCGCGGCATAGTCATGAATCAGTGGTTCGCCATCGTCAACGCTTGAACCTCAGTTAACTAGAGCCAATTTCAACTTCAAGGGCACACTCATGATTTAGACCACGCCGACAGGGAGTAATGTCTCTCAATTTTCTGATGGTGAAAAACCAGCTGAGAATCTCAGTTGGGAGTTGGGCACCAAGGGCCTGTGAAGAGATGTTAACAGATTAAATGAGTGAGCATCATGGTGGCAGGTGGTTTGCAAAGCAGCAGAGTTATTCACGTTGGGCGCGAGAGTGACAAAGAAATGAAAAGTGTGAAAGTGGCAAATGTGGAGGGTTTTCAGAGGGACTGGAGCCTCTTCTGACAAAGCACAGAGGAAGTTGCGGTGCAGGGCACAACAAGCGATTACAAAAATAAATGGCAGGTTAGCATTATTGAAATGGCATTTGTCCTGAGCGGTGCAGTTGTTAAAGTGGAGTTATTTAAAAAATCACTGGGAAACTTTAAAAAACTGTCCTAACCTGTAACTTTAAGTGTTATGTTTGGGATGCGACTCTAAATTCAGGAATCAGACCACCAGTTCTCCATTCAACTAAATGAAACATTTTATTAATTTAGACACGTTAAGATATAGATACACATGGCTACAAATTATTACAATCATAACTTTTTAACATATTCCCAACCTAATCCCCATTAACACAGCAGCAACCCATAGACTTAACCTCACACCAGGCAAAGCATTTTCACCTTACGAATTCAAAATTAGGCTCTTTTCACTTTGGTTCCTGTGTAGCCAGTTGGAGGTTTACAGCTGCTTTTTGATCTCACATTGCCTCTCCCCTGCACACACCAAAACTGTTAAAGTTATACCTACCAGCCCCATTTAATGTTAATTCTCATTGTATCAACAACCTCTGAACTGAACCTCTCTAACACTAAAGCCCCTTTCATAGTACCAATTTTACACGTGATATAAACATGTTGCTTGGTATCTGCTGGATAGTCATCAGTTTTCACCCCACTTCTTGAATGTTCCATTCAAACATGCAAATTCACACTATCTCTCTATTTACATCTCAAAACTAGTACATACCAAAGCACTGCCTTTAATCCAATTAAGACACACCCACAGACTTAACCTCTATTTTGAACGAAAAATACTTTCCAATAATTTTATACACATTAATAGCTTCATGACAATTCAAAGTAAAGAATAATTGCATTTTGCTACAATTGCACAGAGCTTTGTCGGGACCACATCTGGAAAACAGTGCACAGCTGTTTTTGTTTTTGCCTCATATTTAAGGCAGGTACATTTGCACTGGGTACACTAAAGATCCACGGTATTGATCGCTGAGCTGAAAGGGTTGATCTATGATGAGAGGCTGGGTAAATTAGCCCTGTATTCTCTGGACTTCACAATAACGAGAGTTGACCTCATTGAAACACATGCGATCCTGAAAGGGCTGGGCTTGTGAGACACAGTGAGGCGACGTTCCCTGACTGGGGAATCTAGAACACCAGGGCACATTCTCCTGCTGATCTTTTAGCACTGGGATGAGGAGAGGCTTCTTCACTCAAAGGGTTGTGAACAGTTGGAACTTACGACCCCAAGATGCCGTGGATTCTCCGTCATTGACGCATATTTAAGGTGGCAACAGATAAATTGCTGGTTTCTCGGTGGAATCAAGGGTTACGGGGACCAGGGGACGAAATGGAGTTGAAGATTGATCTCATTGAATGCAGAGCCGTTGTGACGAGCCATATGGCCCACTCCTGCCCCTCATATTTATATTTCCAATGCACTCAGCACTATTTTTACTTGTTTCCACGATTCTGTATGATATTTATTTGTATTAGTAAGATTTATTCCGATTGGTAATATTTACCAATAGTGGTGAGTTTTATTATTAGCAATGCCATGAAGCTATTAATTTATATTAGAAAATATTTTCCTTTCAAAATAGAGGTTTAGTCTGTGGGTATGTCTTAATTGGATTACAGCCAATTAGTATGGGTGTTTTGATATGAACTAGTTTTGAGATGTAAGAGAGATAGCGTGCATTTGCATATTTTGAATAGAGTATTCAAGAAGTGGGGTGAAGTTTGATGCCTTTTCTAGCAGATACCGGGTAATATGTTTATATTACTAATAAAATTGGTATTATGAAAGGTTAAAAGGTGACGTTCAAAGAGGCTGGCGATACAATTAGAATTAAAATTCAATGGGGCTGGTAGGTATAACTTCAGTAGTTCTTGGGTGTGCAAGTAATGTAAGATCAAAAGGCAGCTGTAAGCCTCCAACTGGTTCCAAAGGGAAAGGAACCTCCGTTTGAATTCGTGAGGTGAAAAGTCTTTGCCTGGTGTTTGGTTCAGTCTATGGGTTTCTGTTGCCTTAATGGAGATTAGTTGGGGAATGTGTTAAAAGTGATGATAGTGGTAATTTGAAGCCATGTGTATATATTTTAAGTGGTGTAAATTCATTAAAAAATGCTTCATTTAGTTTAACGTAAAATCTGGAGAACTGCTGGTCATATTCCTGAGTTCAGAGTCGCATCTCAAGCATGCTGGACAGATAGTGCAGGAGAGATCGTTGCAGATTTTTGGTGCATTGGGAATGGTTCTGGGCGAGGTGGGACCCCTACAGGCGAGACTGGTTACCCTTAAAGAGAGCCTGGAGCGGATCCTTGCAGGGCGATTTGCTAGTGTTGTCTGGGGTGGGTTTAAAATCGAGTGGCTAGGAACCAGCAGGTAATGTTCGCGAGAAATATCAAGGTGCACAACATACTGGCAAAGAGAGAGAGAAAGAGAGAGAGCACTAGAGCGGGGAATAGTATTAATAATAATAGGTATTAGGTGGGGGGTCGGAGAAAGGAGAATATTAATAGTGTCTGAACCCAGTATTGCGGTGCATGTATGTGAATGAATGGAGCATGGTAAATGAGATTGGTGAATTACAAGGCTCAGATTGCCATGTGGGATTATGATGTTATGCCCATATCAGAGACCTCACGCAAGGAAGGACACGACTGGCATTAAACATTCTTGGACGTAAGGCGTTCAGGGAATCTGGGAAATGAAGCGAAAGGGGAGGGGCTATGTTATTGATCAAGGAGAGCATTGCAATGCTGGAGAAGGTGATGTCCTAGGCGGGTCAAGGCCAAAACCTATTTGCCTAGAGCTAAACAATAAAACAAGGTGCATCGACATCTTTCGCGGTACTCCATAGGCGACCAACTAGTCGGTAACATATGGAGGTGCAAGATATATTGGACGACTTCAATTATCCAAATATGGAATTGAATAGACGTAGGGTAAAGGGGCAATGGGGGTGGGGGAGGGGGCAACATTTCCTAGAGTGTGTGCAGGAAAGTATTCCACAGTAGTTTGTTCCCTGTTCTAACCAGAAAAGAGGCATCTCTGGCCTGGGTTGAGGTGGGCCAAGCGGTTCTAGTGCATTATGAGGAGTCGGAGGGCGATGGAGAAGGGTAGCGGGGCAACCCAGGGTAAAAAAAAAAATAGTTAACTTGGAGAAAGCAAAATTCCATGCTGTAAGAATGGATCTGGGACAGATAAATTGTATTCAACGGAAAAAGAAGGCAGCTGGTTAACTCAGACCCACACTGAATAAACAAGGCTCGGTGGGGGGGTGGGGAAGTAAACAAAAAATAGAAAATAAGATATAATCAAAGAGAAAATACGAAAAGAGATTGGCTGAAATAGTAAAGAGGACGTGCGAAAAGGAGCCGGGTTGATTCGGGACAAAAATAAAAGCGATCAGCTGAGCTATTAATTGAAAACTGTGCATCTGCCTGTATCAAGAATGAAGATACGACCCAACTCAGACTGAAAGCGGAAGCAACACATTTACTCGAAGGATATAAATTGTCTGTATTTTAAATTTTCGCAGAACTGCACCCTTCCAAGCAATGGTGCATCCTCTTGCCCGTTTTGGTTCAAGAGTATGAAACTCTGTTCACTTCTCTTTCAGCCTGTTAATAGGTGCTCATCGTCTTGTGTGTACCTAAGAGGGTCCCTGTGACAGGCGAGTCACAATAGCCCTATGGCTCTATCCATGGTTGTGGAGCAACATGCCCTAGGCATTGCATTGCACGCCCCATGGTCGCGGCTGAGTTATACCCTTGTGATGACATGCGTTACCATCTAAGGCCAATTATCCTTCACATGCACTAGCGTCGCCAAAAGTGCTTGTAACCAATCAATGGCTGTCTTCCGCGTAGAATTCTGGGACATCCCAGCAGGGCAAGGAAATGTCCAACAGGGAATTCCCTCAGTTCGAATTATTCTCCCCCCTACCCCGGTGTCAGCTGTGGCTCAGTTCATAACACCCTCGCCTTTGAATCAGAGGGTTGTGGGTTCACGTCCCACTCCCGGAAACCAAGAACTGTGATTGTACTCGAAAGAGTTGCAATCTGTGACTGTTGATAACTTGAAAGAGTTTCCCCAAAATAAGTTGGCAGGAGGCATTCAACTTATCAGCCCTTAGAGTGAAACTGTACAGATTTTAACCAAGGGGGTCTGAAGCAGCATCACTGACTCAAGTTAGAAGTGGACAGTAGGTGATGTCCGAGGCCTGATATCAATATTGAGGCAGGCTTGTCCCGAGTGGAGTTATTGGGATAATAAACATTCGGTCAGTTTCAGAAGGAGAGCGTCCCCCATCTGAAAAACTATTTTTTTCCCCTTTTTTTTTGGTTAAGCCCCTACCCCATCGATGCATTCCTCTTTTCTTCCAGCCTCGCTGTTAGTTCCTTGGAAGATTCTCGTAGATGCGCCCTTCGTCCAGTTGGTCTCTTGGCAAATCTCCCCCGTTCTTCCCGTGACGAAGAGCGGCGTAGCTGACCGAATAGTCGGCTTGACCCTCCTGCTTTGGCTGAAATGAAAGAATATCGGGTGAGGTCAGCAGGCTCGATGGGCCGAAGGGCCTCTTCTGCACTGTGTGATTCTGTGGTAACGTCGCAGGGCTGATGATCCAGCGGCCAGGGCTACTGACCCTGGGGCGTGAGACCAAATCCTAACCAGAGCAGTTTTGAAAATTAAAATTCGATTAATTAGTGAAACTGGAGAGGGAGGGGATTTACCTGGAAGTATTCAATGAACAGCATGGCACTAGGAAGTTCTGAGGAATAAAGGGACCTTGGCGTGTGTGTCCATAGATCTCTGAAGGCGGAGGGGCATGTTAGTGGGGTGGGGGAAAGGCATATGGGACACTTGCCTTTACCAATCGAGGCAGAGATTACAAAAGTAGGGAGGTCATGTTGGAGTTGTATAGAACCTTGGTGAGGCCACAGCTGGAGTACTGTGTGCAGTTCTGGGCGCCACATTATAAGGAAGGATGTGATTGCACTGGAGGGGGTGCAGAGGAGATTCACCAGGATGTTGCCTGGGATGAAACGTTTAAGTTATGAAGAGAGGTTGGATAGATTTGGGTTGTTTTCGTTGGAGCAGAGAAGACTGAGGGGCGACCTGATCGAGGTGTACAAGATTATGAGGGGCATGAGCAGAGTGGATAGGGAGCAGCTGTTCCCCTTAGTTGAAGGGTCAGTCACGAGGGGGCACAATTTCAAGGTGAGGGGCAGAAAGTTTAGGGGGGATGTGAGGAAAAAACTTTTTTACCCAGAGGGTGGTGAAGTTCTGGAATGCGCTGCCTGGGAGGGTGGTGGGGGTGGGTTAGTCTCACTCCTTTAAAAAGTACCTGGATGAGCACCTGGCACCTCATAACATTCAAGGCTATGGGGCTAAGTGCTGGTAAATGGGATTAGGTAGGTAGGTCAGGTGTTTCTCACGTGTCGGTGCAGACTCGATGGGCCGAAGGGCCTCTTCTGCACTGTGTGTGATTCTGTGATTCTGCGATAGTGTGCTGCAGCGGTGATGTTACTGGACGACCAGCCTCGATATCCAGGCTGATGCTCTGGTGAGGTGGGGCCAGACGCCACTGGTGGAAATTAAGTTCAGTTCCTAACTCCGGAATTTAAGGGTAATTTCAGCAATTTTCCGTGCCTGAAACTATCATCGATTGTCGTAAAACACCACCCCTGGTTCACTGCAGGTCCCTCAGGCCCCTTTGTGCCAAAATGTACCCAACCTAGCCCCCGAGAGGTCACGACCCCACAGCCCCGTTTCGACGGACAGCGGAAAATGCGGCGGGAGCGTTAAATTCCGCCCGTGGTTGACGCTTCTGCCGCTGGGGGCACCTTTAACCCACAGCTCAACAGATTTGCGGCTGGGATAGGGGGGGATGTTGGGGAATGATCGAGAGTCGCGGGGAGCGGACCGGAAAGTGCAGTTAAAACCTGCGATCAGCACACCGAATGGCGGAACAAGCTCGATGGGCCGCATGACCTACTCCTGCTCCGCTTTCTTCGTTCTTGTGTTGCAACCTGACGCTGATGAAGCCGAAGTGATAATGGAATTCAACAGGGAATCGTTGGAGGTGTTTCATTGACGTTCAACCCTATTCCACCCAATTGACACTTGACCAGTGCGAGACATAGTGAACATGCCGCGTCTTTTCTTCTCGTTATGTCTATCCTTTTGAGGGATGTGAACGTCGCCGGCAAGGCCTGAATTTGTTGCTCATTTCTGAATTGCTCGTCCGGTCGCATTGCCCATTATCCCCACCACCCCCTCCCTCTTCCCGCCCCCAGTCCCCCAGTGGTCACACCATTATACTTGTGCTTCTTATCGATGTTGCTCTTGTAGTCAATTAGAATCCCTAAATAGAATGGTTGGAAATGAACTAACACATCCAGGCTGCAGTGTGGACATCTACCACTTCTACAGCACCTGTGAAGGTTGAACCCTCTGCAATTTACATACGAACAAGGAGCAGGAGGCCATTCAGCCCCTCGAGCCTGCTACCCCATTTAATAAGATCGTGGCTGATCTGATCGTAACCTGAAATCCGCATCCCACCTCCCCCCCCCTCCGATAACCTATCACCCCCTTGCTTACCAAGTATCTATCCACCTCAGAATCACACAATGCAGAAGAGGCCCTTCGGCCCATCGAGTCTGCGCCGACCCGTGAGAAACACCTGACCTACCTACCTAATCCCATTTACCCAGCACTTGGCCCCATAGCCTTGAATGTTATGATGTGCCAAGTGCTCATCCAGGTACTTTTTAAAGGATGTGAGGCTAACCCGCCTCCACCACCCTCCCAGGCAGCGCATTCCAGACCCTCACCACCCTGTGGGTAAAAAAAGTTTTCCTCACATCCCCCCCTAAACCTCCTGCCCCTCACCTTGAACTTATGTCCCCTCGTGACTGAAAAACATTCAAAGACTCTGTTTCCAACTCCTTAGCAGGAAGAGACATCCAAAGACTCAGGAGCCTCTGGGAGAATAAATTTCACGTCATCTCTGTTTTAAATGGGAGGCCCCTTATTTTTAAACCGTGACCCTCTCGTTCTAGATTCTCCCACAAGAGGAAGCAACCTCTCCACATCCACCTTGTTAAGACCCCTCAGCATCTTATATGTTTCAATCTTATTAGCACAAGGGCAGCAACATCACAACAGCGGCAACTGCACATTGTCCTTCAGCTCACACACCATCCTCGCATAGAGGATATAAAAACATAGGAGCAGGAGTAGGCCATTCGGCCCTTCGAGCCTGCTCCACCATTCATCATGATCATGGCTGATCATCCAACTCAATAGCCTGCTCCCGCTTTCCCCCCATATCCCCTGATCCCTTTCACCCCAAGAGCTATATCTAACTCCTTCTGGAAAACATACAATGTTATGGTTTCAACTACTTTCTGTGGTAATGAATTCCACAGGCTCACCACTCTCTGGGTGAAGATATTTCTCCTCATCTCATTCCTAAATGGTCTACCCCATATCCTCAGACTGTGACCCCTGGTTCTGGACTCCCCCCACCATTGGGAACATCCTTCCTGCATCTACCCTCTCTGGTCCTGTTAGAATTTTATAGGTTTCTATGAGATCCCCCCTCATTCTTCTGAACTCCAGCGAATGTAATCCTAATCGACTCAATCTCTCCTCCTATGTCAGTCCCGCCATCCCAGGAATCAGTTGGGTAAAATACATCTCTGTCCCTTCATAACCCCTTGGCTCAATTCTGGAAAGCCCCCTTTCCTAACAGGGTTGTGGGCGTGCCTGCACCACGTGGACTGCAGGGGATTGGAGAAGGCAGTTTGCTATCACCTCCACACGGTCAATGAAGAATGCCGAGTTCATTATGGCCTCGCGTCTCCTTAACGGGCAATTATGATCAGAAAGTAACTCTTTCGAGTTATCAACAGTCACAGATTGTAACTCTTTCGAGTACAATCACAATTCTTGGTTTCCAGGAGTGGGACATGAACCCACAACCCTCTGATTCAAAGACAAGGGTGCTATGAACTGAGCCACAGCTGACACCTCGTGATCAGAAAGTAAATGAACAATTCACTGGCAAAGTTTCAACAAGCGCTCATTGGCAAAACTCCTGGGGTGGGGGATTAAACTTCAGTTGGCCATGACTGTTCTGCAAACAAATAACAACAGGTTTTCTACTGTGATGGAGGCGGGTTAAGCCCTGTTGCTCCTCCTACTTCAGGGGCTCAGGCCAATGTTTGCAGTTTAGGGGCGATTTCGAAAACAGAATTAAAGGGTTCGAGGAACTGGTGGTTGGAACTCACAACTGGCAAAGATAGCAACTGCCAGATGAAAATTGGCCGCTTTATGTTATGCAGGGAAGATCCACATGTCCGCCAGAGAAGCAATCTCAATCTCAATCCAATGTCCGGTAATAGAAAAGAATAATTGGACGTGATTTGCCCTGGAGCATGAAAGAGTTGTTTTATAGAGCACACGCAAGCCTTGTCAGTTGGGCCATGCCGATATATATATATATATATATATATATATTTTATTCATTCATGGGATGTGGGCTTCGCTGGCTGGGCCCAGCATTTATTGCCCATCCCTAGTTGCCCTATTAGAAAGTGGGCTGCCTTCTTGAACCGCTGCAGCCCTTGTAGTGTAGGTACACCCACAGTGCTGTTAGGGAGGGAGTTCCAGGATTTTGTCCCTGTGGTGTAGGTACACCCACAGTGCTGTTAGGGAGGGAGTTCCAGGATTTTGTCCCTGTGGTGTAGGTACACCCACAGTGCTGTTAGGGAGGGAGTTCCAGGAATTTGTCCCTGTGGTGTAGGTACACCCACAGTGCTGTTAGGGAGGGAGTTCCAGGATTTTGTCCCTGTGGTGTAGGTACACCCACAGCGCTGTTTCGGAGGGAGTTCCAGGATTTTGTACATGTGTTCTAGGTACACCCACAGTGCTGTTAGGGAGGGAGTTCCAGGATTTTGCCCCTGTAGTGTAGGTACACCCACAGTGCTGTTAGGGAGGGAGTTCCAGGATTTTGTCCGTGTGGTGTAGGTACACCCACAGCGCTGTTAGGGAGGGAGCTCCAGGACTTTTTCCCTGTGCTGTAGGTACACCCACAGTGCTGTTAGGGATGGAGTTCCAGGATTTGAACCCAGCGACAGTGAAGGAACGGACGATATATTTCCAAGTAAGGATGGTGAGGGGCTTGGAGGGGAACTTGCAGGTGGTGGTGTTCCCCATGTGTCTGCTGCCCTTGTCCTTCTAGATGGCAGTGGTTGCGGGTTTGGAAGGTTCTGTCTAAGGAGACTTGGTGAGATCCTACAGTGCATCTTGTAGATGGTACACACACTGCTGCTACTGTGTGTCGGTGGTGGAGGGAGTGAATGTTTGTGGATGGGGTGCCAATCAAGCGGGGCTGTTTATCCTGGATGGTGTTGAGCTTCTTGAGTGTTGTGGGAGCTGCACTCATCCAGGCAAGTGGGGAGTATTCCATCACACTCCTGACTTGTGCCTTGTAGATGGTGGACAGGCTTTGGGGAGTCAGGCGGTGAGTTACTTGCCTCAGGATTCCCAGCCTCGGACCTGCTCTTGTAGCCACAGTATTTACATGGCTAGAACATTTCAGTTTATGGTATCTAATGTCTTGCTTCGAGTGTCAGCTGATTCCCTCCCTCCACCCCCCTCTTCCCCCAAAACCCCGTACAGATAACTTACCTGATCCCATCTGGAGGCGTCACCACCGATACCTGTAAGTAAAGCGGCGAAATTCAAATTTGCTGGGAACTTGGATGAGTAGAAACGAACCAACAAATCGTGAGCGTTGATGATTTAAGATAGAGTCACAGAGGTCTACAGCACAGAAAAAGGCCCTTCGGCCCATCGAGTCTGCACCAGTCAAACAAGTACCTAACTATTCTAATCCCATTTTCCAGTACTAGGCCCATAGCCTTGTATGTCATGGCATGGCAAGTGCACATCCAAATACTTCTTCAATGTTATGAGGGTTTCTGCCTCTACCACCCTTTCAGGCAGTGAGTTCCAGATTCCCACCACCCTCTGGGTGAAATAATTTTTCCTCACATTCCCTCTAAGCCTCCTGCCCCTTACCTTAAACCTATGCCCCCTGGTTATTGATCCCTCCACCAAGGGGAATATTTCCTTCCTGTCTACCCTATCTATGCCCTTCATAATTCTATACACCTCAATCATGTCCCCCCTCAATCTCCTCTGCTCCAGGGAAAATAACCCCAGTCTATCCAATCTCTCCTCATAAGTAAAACTCTCCAGCCCAGGCAACATCCTGGTGAATCTCCTCTGCACTCTCTCTAGTGCAATCACATCCTTCCTATCATGCAGATCCCAGAACTGCACGCAATACTCTAGCTGTGGCCTAACCAGCGTTTTATACAGTTCCAGCATAACCTCCCTGCTCTTATATTCTATGCCTTGACTAATAAAGGCAAGTATCCCATATGCCTTCTTAAGCACCTTATCTACCTGTGCCGCTCCCTTAAGGGATCTATGGACATGTGCACCAAAGTCCCTCTGATCCTCGGTACTTCCCAGGGTCCTACCATTCATCGTGTATTCCCGTGCCTCGTTTGTCCTGCCCAAGTGCATCTCCTCACACTTATCTAGATTAAATACCATCTGCCACTGATCAGCCCATCCGACCAGCCCGTCTATAATCCTCCTGTCATCTGAGGCTACCCTCCTCACTATTTACCACCCCACCAATTTTCCTGTCATCCGCGCGAATTTACTGAAATACCCTTCCTGCATTCAAGCCTCAATCGCTCCGCTGCGGCACCCGCAGCGTTGGCACACGTGGACTTTATTCTCCGTTGAATTCAAAGGAGAGTGAAATTGAGGGAGATGTAGACCCGACACTCGGTGACACATGCACCGTTTTCTGCTATCGTCACTGAGGTCACATTGAGTCAATGGTCGGTGTGATCATTTTTGAAGTCAGTTTGCCTCTTGCATTTGGGTCGGCTGCCTTAGACAACACATAGATGTTCAAATCATGCCTAAGGCACCTTGATCCCGCCCGAATGTCACGCTTCCTTTTCGGGAATGATGGCTCATGTCCCATCTCCCCTATCCTAACCTCTATGGTTTGCCTTAAACCGCGTGTTCTGCATTCAAGACACACAAAAGGTGTGGAGGGAGAGGGGGGGGGGAAGTATCACTTTCTGTTTTGTTCTGCAAATATGAGTTAATTTTCACTTTTCTTTAGCTGTAGTGCAAGAAGTGCGGAGAAGCCTGTGTGACAAGCCTTCCAAACTCTGAAAGGTTTCACACTTTTTTGGCTCCTAAGTCTTATACATTTGAAACGTTTGGGTGATGTTTGTTTGTGGATTTTTTTTTTTTAAAACCGCCCCGAAATGATCGGAAACAAGTGAATCTCAACAGAAAAAAAAAACAGGAATTGAAATTCTGGAAATGTCTTTATCATCTCACTTGGCAGCAGCTGTCAAGGATGGACATCACTTACCAGCGTTGGTTGAATTCGTGACCGCGATAACAGAATAAAACACATTGGCATCAGTTTCGGTATCAGCTAAATCGGAGGGAGGGAAAAAAAAGTTAAATTAGCGTTCAGGAAGCAGCAATAGATGTTATACAGATGCTGTGTGTGCACGTGAATGTGTGTATGTGAGTATATGTTAATATGTCTATATAAAATATAAACATATATACACATGTATCATATGGATATACACATGAAAGAGAGAGGGAGAGTGGGAGAGCAAGAGAGATGAAGATAAAGTATATACAAACGGACAAACTGCACCGTTAGTTGTAGTGCAGGAAGTGCGGAGAAGCCTGTGTGACAAGCCTTCCAAACTCTGAAAGGTTTCACACTTTTTTGGCTCCGAAGTCTTATACATTTGAAACGTTTGGGTGATGTTTGTTTGTGGATTTTTTTTTTTAAAACCGCCCCGAAATGATCGGAAACAAGTGAATCTCAACAGAAAAAAAAAACAGGAATTGAAATTCTGGAAATGTCTTTATCATCTCACTTGGCAGCAGCTGTCAAGGATGGACATCACTTACCAGCGTTGGTTGAAGTCGTGACCGCGATAACAGAATAAAACACATTGGCATCAGTTTCGGTATCAGCTAAATCGGAGGGAGGGAAAAAAAAAGTTAAATTAGCGATCAGGAAGCAGCAATAGATGTTATACAGATGCTGTGTGTGCACGTGAATGTGTGTATGTGAGTATATGTTAATATGTCTATATAAAATATAAACATATATACACATGTATCATATGGATATACACATGAAAGAGAGAGGGAGAGTGGGAGAGCAAGAGAGATGAAGATAAAGTATATACAAACGGACAAACTGCACTGTTAGTTGCATGCATACAGAGAAGAGATGATAGATAGATAGACGGATGGGCGGTCATAGACGGCAGACCATAGGCAGAGAGACAGACAGGCGGATGTATGGAAGGACGGAAGGATGGGCAGGTGGACACAGGTGGCAGGCGATAGGCAAGATAGGCACCCATAGAGATATAGCTCTTGGGGCGAAAGGGCTCAAAGGGTATGGGGAGAAAGCGGGAGCAGGCTGTTGAGTTGGATGATCAGCCATGATCATAACGAATGGCGGAGCAGGCTCGAAGGGCCGAATGGCCTACTCCTGCTCCTAGTTTCTACGATTCTACAACTGGAAAGCACAAAGCTTTTTTTTGTGCATGTGTTAACCTCAAACGATGCTTGGCATATCCGGGCACTAAGGACAGACAGCCAACCGTGCAGAGTTTTGTCTGCATGTGGATGAAGGAATCGACTGTGATGCGCTCACGCTCCGCCCGCCATAGCGTTCAACATGGATGCCAGCGACAGAGGCATCACCGCTCCTTTGCATGTTTTACTGATGTTATGGTGTGATATCAGCTGAACGTGTGCACCAATAGTCCCGTGGGGAGAGGGGGCGGGTGGGTGGGTGGGGGGGAATGCCTACAACATGTAGTCACGTGTATCAGTTCAGGCTTACCATCACTCTGGTTTGATCTTGCAGCGGGATGTCCGACATCGCTTGCGGATGTTTCTTCTCTCGAGGGTCGGGGTCTATCTCCAGTCCCCTCACTTCTCAAAAGGAAAAAAAAAATGCTCTCAGGTGTGAACGAATAAGGCATCGAGAACTCGGAAGGACAATCGTGATCGGTTTCACCGCCGTGCATTTGCACACAAGCCAGTCAGTTACTCAACCTCAAGTGCCAGGCGAATCCCTTGTAACATCGTTATTAAGTCATGAACTCCTGGCAACGTCGACATTAGAGATTCCCGACAACTTCACCCGCCAAGTGAAAAACACTTATGCACATGTTTTTTTCCCCCTTATGTTTTAATCCAATGACTTTCACTGAATAACTCCTAGAATTTGCACATTAAAAACATATATATATATAATTCATTCACAGGATGTGGGCGTCGCTGGCTGGGCCCAGCTTTTATTGCCCATCCCTAGTTGCCCGCCTTGTGAAGGCGGTGGTGAGCTGCCTTCTTGAACCGCTGCAGTCCTTGTGGTGCAGTCACCCCCAAAAATGCTGGAAGGAACATTTATGCTCTGCTCTATTTCATCTGTCGACACACGTCACCATCTTGGAAATCTCTACTGGGCTATCTCCGATCCGTTTCATACTCCAAGGTACTAAACCCTGTGGTTTCCAGCCTCTCCCGATACCTGGGCTCCTTCACTAACCGTAAGGTGCTGCCATGGAATATTTCTACCCTTTCAGGGAGCTTTGCAGCTAACATAGAGTTTGCTCCTTCAAATAGGCAGCAAAAAGCCCAGCTCGGGCTTAACCAACGAATGGCAAACGCCTAGCATTCATTTTTTGGGTTAATGTTCCATCTGTGATATTCTGTCACAGTCGGTTGGAAAGGATTGGTGACAAATACAGTTCAGGCAAGATTTTCCACTGAGGGGTATATGGAACCTGTGGAAGGAAGGACAACAGCTACGGTTGAGACTTCAGCGGGTTCTCTGATCGGATATGGAGCGCTTAAGCTTGTTTTAAGGTATCGGGAGGAGGGATGATGGGAAGGCGCTCGACCTCCTCAGGTTTTCTGAATTGCAAGATGCTCTTTTTGAGGCTTTTCTCATATCGAAACCAGACGGTGTTGGTCGGCCGAGAACGTCACTAACGGGGAGCTTCTGCCAAACATGAGTGCGTCCTTTCTTAAACAGGAACGATTACAACTCACTGCTTGCCAGAAGACGATAACTGAGATTCAATACCTGGAAGATGGGCAAAATCGGTGGACTTGAACTTTGCTCAACACAAACACAAAGCAAACTTTGCTTCCTCAGAACATAACGCAGACTGGTGTAACGTGTCCTACACTAAAGGCGGCCACCGAAGTGATGTATTGCAGCAAAGAGAGCGAGGTTACTTGGTCGACAATGGGAGACTACAATCAGTGCTGATCTGACCATTCGTGGGTGATTATAGATATCCCTCCTTGTAACGTCACATTTATGTGCGTTCCATCACTTGACCGATAGGTTACCGAATGCGTAGCGTTGTAAGAATGGCCATAAAGCCGTTAAGCGGTTAACTGAGGCCGAGCCTGATCTCGTGGCCTGGCTAATTTGCAAGTCAGGAGTTTAAAAAGTCTGATTGGGGGGGTAAGACACCTCCTCCACATCGGGGCCCGAGATGACTTTTACACGCTCAATATGATTGATGCTTTCAATGTTTTCACACTTACCCCTGTGACGTGCAAACATCAGCAGAGTTACCTGGTTAAAATAGGGAGAAGTGTGATTCAGCAAGACGTACAACTAATATTGGAACCTATTTGCCTAAAAAAGAAAATGCCTTGCGTTTCTTTAAGTAATTTCCAAACAGCAAAAAATTTCAATTGATCCCAATTATAATCATTCACAAAGCAACGTATTAAAGTAAACAATATGGCACAAAAAATGCCTGGAATCCTTGTATTAAAATTCCGCCGTCTAATTTTCACTTCTGCTAACCTTAAATAATGCTGGACACAATGGGAGACATGTTGTCGAAGCTTTTTGCATTGCACCCATCAGGAGAGACGCAAAATAGACAACTATGAAGGGAACAGCAATATTACTGCACGGCAAAAGGGTGCTGGCTGGTTGGAGGGCGGACTCTGATTGGTCGAGGCGTAACCATGGAGAATGCACCAGCGAACAGTTACTTCCCAGGTATTTGGTAAAATTGTATCAAGGTGCATTGACTCCTATTGGTCGAGGGAGTGCCATGGGGAGCACTTGTCCGCCATGCTTTTGAAAAAAAGGCACAATGCCTGGGCACATTCTTTCTGTTTGCAGAGTACAGGACCCTGCAAGTGAATAAAACTAGCTTCTAGCACACGCTAATAAGGCACATTGCGAGCTCGACTAATGATCGTAAAGCGGCGTTTAGCGCATTTCTTAGCACACTCGAGATTGCTCAGTTGGTGCTGCCCAATCGCGTCCAAAAGCACGGGGCGCTGCAACCCTTCCCTGATGTATTCCCCCATGGCAACGTATCGACCAATCGGAGTCGAAATTACGTTTTAAATCACGCAAGATCTTCGGGGATAGCATTTCCCTGGTGCAGTCTCCATGGCAAGGCCTCGGCCAATCAAACTCCCCTCGCCAGCCAATCAGCCACCTTTTCCCCCATACAGTATAAAGTGTTGACCCCTTTGAAATCTGGTATTTCCCCCTCTCCTGAATCACGCAGGCAAAGAGTTTTCATGTCTCATTTACCAGCAACACACACGCTCTGCACTAACAGTGGATGTTATCTACATGGATTTTCAGTAAGGCCTTTGACAAGGTTCCTGATAGCAGACTGGTACAGAAGGGATCAGAGGTGAACTGGCAAGATGGATACAGAATTGGCTTGGTCATAGAAGACAGAGGGTAGCAGTGGAAGGGTGCTTTTCTGAATGGAGAGCTGTGACTAGTGGTGTTCTGCAGGGATCAGTGCTGGGACCATTGCTGTTTGTAGTATGCATAAACGATTTGGAGGAAAATGTAACTGGGCTAATTAGTAAGTTTGCAGACGACACTAATGATGCAGGGGTTGCACATGGTGAAGAGGATGTCAAAGGATACAACGGGATATAAATCGATTGGAGACTTGGGCAGAGAAATGGCAGATGGAGTTTAATCCAGACAAATACGAGGTAATGCATTTTGGAAGGTCTAATGCAGGTAGGAATTATACAGTAAATGGCAGAACCCTTAAATGCATCGACGGGCAGAGGGATCTGGGTGTACAGATCCACAGGTCACGGAAAGTGGCAGTGCAGGTGGATAAGGTAGTCAGGAAGGCATATGGCATGCTTGCCTTCATCGGCAGGGGTATTGAGTATAAAAGCTGGGAAGTCATGCTGCAGCTGTATAGAACCTTGGTTAGGCCACACTTGGAATATTGCTTGCAATTCTGGTCGCCACATTACCAGAAGGATATGGAGGCGTTGGAGAGAGTGCAGAGGAGGTTTACCAGGATGCTGCCTGGCCTGGAGGTTATTAGCTATGAGGAGAGGTTGGAGAAACTCGGATTGTTCTCACTAGGAGATTGAGGGGTGACTTGTTAGAAGTTTACAAAATTATGAGTGGCATGGACAGAGTAGATAGTCAGAAGCTTTTTCCCAAGGTGGGAGAGTCAATTACTAGGGGGCATAGATTTAAAGTGAGAGGAGAAAACTATAGAGGAGATGTGCGGGGCAAGTTTTTTACGCAGAGGGTAGTGAGTGTCTGGAATTCGCTGCCAGAGGAGGTTGTGGAAGCAGGTACGATAGTGGGGTTTAAGAGGCAGCTTGACAAGTACATGAATAGGATGGGAATAGAGGGATACGGACCCCGGAATTGAAAAATGTTTTAGTTTGACGGGCAATATGATCGGCGCAGGCTTGGAGGGCTGAAGGGCCTGTTCATGTGTTATACTTTTCTTTGTTCTTTGTTCTAACAAGTGAACAGTCATTGATAGGTAGGGTTTGTCAGTCCTGAGGTGCAGAATTGAATGCGGCATATATTTCTCACGCCAGCAACTCAGTTCTTTAACTGTTCCAAATGTCACGGCAAATAACTTTTCACTTCCCGTTCCTCATTAACATCAAGTGACCACCGACGCACTTGACCCTTCGGCCCCACTCACCTCGGCTCTTCTTCCGAAGCTTAACGAAAGCCAATGCAACTATGGCGGCGCTAATCAGAAGAAGCGGAAGAGCTGTTGTTGCCTTTGCCAGTGTGTAGCTGTGTGCTGGAATCAAATAGACATATATATCGATGACTAACGTGATACGCTGAAATGCACAGCATATCCAACACGGCAACATGTGCATTCATCAAATCGCTGTTTGATAATTATGAGGATCAGTCACGAGGGGACATAAGTTCACAGTGAGGAAAAGGTAGGAGGTTTGGGGGGATGTGAGGAAAAACTTTTTTTATCCAGAGGGTGGTGAGGGTCTGGAATGCGTTGCCTGGGAGGGTGGTGGAGGCGGGTTAGCCTCACATCCTTTAAAAAGTACCTGGATGAGCACTGGGCACGTCATAACATTCAAGGCTAGGGGGCCAAGTGCTGGTAAATGGGATTAGGTAGGTAGGTCAGGTGTTTCTCACGTGTCGGTGCAGACTCGATGGGCCAAAGGGCCTCTTCTGCACTGTGTGTGATTCTGTGATTCTGTGGTTACCCGTTCAGTGAAGTTACCACGACACAGGCATCTTTTGTCGAGCTGGTGCATAACGAAAACTGTTTGCTTTGTTGAAATAAAATGATGCAGTAAATCAGATCGGGTATCACCAGTGTTGCACCTGCCAAAGCGACATGGATGAGATTGCTGCTGGCGTTAAATATCCCTCCATTGATACCACTGTTGGTCGCCACACATTGATATCACCCCCCATGTCTTGTCTGGGATGAATTAACAGCGAGATGGCTCCCATTGCTGTTCAAGTAACGTGGTTCGTTGTTGTTTTACAGCTTTTGGCTGTTTAAGTACCAGTGGAAACGGGGTTCGGTGCCGACATTCACCCGGCATTGGAGGAGGAAGCGGTCCCCGGCTGAAATCTCCGGTACTGTTGGTATTCCACATCAGGAAAGCGCCATCCACGGGAACTGGAGGGGGTAGAGCCCAATGCGGAAGGATTAGAGGATTAATTCACTGCCGAACCTGAAAATTGCCACCTGTTTCGGATTTGAAATCAAATTAAGATGAGGATAGAAAGAGAGGAGGTGCGAAAACCGGGCTCATTCTCCCTGGTAAGAGAAGCGTGGAAGGGGGTTTGATAGAATTCTTCACAACCATGAGGGGCCTGTGCAGAGTTGATAAGTCAAACTGTTCCCATTGGTGGAAGGTTTGTGAACCAGGGGTGGCGCAGATTGAGGGCGATTGTCAGATGAATTAATGATGAGAGACATTTTTACTTATTCATGCAGAGAGCGGTTAGGAATCGCGGGGGTGAGGGTGGGTTGGGTGCACTGCCTGGAACAGTGAGGGTGGGAGAGGTGGAAGCCCTATTTGAAGGAGCAGCCAACTTTGGAGAGAGTAAAGTGGTTGAGCTGGCTGGAACTTATAGACCGAACGGATTACCTCTTGCCCACAGGGGAATCAGGACTCTTCCCTGAACCACATTCATCGGTTCACATTGGTCCTCAGGAAGGCCCATGCAGCTCCTCCTCTCTCAGGTGTTCCCATGCTCCAGGGGATCCCCACAATGCTGTTTGGTCATCTTTCATATCAGCTATCACTTCTGGGACATGGCAGGTGGTTTCACAGCCCATATGCCCATCCTGTCACTAATCCTCCTCATTTACCAGGGGGAGGGACCATCACCAATACAGGCTGGATTGTGTGCACCGGTGGCTGCTTGTGTGTGTGCGAGAGAGTGAGTGAGAGTGTATGTGTCTGTGTGAGAGAGAGAGAGAGAGTGAGCATGTGTGTGTGTCTATGAGAGTGAGTGAGTGTGAGCTTGAGTGTGTATGAGAAAGAGTGAGTGAGTGTGAGAGAGTGTGTGTCTGTGTATGAAAGAGTGAGCGTGTGTGTGAGAGAGAGTGTGTGTGTGTGCGTAAGAGAGAGAGAGTGTGTGTGTGAGTGTGTGTGTGTATGAGAGGCTGAGTGTGTGTGTGTGAGAGAGTGTGTGTGTGTGAGAGAGAGAGTGAGTGTGTGTGTGAGAGAGTGTGTGTATGAGTAAGAGAGAGTGTGTGTGTGTGTATGATATACTGAGTGTGTGTGTGGGAGAGAGAGTGAGTGTGTGAGAGAGAGTGTGTGAGTGTGTGTGTGTATGATATACTGAGCGTGTGTGTGTGAGAGAGTGAGTGTGTGAGAGAGTGTGTGTGTGAGTGTGTGTGTATGATATACTGAGTGTGTGTGTGAGAGAGAGTGTGTGTGTGAGTGTGTATGATATACTGAGTGTGTGAGAGAGAGCGTGAGTGTGTGAGAGAGTGTGTGTGTGTATGATATACTGAGTGTGTGTGTGAGAGTGTGTGTGTGTATGATATACTGAGTGTGTGTGTGAGAGAGAGAGTGAGTGTGTGAGAGAGAGTGTGCGTGTGTGTGTATGATATACTGAGTGTGTGTGTGAGAGAGTGAGCGTGTGTGTGTGTGAGTCAGCATGTGTGTATGAGAGAGAGATTGTGTGTGCGAGAGACAGTGAGTGTGTATGATATACAGAGTGTGTGTGTGAGAGAGTGAGCGTGTGTGTGTGTGAGTCAGAATGTGTGTATGAGAGACTGTGTGCGAGAGACAGTGAGTGTGTGTGTGTATGATATACAGAGTGTGTGTGAGAGAGTGAGCGTGTGTGTGTGTGAGTCAGCATGTGTGTATGGGAGAGAGACTGTGTGTGCGAGAGACAGTGAGTGTGTGTGTGTATGATATACAGAGTGTGTGTGGGAGAGTGAGCGTGTGTGTGTGTGAGTCAGCGTGTGTATGAGAGAGAGTGTGTCTGCGAGAGACAGTGAGTGTGTGTGTGTATGATATACAGAGTGTGTGTGTGAGAGAGTGAGCATGTGTGTGTGTGAGTCAGCGTGTGTGTATGAGAGAGAGACTGTGTGTGCGACAGACAGTGAGTGTGTGTGTGTATGATATACAGAGTGTGTGTGTGAGAGAGTGAGCGTGTGTGTGTGTGAGTCAGCGTGTGTGTATGAGAGAGAGACTGTGTGTGCGAGAGACAGTGAGTGTGTGTGTGTATGATATACTGAGTGTGTGTGTGAGAGAGAGAGTGTGTGTGTGAGTAAGAGAGTATGTTTGTGTGAGTGTGTGTGTGAGTAAGAGAGAGAGTGTGTGAGTGTGTGTGTGTATGATATACTGAGTGCGTGTGTGAGAGAGGGAGTGTGTGTGTGTTTGAGTCAGCGTGTGTGTATGAGAGAGAGACTGTGTGTGTGCGAGAGACAGTGAGTGTGAGACTGAGATTGTGAGAGCGCGTGTGGGGCTAACAACCCCTGGGGCGGGATACGAACCCAGGGTCTTGAAGCTGAGAGGCCAGCGAGCTAATCCAGCTAGAAGCGCCCACGCGGCCACAAACTGGGTGGAGTGAAGCGAATCATTGGATTTAATCTCAATCGGCACCAAATGCTTTCTGGTCGTAGTCTTCTGATACCGGATGTGCTACAGATCGCACATGTGGAGCGTGGGTAATCCGAATGCACCTTTAACACAGGCATATGTCAGCCAGAAAACAACGTGTCAACTGACGAAGCCAACTTCAATGTGCAGCTGATGGGAGGCAACATTGTGTTGAGTTTCCTTTTAACGCTGGCGAGGTGAATGTATTTCCAAGGTTGTATACGATCGTGTTCCTGCTGTTTAAGCTGTGTAAAGTCCTCCTGCCTCTTTGCAATTCCCCCTGAAATTTCCGGCTCATGCCAGAAAGAAAGAGCGAAGAGTTCGGTGAGGGGCGTGCAAGGGGAGGCAACTCGAGGATGCGCGATGGGATAGATGTTGGGAAGCGTGAGAAGAGCGGCTTGGGATGTTGAAGAGAAGAAAGCAAGTGAATAGGAGCAGTGGGAAGAGGGGTGGATGGGGGCACCTGAGGGCAGACTGTGACCTCTTAGAAGAGATGCCCATTCAACCCTTTTTAGAGGTGGAATTGGAATGGGAGCATCGAGGAGAGGGGCAAGTGGGAGGGGAGCAACGATCTCTTTAAGGTGCCAGTCGACGCAGCGATATTGATTGTGCTGCACAACGAAATGGAACAGGTCTCTCACAACAGCATGAATGCTCACCGAATTTTGAAATATAAACTGCTCACGGACAAAGAAGAAGGGTCCAGATGAGTTTGTATCCTGCGCACTACAAGGAACAGTTAAAGAGAACATGGGTTGTGACAATGAGACAAATGCATGCCTTGGTCTGAGTGTCTTACAAAGTAACTCAGGCGTGTCATGAAGAGATTAATGTCTGTAATGTTATCAATGTTTTTCTAAATACAGTTTAGCGGTGTATGTGCCTATGTGTGTGTGTGTGTGTGTGTGCCTTAAGTGGATTAAAGCCAGCTGCTTTTGATGTGTAGAAAGAAGTAGGTTCGAAATAGTAATTAGGTAAACATGGGGAAGTTTAGGAACAAAGGTGTCAAAGGGGGTACATCTGCATTTGTTGAATCAACCATTCAAGATGCGGGGGAAATCTTGCACTTTGCTGGAAGATACCAATCAATGTATTTATTCTCAGCCTACTAACAAAATTGGGGGAATCCAAGGATGCTATTGGTAGAAGAGGTGAAATTACAAACCTAGTCACACAATGGAAAAATTACATACAAAGGAAACGCTAGGTATAAACAGAAAAGAATTTGTGTGTGTAAGGCAGAGGCATTTTAGATCTATCCAGCCTGTAAGCCTGCAACTACGTTTGCAAGGAACCTCATTTTGAACGCGTAAGGTCAAATGTGCTTGTCCTGAGATCTTTTTAAATCTATGAGTTTTACTGCTGCCTTAATGGGGGTGTAATGAGAGTCAGATTAATTAGGGTATTTTTGTAGTTATTGTAGTGGTAATTGTGTAGACATATGTCCGTGCTTTCTAGTATTAATAAATGTTTAATTTAGTTTTACGGAAAAAAAAAGAACCTTGAGACTCAGTGGTCTTATTACTACTGAAATCAAAGCCTGCATCTCAAAACAAGCCAATTGCAAAGTGGGTTATGACAGTTGTTTCACGTTTCCCTCTGGGATTTGGATAACTCAGCCTTTACCATCGGCTGTGTCATAATCGGTGGTTATTTGAACATTGCTAATATGTTGGGACATCGAAATACAATACTCGCGCTGACCTGCCGTTGCCTCACGTGTTTCAGCTGTAACGATGTCCTGGCATTGACTCACCTACCACCGCAACTGTCACGACATTGCTCTGCAGGAACGGCTTTGTCCCATCATTTGTAACGCTGCAACTGTAATTCCCTTCCGAGCTTTCGTTGACTTTAGAGATTCCGTAAGTAATTCTGGTCAAGTTGGACGTCTCGCTATGGAGTTCCTTGTTGAAGTTTTTATGGAACGTGTAAGTAATCGGAGAGGAACCGTTGGACACGGAGCAGGTGATGGACGCTGTGTCGCCCTCTGTCAACTTGTCTCCGGGTTGTACAATCAATTCCGGTTTTGACACAGGGATTCCTGTGGATACATCCAAGAGTTAGTTTGTGCTTGGATTTGCTGGGATTTGTAGAGCTGCTTACAGGGTCTAGTGAGACCGTTGTCACTCCAGCAGGCATTATTGTTTATTTTGACACTCCAATATTTGGGACTTGTCTCAATCCTGTGTCTTTGCAACCGTTTTTATTAACAGGAGATAGCATGATTCTGGAAATGCTACGAATCCTATAGTAATCCGGTGAGGCCAGCTGACTAGATGAGTCTGAGTCTTTATTTATACTGGCACTATCTGTCAAAGAGAGGGGGCTCGGCAATTGTCTGGCACTATACTGGCTGCTCTATGTCAATACAATGGCGCACTTTCCACGTGTCAAATCACAGTATCACAGGAATCTTTACAGTGCAGAAGGAGGCCATTCACCCCATCGAGTCTGCACTGGCTCTCCGAAACAGCATTCTACCTAGTCCCACTCTCCTGCCTTACACCCCACTAACGTTGCACATTCTCTCTTATTCAGGTAACAACCCAATTCCCTTTTTGAATTCCTCGATCGAACCTGCCTCCACCACCCTTTCAGGAAGTTTGATCACCTCTGGGTGAATAAGATTTTCTTCACCTCACATTGACTCCTTTTGCTAATGATTTCGAATCTGTGCCCTTTAGTTCATGGTGTTATCTTGAGTGGGGACAGATTCTCATTATTTACCCTGTCCAGACCCCTCAGGATCTTGAATACCTTTTTCAACTCTCCTCTCAACCTCCTTTTCTCCCGGGAAAACAGCCCCAACCTCTCCAATCCATCCTCATAGCTACAGTTCTTCATCCAGGCAATCATTCTTTTGAATCTCCTCTGTATTCTCTCCAATGCGTTCACATCCTTCCTCCAGTATGGCACCCAGAACTCTGCACAGTATTCCAGGTGAGGCCTAACTAGAGTCTTATACAAGTTTAACATGACCTCCTTACTCTTGTACTCAATTCTCCTATTAATAAAGCCTAAGATACCATCCGCTTTATTAGCTGCTCTCTCCACATGTCCTGCCACCTGCAATGACCTATGTACGTACACACTGTGGTCCCTCTGTTCCTGCACCTCCTTTAGAGTTTCTCCCTTTATTTTATACTGTCGATCCATATTCTTCCTGCCAAAATGAATCACCTCACCCTTCTCTGCATTGAACCTCATCTGCCACTTGCCTGCCCAATCCACCAACATGTCTATGTCCCTTTGACGTTCCAGACTCTCCCCCGTCACAGTTGACAACATTTCCAACCTCCGTATCATCCACACATCTTGAGATCATGCCCCCCGCACACCCCAGTCTAGGTCATGTATATACATCAGGAAGAGCAAGGGTCCCAACACTGACCCCCTGAGGAGCTCCACCTACAAACTTTCCTCCAATCTGAAAAACATCCATTCAGTGCATTAACTTCCTTGTACACAAAGGAAGTTCTAAGCTCAGTTCAGGCTGTTGACTATACAATTATAATTACTCATAACTATCTTAACACTCAGAGGCAATAAATTCACCTCATCACTGCACCCTAAGAGGTAACAGGCAAGGTAACAATAATGGAAGTGATGAGCCCCGTACTTTTAGCCCTCGTTGCTGACCTGTACCTTGTTGATTTGTGTGACCATGTCTCTCATGTGGATCAGCGTTGCTCGTTTTCTATTAATGTAGCTTGTAACTTATATGCAAGATCCATACTTTATCTTATCACCTTTTTATAGGACGTGGTTGTCGTTGGCAAGGCCTGCATTCGTTGCCCATTCTAATTGCTCTTGGGCTGAGTGACCTTCTCGCTCATTTCAGAGGGAAGTTAAGAGTCCCCGGCATTGCTGTGATTCGGGAGTCGCAGGTCGGCCAGACCAGGTGAGGATGGCAGATTCCCTGCCCTAAAGGCTATCAGTGAACCCGGTGGGTTCTCACGATAAGCAATGCTACTTTCATGGCCTCCGCTTCTGAGACTAGGTATATGATCCAGATTTTTATTAACTCAATTGAAGTTATTCCAGCTGCTGTGGTGGGATATGAATCTATTTTCCCAGAGCGTGAAGCTGGGCGTCAAGACTGCGAATCCAATGATGTTGACACAACACCATCATGCACATGCACACATACACACACATACACACACATACGCGCACACACGCACATACACATACACACACGGACACACATGGACACACAGACACATGCACATAAACACAAGTACACACATACACAAACATACACGCACAGGCACACACACATTCCCACACACAGACACGCACACATACACATACACACACATACACGCAAACACACACACATACACACACACACACACACACCCATAAACACACGTACACAAACACACATGCACAGGCACACACACATTCACACACACAGACACGCACACATACACATACACATACACACACATACATGCAGACACACACATACACAAACACACATGCACAGGCACACACACATTCCCACACACAGACACGCACACATACACATACACACACATACACGCACACACACATACACACACACACAGACACACACCCATAAACACACGTACACACATACGCAAACACACATGCACAGGCACACACACATTCACGCACACAGACACGCACACATACACATACACACACATACACGCGCGCACACACACATACACAAACACACACGCACAGGCACACACACATACACACAGACATACACACGCACAGGCTCACACATACACACACAGGGGCACACACACGCGCGCAGAGGCACACATAAGCATAGGCACACACACATACACACACACACACAATTCCACACACACACACACAGGTAGACACATGCATATGCACAGGCACATATGCACAGGCATACACACGCACACAAACAAACACACACACACACACACACTTGCACACAGACACACACAGGAAATAATATTAATAATAATTCTCCATAAATGACACTTACGTCTGAGAGTGACCAGAACCTGGTTACTCAGTTTCTTCACCTTACTGTCGACAGCCTTCGCTTCACAGTTGTAAACCCCTGAATCGTTCGTCCGAGCTCCCTCCAAAACGTAAGAGCTTTCCCTTGGCGCAGCATCAAGGGCTTGGCTATCTTTGGAAAATGTGTACCTCAAAGAAAGACTAGGGCGAAAGATTTGGACCACGCAGGTCAGTTTTAACTGCTGCCCCGTTAACGAACGAGCGCCCAACTCAACCTTCAGCGTGGGTTTGGAGAACGCCTCTGAAAAGAAAAGGGACAGGAGGTTTGGTTCACCAGCCACCGCGTCTACACTTAGTTTGGACCCATCACGCTAATGATAGGAACAGCAACATTCCCCAAGCAGCCAAGGAGCTGGTCAACCACGCTCAATGGCGCTTGGCTTAAGAATAGAGTGAAACCTCTTTCGAGTTATCAACAGTCACAGATTGCAACTCTTTCGAGTACAATCACAGTTCTTGGTTTCCGGGAAACTCTTTCGAGTTATCAACAGTCACAGATTGCAACTCTTTCGAGTACAATCACAGTTCTTGGTTTCCGGGAAACTCTTTCGAGTTATCAACATTCACAGATTGCAACTCCTTTGAGTACAATCACAGTTCTTGGTTTCCAGGAAACTCTTTCAAGTTATCAACAGTCACAGATTGCAACTCTTTCGAGTACAATCACAGTTCTTGGTTTTCCAGGAGTGGGACATGAACCCACAAACCTCTGATTCAAAGGCGAGGGGTGCTATGGACTGAGCCACAGCTGACACCTCGGCACTAGAGCTGTACCTTGAGTGTCCTGCCATCCATTCTTAATTAGCACTTTTCTTAGATAATATCGCCGCCTCCAACACCTCTTTGATCCTTTAGTCTAGTGACATCTTTTGATTATCTGCTCCTATCACTGCTTGCTTGTCCCTACAACCACCCCCCCCACCCAACTTCTCTCTCCACACCACCCCCCCCACCACCCCACCTTAGACCAGCTTATATTTCACCCCTCTCCTAACTATACTTCAGTTCTGCCGAAGGGTCGTGAGGACTCGAAACGTTAACTGTTTTCTTCTCCGCCGATGCTGCCAGACCTGCTGAGTTTTTCCAGGTCAATTCTGTTTTTGTTTTGGATTTCCAGCATCCGCAGTAGCTTTTTGTTTTTTATCAAAACTCTTTAACTTGAAGAGGAAAATGAACTAATTGCAATTGGTCATACGCACGTTTGACTGCAATGTGAACACCGGCGCTCCTCTTCAGCACAGCACGGCGCGGAGCATCGGCCTCACAGTGGTAGCTCCCCGAGACTTGCAGTGAAGCCACCCCCGTGCGCTCGCCGACGCTGCTGGCGTGGAAGTCCAGAGGCGTCCCGTCCCTGTAGAACGAGTACTGAAGCCCGATGTCTCCCGCGCTGCGTGCCACACGGCAGGCGACTTTCAACCGCTGCCCCTCGAAGACGTCAGTGGCCGGCTCAGCCCTCAGCGTCGGCGTGGAGAAGAGCTCTGGGAAAGGGATGGGGGATAAGTGGGATGGACAGTTACCCCCGCTCTGATCACAGAGTCAGATCGATACCTGATGCTCGTAATAAGTGCAGGTTTATTGTCTGTCTGTCTGTCTGT
>NC_135916.1:389646-457148 GCF_964194155.1 Cetorhinus maximus
TGTGCGCTTGTGTGTCTGTGTGTGTGCTTGTGTCTGTCCATGTGTGTGCTTGTGTGTGTGTGTGTCTGTGTATGTTTGTGTGTGCGTATTTGTGTGTGTGTGTGAATATGTGTGTGTTTGTGCGTGTCTGTCTGTGTCTTTGTGTGTGTTTGTGTCTGTCCATGTGTGTGCGTGTGTGTCAGTGTGTCTGTGTATGTTTGTGTGTGCGTGTTTGTGTGTCTGTGTGAGTGTTTGCACGTGTGTGTAGCTGTGCATGTGTGTGTTTGTGTGCCTGTGTTTGTGTGTGTGTTTGTGCCTGTATTTGTGTGAGTGTGTGTTTATGTGTGTGTCAGGGTTTGTGTGTGTGTATTTGCACGTGTGTGTGTTTATATGTGTGTCAGTGCCTGTGTGTTTGTGATTGCACGTGTGTGCATGTTTGTTTATGTGTGTCTGTGTTTGTGAGTGTATGTGTTTGTGTGTGCGAATGTGTGTGTTTGTGCATGAGCCTGTGTGTGTTTCTGTGTGTGTGTGTGTGTTTGTGCATGTGTGTGTGTGTTTATATGTGCATCTTAATGTTTGTGTGTGTGTTTGTTTGCACATCTGTGTGTGTTTGAGATCGTGTGTTTATATGTGTGTGTCAGTGTGTGTGTGTTTATGCGTGTGTCAGTGTTTTTACGTGTGTGTTTGCAGGTGTGCATGTTTGTGTGTATGAGTGTGTGTGTTTGTGAGCGAGTCTTTTGTGTGTGTGTGTGTGAGTGACTGCGTTTGTGTGTGTGCATGTGTGTGTGTGCGAATGTGTGTGCTTGTGCGTATGTGAGTGTTTGTGAATGAGTCTGTGTGTGTGCGTTTGTGCTTGTGTGTGTTGTGCTTGTGGCTTGTTTGTGTGTGAGAGAATGTGTGCGCGTGTGTCTGTGTGTGTGCGTTCTAGTTTTGTAACACCAGTAATAGCGCTTAATATTCAAGAGAGATGGCACCAATTGAAATGTTGTATACGTACCTTGAACCGTAACGTAAACAATGTTCGATTCCTCTTTGTCTGCAGTACATTGGTAGAATCCGCTCTCTTTCGAACTATGAACTTTAATGCGGAGGCGTTGCCCCAGGTTTGCCCTCACCCCTGTAGTAATCGGTATTTTGTCTTTGTAAAATGTAACAACCTCTTTCGAAAATATGTTTAGGTACTGGCATTCCAGATGCAGGTTATCACCTTCGTAAACTGAACTCCGGTCGACGTTTAGCGTTACACCTAATGTTGAATGCAAAGTTCAATGGTTCGAGTTGTTCATCTACTTCCTTCACAAGGAGATCTGGATTGAAAGCAGTGCCAACACATTTCCCGAATCATATATCTTATATCCACTGATTGGGTTTTGCCAGTCATGTTCCTTATTCACATGACTATTCCCAACCCCATCGAATCACCGAATCACACACAGTGCAGAAGAGGCCCTTCGGCCCATCGAGTCTGCACCGACACGTGAGAAACACCTGACCTACCTACCTAATCCCATTTACCAGCACTTGGCCACATAACCTTGAATGTTATGATGTGCCAAGTGCTCATCCAGGTACTTTTTAAAGGGTGTGAGGCTAACCCGCCTCCACCACCCTCCCAGGCAGCGCATTCCAGACCCTCACCACCCTCTGGGTAAAAAATGTTTTCCTCACAGCACCCCCCCTGAACCTCCTGCCCCTCACCTTGAACTTGTGTCCCCTCATGACTGACCCTTCAACTAAGGGGAACAGCTGCTCCCTATCCACCCTGTCCATGCCCCTCATAATCTTGTACACCTCGATCAGGTCGCCCCTCAGTCTTCTCTGCTCCAACGAGATCATGATAACTAAAGGACAGAAAGGACAAAGTGAACGATTGGTGTTGTATTTCCGGACAGTCACCATTGTTGGCTATAAATAGTTACCCTACAATGGTGGTGCAATGGTAGCATTGAACAGACCAGTGATCCAGGTACAAAAGCAGAAAATGCTGGAGAAACTCAGCAGGTCTGTCAGCATCTGGGGAGAGAAAGACAGGGTTAACATTTCCAGTCCGTGGGACTCCTCTTCAGAGTTGAAGCAAAGTAACAATGTGATGAAATTTAGACTGTTTAAGTTGCGAGGAGGGGCTAAAGCTGGATAGAAGGCCAGTGATAGGTGGAGACAGAGGAGAGATTGACAAAGATGCCATAAACATAAGGACAAAGGGGTGTTAATGATAGTGGTGCTGGCTAAAGGAGGTGCTAATGGTGTCGTTAAGGTCAGAAAGCAGAATGTGATAATAGCAGGTCAAGGGTAAACACTCTGGAAAGAACAACATGAACAAGTGACAGATGGCCCTAGTGGGGGTAAAGGGTGGTGGGAAAAAAGATTGAAAATAGGATAAAAGATGGGGATAAAACAATCAATAAAATGAAAATAACTTAAAAAAAATAAAAGTAAGTGGATAAAAAATAAGAATTTAAAGATAAACTTGAATATTGAAAAAAGGGGATAATAAGCGGTGAAGGATGGAGGAGAGAGTTCATGGTCTGAAGATGTTGAACTCAATATTCAGCCCGGAAGGCTGTAAAGTGCCTAGTCGGAAGATGAGGTGCTGTTCCTCCAGTTTGCGTTGGGCTTCACTGGAACAATGCAGCAAGCCAAGGATGGACATGTGGGCATGAGAGCAGGGTGGGGTGTTAAAATGGCAAGCGACAGGGAGGTTTGGGTCATGCTTGCGGACAGACCGAAGGTGTTCTGCAAAGCGGTCACCCAGTCTGCGTTTGGTCTCTCCAATGTAGAGGAAACCGCGTTGGGAGCAGCGGATGCAGTAGACTCAATTGAGGGAAGTGCAAGTGAAATGCTGATTCACTTGAAAGGAGTGTTTGGGCCCTTGGACGGTGAGGAGAGGGGTAGTAAAAGGGCAGGTGTTGCACCTTCTGCAGTTGCATGGGAAGGTGCCGTGGGAGGGGGTTGAGGTGTAGGGGGTGATGGAGGACTGGACCAGGGTGTTCCGGAGGGAACGATCCCTGTGGAATGCCACCGGGGGGGTGAAGGGAAGATGTGTTTGGTGGTGGCATCATGCTGGAGTTGGCGGAAATGGCAGAGGATGATCCTTTGAATGAGGAGGCTGGTGGGGTTAAAAGTGAGAAAAAAGGAGGTCCGATCATGGTTCTGGGAGGGAGGGGAAGGTATGAGAGCAGAGGCATGGGAGATGAGCCGGACACGGTTGAGGCCCCTGTCAAAGAGCAGGTCAGAGTCTGGGAATTCTGAGGAGAGTCACTCACCTCTTGACTCGCCAAAGCCTGTCCACCATCTACAAGGCACAAGTCAGGAGTGTGATGGAATACTCCCCACTTGCCTGGATGAGTGCAGCTCCCACAACACTCAAGAAGCTCGACACCGTCCAGGACAAAGCAGCCCCGCCTGATTGTCACCCCATCCACAAACATTCACTCCCTTCATCACGAAACACAGTAGCAGCGGTGTGTACCATCTAAAAGATGCACTGCAGCAACGCACCAAGGCTTCTGAGGCAGCACCTTCCAAACCCACGGCCACTACCATCTGGAAGGACAAGGGCAGCAGACACATGGGAACACCACCACCTGGAAGTTCCCCTCCAAGTCACTCACCATCCTGACTTGGGAAAATATCGGCCTCTCCTTAACTGTCGCTAGGTCAAAATCCTGGAACTCCCTCCCTAACAGCACTGTGGGTGTACCTACATCACAGGGACAAAATCCTGGAACTCCCTCCCTAACAGCACTGTGGTTGTATCTACACCACAGGGACAAAATCCTGGAACTCCCTCCCTAACAGCACTGTGGTTGTACCTACACCACAGGGACAAAATCCTGGAGCTCCCTCCCTAACAGCACTGTGGTTGTACCTACACCACAGGGACAAAATCCTGGAACTCCCTCCCTAACAGCACTGTGGTTGTACCTACACCACCCGGACAAAATCCTGGAACTCCCTCCCTAACAGCACTGTGGTTGTACCTACACCACATGGACAAAATCCTGGAACAAATTCTCACTTCTGATCTTATGATGGAAAGAAGGTCATTGATGAAGCAGATGAAGATGGTTGGGCCGAGGACATTACTCTGAGGAACTCCTGCAGTGATATCCTGGTGCTGAGATGACTGACCTCCAACAACCACAACCATCTTCCTTTGTGCTAGGTTTGACTCCTCCCGAGTTTTCCCCCCGATTCTCAGTGACTCCAGTTTTGCTAGGGCTCTTTGATGCCACACTCGGTCAAATCCTTCCTTGATGTCAAGGGCAGTCATTCTCACCTCACCTCAGGAGTTCAGCTCTTTTGTCCATGTTTGAACCAAGGCTGTAATGAGGTCAGGAGCTGAGTGGCCTGGGAGGAACCTGAGCTGGGTGTCAGTGAGTTGGTTATTGCTAAGCAAGTGCCACTTGATAGCACTGTTGATGACCCCTTCCATTAGTTTCCTGATGATCAAGAGTAGACTGATGTGGTGGTAATTGCCTAGGTTGGATTTGTCCTACTTTTTGTGTACAGGACATACATGGGCAATTTTCCACATAGCCAGTTAGATGCCAGTGTTGTAGTCTACTGGGACAGCTTGTCTAGGGGCGTGGCAAATTCTGGAGCAGAAGCGTACAGTACTATTGCTGGAATATTGGCAGGACCCATAGCCTTTGCAGTATCCAGTGCCTTTAGCCATTTCTTGATATCACATGGAGTGAATCGAATTGGCTGAAGACTGGCATCCGAGATGCTGGGGACCTCCAGAGGAGGCCAAGATGGATCATCCACTCGGCACTCCTGGCTGAAGATTGTAGCAAATGCTTCATCCAGATCTTTTGCACTGAGATACTGTGCTCTTCCATCACTGAGGATGGAGATATTTGTTGAGCCTCCTCCTCTCGTGAGTTGTTTAATTGTCCACCACCATTCACGACTGGATTTGGCATGACTGCAGGGCTTAGATCTCATCCGTTTGTTCTGGGACCGCTTAGCTCTGACTATCAATTGATGCTTATGCTGTTTGGCATGCAAGTAGGCCTGTCTTATAGTTTCACCAGGTTGACACCTCATTTTAAGGTCTGTCTGGTGCTGCTCCTGGCATGCCCTCCTGCACTCTTCATTGACCCAGGGTTGATCCCATGACTTGATGGTAATGGTAGAGTGCTGGATATACCGGGACATGAGGATACAGATTGTGTTCGAGTACAATTCTGCTGCTGCTGATGGCCCACAGCGCCTCATGGATGCCCAGTCTTGAGTTGCTAGATCTGTTCGAAATGCATCCCATTTAGCACGGTGGTAGTGCCACACAACACGATGGAGGGTATCCTCAATTTGAATGCGGGACTTCATTTCCACAATCACCGTGCGGTGGTCACTCCTACCGATACTGTCATGGACAGATGCATCTGCAGCAGGCAGGTTGCTGAGGATGAGGTCAAGTATGTTTTTCCCTCTTGCTGGTTCCCTCACCACCTGCTGCAGACCCAGTCCAGCAGCTACGTCCTTTAGGACTCGGCCAGCCCGGTCAGTAGTGGCGCTACCGAGCCACTCCTAGTGAGGGACATCGAAGTTCCCCACCCGGAGTACATTCTGCACCCTTGCCACCTTCAGTGCTTCCTCTGAGTGATGTTCAGCATGGAGAGGAGCACTGATTCATCAGCTGAGGGAGGGCGGTACGTGGTCATCAGCAGGAGGTTTCCTTGCCTCTGTTTGACCTGATGCCATGAGACTTTATGGAGTCTGGAGTCGATGCTGAGGGATCCCAGGGCAACTCCCATCCTACTGTATACCACTGTGCCACCACCTCTGCTGGCCCTGTCCTGCCGGTGGGACAGGACATACCCAGGGATGGTGATGGTGGTGTCTGGGACATTATCTATAAGATATGATTCCGTGAGGATGACCATGTCAGGTTGTTGCTTGACCAGGCTGTGAGACAGCTCCCGCAATTTCGGCACTCGCCCCCCAGGTGGTAGTGAGGAGGACTTTGCAGGGTCGACAGGGCTGAGATTGCCGTTGTCGTTTCCGGTGCCTAGGTCAATGCTGGGTGGTCCGTCCAGTTTCATTCCTTTTTTTGTGTTTGTAGCTGTTTGATACAACTGACTGTCTTGCTAGGTCATTTCAGAGGGTGTTTAAGAGTCAGCCACATTGCTGTGGGCGTGGAGTCACATGTAGACCAGGTAAGGACAGCAGATTTCCTTCCCTGAAGACATTAGTGAACCGGGTGGGTTTTTATAACAGAATAAAATCGACAGCTGTGAAATGGTCACTATTAGACCCAAATTCCACCATCCGTGAGGCGGATTTGAACACGGGCTCCCAGAGCATTACCCTGGATCTAATCTAGTGATAAGACCACTACATCACGGCCTGCCCCAATAGTGCCTGTGACTCTACGTCTCCTAGATAGACATCTAGAAGGGACCCAGTGCATATGCTCAGCCGGCACCACTTGTGCTGAAACAATTAAATCTCTCCTTTGGTTACACAACTAACTCAAGAGATTAATCCTGTACTGGATGGTCTAAACACTCAAACCCTAGGTCACTCTGCCGTACGGAGACATGGGGTGAGACAGGTAGGTGTTCGGGTGCATGGAAATGAGCGGAAAAGGCTCTACATCGGCATCATCGGTAAGACCCCAGACCAAACTAAGATCTTCCTGATCTGGCTTCATTGGGCACTCCAAGATCTCAGAGTTAATCGAGTTGGTCATCTCACCCTGCGCTTCCCAGACACTTGACTGTGTTCCCGCTGGGACATTCCTCCCAGCGATAAGCAATTTCCCCCAACTTCCACTTAGTTGCCCTAGTATTGAGTGTATACCATTGCACACTGCATTCCTACCTGAGTAAAAATGACTTTCACTGTGACACACTACTTCCTGTCTTCCGCTCCACTCCCTCTCCTCCTCTCTGCTCTCCTCCCCTCCTCCCCTCTCTCCCTCCCCCTCCTCCTCTCCTTCCCTCCCCCCCTCCCCTCCTCCCCTCCCCCTCCTCACTTCTTAGCCATGACACAGGTGTCTGTTTTAATCGTACGGCTTCATCACTTTCGCCAAACACATTATGCCGCATCTCACCAGACCATGTTTGGAATAATGTAAAGTACACCTCCTCCACGGACCCTCTCCATGGCTACCCACCTTTCCTTCCATCTATTTAGCCATTTGAAAGACACAAAGAGCCGGTTATCCCCATGATTAACATTCCCAATGGGTACCCTTCCTCAGTTAAAAGTTAAGATGCATTGAAGGCAGTGTGACGGAGTAAAAGAAGCTTAAAACTAGGGTTCTGATTGGTCGACCATTATAACTACCCAATCAATGTTTACACCCACTTACTCAATGGAAATGATAACCGGACTTTTTTTACAGGTGCGTGATCATCTTAACTCTGACTTAAGATCAGTCGGTCACTTAAAGTTTACCAATTTGCTGATACCTCATGACTATAGATCGCAAGCATTCATTCAACAGGCTTAATTATTGCCAGTGATACAAATGATGTTCATCATACCTCCGATTATCCAGTGGTGAGTCATTGGCACTAAAATGGAGGGGAAAAATGAACAATATAAGTTATCTTATCCAGGACCATATTCAACATTGCTTCAGAAGCGCAAGGTTGCGGACTGGAGGAACCAATAAAAGTGGAATGTAACTCCATGGGGACACAGAAATAAACTGTGTGGCGTTTGGCTCCATGTTATGCTTCCCACCAGATATGTGGCCCCTATTACATATGAACATGCACAAAGTGATGGACATGCTCTGTCCATCCAGTGTTTTCCAATCAGCTGCAAAATGCTGTTCTCGCTCCTCGAGAGGAAATAAGGATGTAAAAACCGACAAATGAGAAATCTATTGTGTTGAAGTAAATCGATACATGCATATTTCATGTAAAAACCGAAGCCATTTTGATGGAAACTCTCTGTCTGTCTGCCTCTCTTTCTCTCTATCCCTCTCCCTCTTTCTCCATTTCTCTCTTTCTCTCTCCATTTCTTTCTAGCTTTTTCTGCCTCTCTTTCTGTCTCTCGTTCTCTGCCTCTCTCTCCGTCTTTCTCTCTCCCTATCTGCCTGTCTTTTCCTTTGTCTGCTTCTCTGCATATTTCGTTATCTCTCTGCCTCTGTCTCTCTCTTTCTATATCTCCTTCTCTTTCTCTATTTCTCTCTATCTCTGTCTACCTCTCTTTACCTCTCTCTCCCTCGTTCTCTGTCTTTCTCTCTGTCTTTATCTCTCTCTATCTGCCTGCCTTTTTTCATCCTTTACATCACTGCATATTTCGTTATCTCTCTCTCTCTGTCTGTCTCTTTCTCTCTCTCTCTCTCTTTCTATCTCTGTCTCTTTCTCCATTTCTCTCTCTCTGTCTCCCTTTCTCTCTTGCTCTCTCTGCCTGTCTCTCACTCTTTGTATTTCTATCCGTCTTTCTCTCTCTCTATCTGTCTGTCATTTTCTTTCTGCACCTCTCTGCATATTTCGTTATTTCTCTCGACCTCTCTCTCTCTCCCTCTTTCTCTCTCCCCTTCCATCCCTTTCTCTCTCTGTCTCTCTCACACACACACTCTCTCTACCTCCCTTTCTCTCTCTCACACACACACACACTCTCTTTTCCTTCCTTTCTCTCACTCACACACATACTATCTCTTCCTCCCTTTCTCTCTCTCTCTCGCCCTACGTCTCTCTCTCTCCCTCTGTCTCTTTCTCTCTCTCTCACTCTGCATTCATCTCCGTCTTTCTCTCTCTATATCTGTCTGTCCTTTTCATTCTGTACCTCTCTGCATATTTTGTTACCTCTCTCTACCTCTCTCTCTTTCTCTCCTTCTGTCTCTTTCTCTCTCTGTCTCACACACACACTCCCTTCCTCCCTTCCTCTCTCTCTCACACACACACACACGCTCTCTCTTCCTCTCTTTCTCTCTCTCTCTCACACACACACTCTCTTCCTCCCTTTCTCTCTCTCTCTCTCACACACACACACACATTCTCTCTTCCTCCCTTTCTCTCTCTCTCTCTCACACACACACACATTCTCTCTTCCTCCCTTTCTCTCTCTCTCTCTCTCACACAAATACACACACATTCTCTATTCCTCCCCTTTTCTCTATCTCACACACACTCTCTTTTCCTCCCTTTCTCTCTCTCTCTCACACACACTCTTCCTCCTTTTCTCTCTCTCTCACACACACACTCTCTTTCCCTCCCTTTCTCTTTCTCACACACACTCTCTCTTCCTCCCTTTTCTCTCTCTCTCTCTCACACACACTCTTTTCCTCCCTTTCTCTCTCTCTCACACACACACACACTCTTTTCCTCCCTTTCTCTCTCTCTCTCACACACACTCTTTTCCTCCTTCCCTCTCTCTCTCTCTCACACACACAAACACTCTCCCTTCTTCCCTTTCTCTCTCTCACACACACACAAACACTCTCCCTTCTTCCCTTTCTCTCTCTCTCACACACACTCTTTTCCTCCCTTTCTCTCTCTCTCTCTCTCTCACATGCACACACTTTCTCTTTCTCCCTTTCTCTCTCTCTCACACGCACACACTTTCTCTTTCTCCCATTTTCTCTCGTTCTCCCCCCATCTCTCTCTCTCTCTCTCTCTCGCTCACATACTGCCGACAATATAGAAAATACGATCCATTCCAACGTATGTCTGCGGCACTGAATTGCCAACAGAACTGATCTTTTGTAAGATCTGCTGATTAACCGGTGGATAAATGAACAGATCAGTTAAGTAGGTATGAACTGTTTATGCATCGAGTTGCTTCAAGGCGATACATTTCTCACTGGCTGCGTTTCAACTCTTGCACTTGAATGCAGACCACAGCCACAAAGGGAAGCAGTGCCCCTATCTCAGTGCCGAGATACCACACATCTCAGGCAACGCAGGTTGCTGCAAAATGGAAAATAATAAATCAATAGCGGCCCATGATTAGTGCGTATTGATTGTTATTTGACAGCGGACAAGAATAAACTGCAGATCTTTCAGCGAACATTCAAGGGGGAGACATGTTGCTCTCTCGTCCATTTGCCGACTGCATTCAAACAAAGTGATTTCTAAATGCTGCTAAAAACCATGGGCCCGGGGTTATTATAAGCACAGCCATTGAAATCGGAAATAAATGACTTACCAAGGCTTAGAATCTGTCATGTTCAATGTAAAATTATCTGTGGCTAACATATAATAAATCTCTCTCTCTCTCTGCCATCTGCCTGGTCTTTGCTGCATCTCTCTCACTCGGCTGCATTACTTCCATTTTCGTTCTTACTCATTGTTGCCTTCTCACTCTCTCAACCTGCCTTGCTTTCTCGCTTTGGATCTCTCTCTCTCTCTCTCTCTCTCCATCTCTCTCTTTCTCTCTCGCTCTTTCTGTGTCTCTCTCTCGCTCGCTGTGTTTCCCTCAGTCTTTCTCTCCCTCTATCTGCCTGTCTTTTTCTTTCTCTACCTCTCTGCATATTTCCTTATCTCTCTCTCTCTACCTCTCTCCCTTCCTTTCTCTCTCTCTCTCTCTCTCTCCCTCTTTCCCTCCGTCTCTCTCTCTCTCTCTTCCTCTCTCTCAAACACACAGCTTTCCTTTAGTCACCACCCCCACCCCCTCCCTCCCAATCCCCCTCCACCCCCCAACCCTACACCCTCCCCTCCCTCTCCACCACGCCTCTCCCTCCCAATACCGCCCCCCAACCCCCCACCCACACCCCCACCCAATCCCCCTCCACACCCCACCCCACCCCCTCTCAATCCGCCTCCACCCCTCACCCCTCCCACTTCCCTTCCCCCTCCCACTCCCCTTCCCCCTCCCACTCCCCCTCCCCACCCACTACCCACTCCCCTCCCCCTCGCCATCTACCTCCCCTCCCCCATCCTCCCCCACTCCACACCCCCTCCACCTCCCCTCCCCTCCACCCCGCACCCCTCTTCCCCCTCCCACTCCCCTTCCCCCTCCCACTCCCCCTCCCCTCCACTACCCACTCCCCTCCACCTCTCCATCCAGCTCCCCTCCCCCATCCCCTCCCAATCCACTACACCTCCCCTCCCCCTCCACCCCCCCCACCACTCTTCCCCCTCCCCTCCCCTTCCCCCTCCCACCCCTCTTCCCCCTCCCCTCCCCTTCCCCCTCCCACTTCCCCTCCCCTCCACTAACCCCTCCCCTTCGACTCCACACCCCCTCCACCTCCCCTCCCCCTCCACCCCCCCACTCCTCTTCCCTTCTCCCCTCCCCTCCGCTTCCCCCTCCCACTCCCCCTCCCCATCCACTACCCCCTCCCCTCCCCCTCTCCATCCACCTCCCTTCCCCCATCCCCTCCCACTCCACAGCCCCCTCCACCTCCCCTCCCCCTGCACCCCCCACCCCTCCCCCTCCCACTCCCCCTTCCCTTCCACTGCAACCCTCCCCTCCCCCCTCTCCATTCACCTCCCCGCCCTCTTTCCACGTCTCAAGCTCAGCGGGTGGACGGGCGAGACAGAAGCCCAAAGCTTTGCAAATGCCCGGAACTCACTTACCCAAGATTAGGAGGAGGCAGAGAGACTTCATGTCCAGCGCAGGGCCTCGGGGCTTTATTCCAACCGGTCCAGCTCAGGCGTTGGGGACGCCGGCTTCGGGCATCAACTCTCTCTTATCTCCACTTCCCCCCTCACCACCCCGGTACCTGAGAAGTGAAGAGATACAGTCACACAGCGCAGGAGGGTCGCCCTTAATGAACCAGGCCTACCCGGAGAGGATCGGTGACACAACTATAGCCGGTTGGTCCCAATTCCCCTTCGGCCCCGGCCCCCAGAGATTGGGAACCGGGGCTTTCTCGGAATGGACACTGGACACCGATTTCCTCTCAAGCGTACAGGCCCAGGTGCACTGGTCTCCTCCCCACCTCCCCCACCTCCGCCCCCCCCACCTCTCCACCACCCCCGCCCTCGACCAAAGTCCTAGAACGTCAAGCACTCTCCCTTCCCACGTGGGACCACTCGGACGCACCCACCAGTCGCGGGCAGAGCCGATTGGAGCGTGGAGGCAAAGGGGGGCACGCATTTCCAAGCAGGCAGCCTAGGGGCCCATCCGCCAAAGCACTGAGACCCAGCCCTCCTGCTGCTCCTGCTGCTGCTGCTGCTGCTGCTGCTACTGGTGGTCACGTTGTTCACACGGGGACAGGTCCCAGATTCAAGCGGAAACGCGAACTTACGCATCTGGCAGGCTAGAAATAAGCTGCTTATCAGGAGTCCGACAGTCGAGCATCCAGAGCAGGAGGAACCTCGGCAAACTGCTTTCCCCATGAGCTTTGTCCGAACCGCAGCATTGTCGTTCTTTTTAGTCATTCGTGGGATGTGAGCATTTCAGAGTCCCGCCGCCTTGCAGGTGGGTCCAGGGTCACATGTAGGCCAGCTTCCTTCCCTAAAGGGAGCAGATAGGCTTTTGCAACAGGCAGCAATGGTTCGTGGTCATCTTTGCCGAGGCGTTTCATTCCCAGCTGACGACAGTTACGAACATCCCCCTGGGTGGCTGGTGCACGGACAGTAGCGCCTCAGAACCACACACGGTGCAGAAGAGGCCCTTCGGCCCATCGAGTCTGTACCGACCCGTGAGAAACACCTGACCTACCTCCCTAATCCCATTGACCAGCACTTGGCCCCCTAGCCTTGAATGTTGATGAGGTGCCAAGTGCTCATCCAGGTACTTTTTAAAGGATGTGAGGCTAACCCGCCTCCACCCACCCTCCCAGGCAGCGCCTTCCAGACCCTCACCACCCTCTGGGTAAAAGTGTTTTTCCTCACATCCCCCCCCCTAAACCTCCTGCCCCCTCACCTTGAACTTATGTCCCCTCCTCAACTAAAGGGGAACAGCTGCTCCCTATCCACCCCTGTCCATGCCCCCTCATAATCTTGTACACCTCGATCAGGTCGCCCCCTCAGTCTTTTCTGCTCCAACGTAAACAACCCAAGTCTCTCCAACCTCTCTCCAATAACTTAAATGTTTCATCCCAGGCAACATCCTGGTGAATCTCCTCTGCACCCCCTCCAGTGCAATCACATCCTTCCTTATAATGTGGCGACCAGAACCGCACCCAGTACTCCAGCTGTGGCCTCACCAAGGTTCTATACAAACTCCAACATGACCTCCCTTCTTTTGTACTGGTGTGGAGCCACATATCTGGTGGGAAGTGTAACATAGAGCCAAAAGCCACATAGAATTATATCCCACTTTTATTGGCTCCTCCACTTCGCAATCCCTCACTCTTATTCAAACATGGTCCTGCCCTAAGGTGACTTAATGGTGTCAGCTGCGGTTGGAATAAATCTCATATGAAGCAGTTTGCACAGATGCCTGGGGGCAGAAGTCCCAGCCTTGAGGCCTTTGGTTGTTTGCTTTGAATTTGCCACCAAAGGAAGTGTGGCTCTGCCTGTGGGGTTTGGTCACAGCCCAGCGGGCGATGGTGGTCGGCTGACAAGCAGCAGGAGTTTCGAGCGCTCAACTTATCTCACACTGCCACGATTAAACCGCCCATGTCCAGAGAGAGAGAGAGAGAGAGAAGGAGAGAGGGAGAAAGAAAGAAAGAGAGATAAATAGAGAGAAATAGAGAGAAAGAGAAAGGGAGAGGAAGAGAGAAAACGGAAGGAGAGAAAGAAACAAAGACAGAGAGAGAAATATATACACACATATATATATATATAGAGAGAGAGAGAGAGAGAGGAGGAGAGAAAGAGAAAGAAAGAGAGATAAAGAGAGAGAAATAGAGAGATAAAAAGAGAAAGGGAGAGAAAGAGAGAAAGCGGAAGAGGAAGAGAGAGAAGGAAACAAAGACAGAGGGAGAAATATATATATATAGAGAGAGAGAGAAAGAGAGAGAGAAAGAGCAAGAGAAAGAGAGAAAGAAAGAAAGAAAGAGAGAGGGTGAAAGAGAAAGTGAGAGAAAGAGAGAGAAAAAGAAAGAGAGAGGGAGAGAAAGGGAGAGTGAGAAAGAGAGAGAGAAAGAAAGAGAGAGGGAGAGAAAGAGAGAGTGAGAAAGAGAGACAGAAAGAGAAAGAGAGAGAGGGAAAGAGAGAGAAAGGGAGAGAGAGAAAAAAATGAAAGGGAGAGAAAGAGAAAGAGGGAGAAAGAGGGAAATAAAGAAAGAGAGAGAGAAAGAGAGAGAGAGGGAGAGAGATAGAGGAGAGAGAAAGAGAGAAAGAGAAAGAGAGAGTGAAAGAAAGAAAGAACTGATTTGACTCATAAACTGCTGGACCGTAAGACAAGAGCTAACAGCTGCATCCGGATCGGAGAAGAACCCAGTCCATTCCCACGCTCACCTCACTACAGTTCACATGAAATGGCCTCTCAGAACCAACAAGCCAATCGTCTTTGAAGACAGTTTCTGAGCTCTGTGGAAGTGTGCCGCTCAATACAGACGTGCAGGGCAGTGGAGTATTGTCACCTACCCTTGGCGGACAATGTGCTCGGAAATGCATTCCTGCCATGGGTACCAATTGCCTTGAGACATCCGAATAGCTCAGTGCGAGTTTATGAGCAGATTAACACTATCAATGTCAACATGGGCAGGTATTTAAGCCTATAGCCAGCACTGGGGTAAATTAGGCAAGCGAAACCCTTGCCTCATAATGTTGGCCTTTATTGTAAAGGGAATGGAGTGTAAAAAATAAGGGAGTCTTGCTAAAACAATAATAGGCACTGGTTAGACCGCACCTAGAATACTGTCAACAGTTTTGGCCCCCTTATCTAAGGAAATATATACTGGCATTGGAGGCAGTCCGGAGAAGGTTCACTAGGTTGGAGGGATTTTCTTATGAGGAGAGGATGAGTAGGTTGGGCCTGTACTCATTGGAGTTTAGAAGAATGAGAGGCGACCTTATTGAAACATAGAGGATTCTTAGGGGCCTTGGCAGGCTAGATGCTGAGAGGCTGTTTTCCCCTTGTGGGAGAGTCTAGGGCCAGAGGGCATAACCTCAGAGTAAAGGGTTTCCCACTTCAAACAGAGATGAGGAGGAATTTCTTCTCTCAGAGGGTAGTCAATCTGTGGAATTCTTTACCGCAGAGGGCTGTAGAGGCTGGGTCGTTCAGTATATTCAAGTTTGAGACAGACAGATTTTTAATCAGGAAGGGAATCAAGGGTTATGGGGTAAAGGCAGGAAAGCGGAGTTGAGGGTTATCAGGTCAGCCATGATCTCATTGAACGGCGGAGCACACTCGATGGGCCGAGTGGCCTACTTCTGCTCTTACGTTTAAGGCCTTCTAGGTGTGGAATGCCTCTATGAGGTCTGATTGGTTCGGCCTATGGTAGATTGCGAAGACATAGGATTAACATAACTCTGTCCTATTGGGACAGGCCAAAACTAGCACAGAAGCTGTCGTACTGGTTCAGGTCTAAGATTAGCACCTAACCTGCCCTCTTGTTACAGACCTGACCAACCTGACTGACCTTTAATTATTCACCAGGATGTCTTATTTTGTGATGGATGTTGAGGCTGTTCTAATGGAAAATGTTTATCAATAATACCTAAACTATCAACATTGCACAGCTCCGTGATTGGAACCTGTGCGTGTGTGTGTCTTTTTCCCCCCACTGTTGATGGTTAATGATTATCATGGATGTTGTACAATTCGTGCAATGCTAAGTATTGGCTTTTCTCTCCTACGTCTAGTCGTCTCTGCTCAACACGCTAAGTCCCGGCTGTGCGCAGAAATGAGATTAGTTACTGCTATTAGTAACACTATTAGACCACATCTAGAATACTGTCAACAGTTTTGGTCCCCTTATCTAAGTAAAGATATACTGGCATTGGAGGCAGTCCGGAGAAGGTTCATTAGGTAGATCCCGGGTATGGAGGGATTTTCTTATGAGGAGAGGTTGAGTAGGTTGGGCCTGTACTCATTGGAGTTTAGAAGAATGAGAGACGACCTTATTGAAACGTAGAAGATTCTTAGGGGCCTTGACAGGGTAGATGCTGAGTGGCTGTTTTCCCCTTGTGGGAGAGTCTAGGACCAGAGGCCATTATTATTATTCTGCTATTATAAGTAACACTATCCTACTGGTACAGACCCCTATGAAGCCTACTTATATTGTCCTCTTGGACATTTCATTGGCCACTGCCTATGATCTTGTGGCGCTGGAGTCAAGACCACTCCAGGACTCATTGGCCGGGGAAGGGGCATGTCCCAACATGGACAGAGAGGTTGAGGGTCGATTTGTGATTCCTTCCAACATATGTCAGCGGCAGGCGGTAAGAGCGGGAGGGATTCTGGGGCGGCCCTGAGGTGGAGATAACACTGGAGCCTCCACCATCACTGCCCACAGGGCCAGACTGCATCAAGCATGTAAAGGCCCATAGAAAGCCTGGCTACCTGGTGGGGGCGTCGGCAGGGAGGGTGGGTGTGGAATGGGGACGAGCAGGGTGGCGGACTGGGAGGGTGTCATGTGGCTGGACGGCTGGTGTGGATCAGATTGGCGCCAACAACGCCCGCCTGGTGTGGATTCTGGACCTGCCCCATTGCCCTACCTGTGGTGGATATCGTGGCGCTGTGAGTTTCCGCCTTGGGACAGAAATCTGAAGAACAACTGCATGCTGATTCATTTATTGAGACAGAAGCTGCAGGAAACATAAGCAATCCCGGATTTTTTACAGAACGTTGACAGTGAAGGAACGGCCGATATATTTCCAAGTCAGGATGGTGAGTGGCTCGGAGGGGAACTTCCAAGTGGTGGTGTTCCCCACGTGTCTGCTGCCCTTGTCCTTCTAGATGGTGGTGGTTGCAGGTTTGGACGGTGCTGTCGAAGGAGCCTCAGTGAGCTCCTGCAGTGCATCTTGTAGATGGTACACACACTGCTGTCCTCGTCCTTCCAGATGGTAGAGGTCGCAGGTTTGGAAGGTACTGTCCTTAGTGCTTGTTGCAGTGGATGTTTAAATGATACCCACTGCTGCTATTGTGCATTGGTGGTGGGGGGGGGAGCAAATGTTTAAGGAGACGGATGGGATGCCAATCACGTGTGGCTGCTTTGCCCTGGATGGCATCGAACCTCTTGGGTGTTGTGGAAGCTGCACTCATCCACGCAAGCGGAGAGTATTCCATCAAGCCCCTGACTTGTGCCTTGTAGATGGTGGACAGGCTTTGGAGAGTCAGGAGGTGAGTTACTCGCCTCAAGGTTCCCAGCCTCTGACCGGCTCTTGTAATCCCATTGGTTATATGAATGCTCCAGTTCAGTTTCTGGTCAAAAATAAGGCCCAGGTTATTGTTAGTAGTGACAGAATGTGGCCACTTCTCCACAAATGGAACATTTTTATATCGTCAGCAAAGGCTCTCTTTCGTGCAAACCAGGTTACACCAAAGAGTAAGGCCTCGCAATGTCCAGTAGTGTGCATTAACAGTGCATGTGAAAGCCCACAAGTGCATTACTTCCTCTGCATCTATGCAAACGATAAGTTGTGCTTTGCATTACACTTTTCATCATGGCACACACTCTCACCTCCTCACTGAACCCTCCATACTCACTGGCTGTAATTCATTACACCTGCCTTGTCCAACATGGACTCCCTCACTAACTCCCATACTCACTGTCTGAACTGCATTACGCCTGCCTTGTCCAACATGGACTCCCTCACTAACCCCCATACTCACTGTCTGAACTACATTACACCTGGCTTGTTAAATATGGACTCCCTCACTATACCTCCCAAACTCACTGGCTGAACTACATTACACCTGACTTGTTAAATATGGACTCCCTCACTATACCTCCCAAACTCACTGGCTGAACTACATTACACCTGACTTGTTAAATATGGACTCCCTCACTATACCTCCCAAACTCACTGGCTGAACTACATTACACCTGACTTGTTAAATATGGACTCCCTCACTATACCTCCCAAACTCACTGTCTGAACTGCATTACACCTGGCTTGTTAAATATGGACTCCCTCACTATACCTCCCAAACTCACTGGCTGAACTACATTACACCTGACTTGTTAAATATGGACTCCCTCACTATACCTCCCATACTCACTGGCTGAACTACATTACACCTGGCTTGTTAAATATGGACTCCCTCACTATACCTCCCAAGCTCACTGGCTGAACTACATTACACCTGGCTTGTTAAATATGGACTCCCTAACTATACCTCCCAAACTCACTGTCTGAACTGCATTACACCTGGCTTGTTAAATATGGACTCCCTCACTATACCTCCCAAACTCACTGGCTGAACTACATTACACCTGACTTGTTAAATATGGACTCCCTCACTATACCTCCCAAACTCACTGGCTGAACTACATTACACCTGGCTTGTTAAATATGGACTCCCTCACTATACCTCCCAAACTCACTGGCTGATCTGCATTACACCTGACTTGTTAAATACGGACTCCCTCACTATACCTCCCAAACTCACTGGCTGAACTACATTACACCTGACTTGTTAAATATGGACTCCCTCACTATACCTCCCATACTCACTGGCTGAACTGCATTACACCTGACTTGCTCAACATGGAAACTTGCCCAACTTGTTCGATGAAAGAAAAAAATAACAATGTTGTAATTTAGTTTGATTTCAACACCCCCGGAGGCCACTTGCTGAAGGGAAAATCTAGTGGAAACCAGGTGTATGAAGATGAGCATTGCAGCTGTTCTGTCTGTCGCAGGGGACCGTTTAAGTCCAAGTATGGAATGCGTGCTTCCCTTTTACATTGGGAGGTGTCAGCTGTGGCTCAGTTCATAGCACCCTCACCTTTGAATCAGAGGGTTGTGGGTTCATGTCCCACTCCCGGAAAACCAAGAACTGTGATTGTACTCGAAAGAGTTGCAATCTGTGACTGTTGATAACTCGAAAGAGTTTCCCTTTGACATTGGCTGTGAATGATGGGTGTTTGAAAACTGCAGGTGGAAATGTTGAGACATAATCAGTCCCCCATTGTCGAATATCCGCCTGGTCAGTCCACTGTCAGCACTGAATACTTACATTGCGTCACTTTGATCGTCCGCCTGTGACCTTATCGTTCTCTGAACTGGCAGCTTATCTCTGCAAGTATCCGGTTAGCTCAGAGTCAACACAGAGTGTCTTCACCCTGCTTGTGCTAATTCCACTCCTGAGCTGAAACCCGGTACCAATCGACCTCTTCGAACGCACACCACCACAAAAACCGGATAAGAGTTGCCCATTTGCCTCAGTTTTTTTTTATTATTGCTGTTTATAATTAAGAAAACGCTTCGTCCCAGAATTAAATCAATGCACAATCCTGCAAAAGGTAAAATTAGCCGATGCATCTTAAAAAAGGGCTAATCGTTTTCCACTCCAACTTACTGTGTGCCTAGACCTCCAGACTGAAGTAATTAAATACCCCCCCCAACTTCGGCTCTTGCTGGGAGGGGAGGGGAGATGGGAAGGCAGCAATATTATTCAATTCCGATGCCTTGATATTAGTTCCTGCTATAAACGCCGGCATCAAGTCGGTATATTGCTAACTAGTTCAGATGAGTCCCGTTTTTGAACCATGCGGAGTCGAAACATTAGCTGGTGTTTCTCTCCGCAGATGCTGTCAGACCTGCTGAGTTTGTTCAGCTATTGTTTATATTTTTGTTTCAGGTTTCCAGCATCCGCAAGTATTTGGCTTTTATATTTGAACCTTTACAAGTTATTGCACTCACACCCCCCCAGCTCTTCCAGTCTGTAACGGATTGGACTGGATGCGATTTCTCCTGTCAACTGCAAGTTAGTTAATCATCAGATGCCCTCCACATGCCCTCCAGCGCAGCTGAGGCTCAGTTCATAGCACCCTCGCCTTTGAATCAGAGGGTGGTGGGTTCATGTCCCACTCCCGGAAACCAAGAACTGTGATTGTACTCGAAAGAGTTGCAATCTGTGACTGTTGATAACTCGAAAGAGTTTCCACTATTAGAGGTGTCGGCTGTGGCTCAGTTCATAGCACCCTCACCTTTGAATCAGAGGGTTGTGGGTTCATGTCCCACTCCCAGAAACCAAGGACAGTGATCGTACTCGAAAGAGTTGCAATCTGTGACTGTTGATAACTTGAAAGAGTTTCCAAAAATCAGCAAACACACACCAGGCCCAATATTGTCTGCCACACTCTTATGGGGAAATCATGTGTGTCTTTGTTGTGAGGCCGAGGGGGGGGGAGGTAATTGCTGCAATTATCCGTTTTGTAGCCTGTTTTTTTTTGTTGCTTTTAATACCTTGCTGATAGCATGTGCCGCTGCGGTTGGTGAGTTTCACCCCATGGTCTTTACAGGCAGTGACACCTCCACCGATTTGCCAGAAGGAAGTCCCTGCCGTCATTCTGTGCGTGAAATCGGCTGGACGTACCTGGTTCTCCATGCGGCTCCCACCCACTGTTCTTGGACCCAACCCTGCTGATTATAACTAACGTTGTACCGCACCAAGGCCCCTGTAAACAGGCTCAGAGGCCTGGGCTATGGCAGGGGCCATTCAGCTTGATGGCGGAATCGAATACAATCGGTTCCCTGGGCAATGGCTCTTCACGATTCGAGTCACCGGCGTTAGCTGGCCACCCGCTCGCCACATCGATGCGCTTGTTGAGGGTGGGGGGGTACATTCAAGTGTTCACCTTTTCATCGATCCCTTTAACCACATTTTGGTTTAACATTTGTAAGTTTCCTTTAAACTTTTGTCCTTGGTTTTTCCAGCTATCCTGACTTAGGGGCTGTGATTGATTTATCCCTTATTTTGTTGATTTAGTTTAATTGGTTGACTCCAAAAGAGTTATTAGTATTTCCCTCCCCACCCCCTCCCCTCTCCACCTCCACCCTCGCCCGCCCCCCAGCCCGCTGTGTCCCAGGGTATCCACCCCTACTCTTCTATCATTGCTCGCTGCAACAGGTCATCGTCCATCTGCTTCGCTTTCCCTGTTCCTGAGAAGGTGGAGGTCGCTTGACCGTCACAATCGCTCCATTGTGGGGGACGCTCCAAGAGCTCGCCGGATGTTGCATCGCTTGTTCGATGGATTGGGCGGTCAGACGGTGAGAGTCCTGTCTCCCCCCCCAACGCCACCGGGAGCCTGGCAGGTTCCTGCTCAAATTAGATTAGCGCTACAGATGCGTTCACGGTCAGCCAAGCGCAGGGAGCGAAATTCTCGATGTCCCGGATCAACCGATCAGCCTGATGGCCGACACAAGCTCATCGTCCATATTCAGGCAAATAAAAACAAAAGCACACAGTCCAATCAAGGATTATCCCAACAAGGCAACAATGGGTTTGAGTTAGTTGCAGAAACAAAACATCCACCGTGGAGTCGGGTATATATATATATATATATATATATGCGGAATTATACCGCCAACCCCCAGCTGCATCGCTTCTTCCCGCTTGGCTATCATTTCCGTGGAAGGTTTTCATAGTCGTCCCCGTCTTCCATGTCAGCTCCCGCCGAGCGGCCTCCACTCTTGCCTTCAGTCAATGTGGCGTAGGTGACCCCATCGTTGCTGAGCTCCTCCCTCTCGCCCTGAAATTAAAGGGTTATGGGGGTCAAGTCACTCTTGGGAAATCGATGGGGGCGCAGGCATAGGACCATAAGACGGAGGAGCAGAAATTAGGCCAATCGGGCCATCGAGTCTGCCCCGCCATTCAATCATGGCTGATCAGTTTCTCAACCCCATTCTCCCGCCTTCTCCCCGTAACCTTTGATCCCCTTACCAGTCAAGAACCTATCTATCTCGCTCTTAGATACACTCAATGACCTGGCCTCCACAGCCTTCTGTGGCAATGAATTCCATAGATTCACCACTCTCTGGTTAAAGAAGTTTCTCCTCATCTCTGTTCTAAAAGGTCTTCCCTTTACTCTGAGGCTGTGCCCTCGGGTCCTAGTCTCTCCTACTAATGGAAACATCTTCCCCCACATCCACTCTATCCAGGCCTTTCAGTATTCTGTAAGTTTCAATCAGATCCCCCACCCTCATCCTTCTAAACTCCATCGAGTATAGACACAGAGTCCTCAAATGTTCCTCAAGTGTAAATAATTCATTCATGGGATCATTCTCGCATGCCAAATTCGCTTAGGGGGTTATAGCAGGTGGTCAACCAATAAAACTAGATCACAAATAGACAGAAAATGCTGGGGAGAAAAAAGGAACTCAGTCGGTCCAAAGCATCTGTGCGGAGAGAGGAGCAGAGTTGACGGTTCGAGTCCTTATGACCCTTCTTCAGAGCTGAGCACAACTTGGTTACCCCACCACACCCCCCCACCACATGCACGGTTATCAGCCCTGCAATGCACCTGACCTCCTGACTGCCCACATCGACCCCATAGTCCACAAGGCACGAGTCAGGAGTGTGAATCCCCACTGACTTAGGTGAGCGCACCTCAAAGAGCACGCGAGAACTTTAACCCCAGCCAGGACAAAGCAGCCCCACTTGATCGGCACCCCATCCACAAACATTCACTCCCTCCACCCCCGACGCACAGTAGCAGCAGCGTGTGTACCATCAACAAGATGCACTGCAGCAACTCACCAAGGCTCCTTCGACAGCACCTTCCAAACCTACGACCGCTACCATCTAAAACAACAAGGGCAGCAGACACTTGGGAACCCCACCACCTGGAAGTTCCCCTCCAAGTCACTCACCATCCTGACATGGGAAATTATCGGCCGTTCCTTCACTGTCGCTGGGTCAAAATCCTGGAACTCCCTCCCTAACAGCACTGTGGGTGTACCTACACCACATGGACAAAATCCTGGAACTCCCTCCCTGACAGCACTGCGGGTATACCTACATCACACAGACAAAATCCTGGAACTCCCTCCCTAACAGCACTGTGGGTGCACCTACACCACACAGACAAAATCCTGGAACTCCCTCCCTAACAGCACTGTGGGTGTACCTACATCACAGGGACAAAATCCTGGAACTCCCTCCCTAACAGCACTGTGGGTGTACCTACCCCACAGGGACAAAATCCTGGAACTCCCTCCCTAACAGCACTGTGGGTGTACCTACACCACAGGGACAAAATCCTGGAACTCCCTCCCTAACAGCACTGTGGGTGTCCCTACACCACAGGCACAAAATCCTGGAACTCCCTCCCTAACAGCGCTGTGGGTGTACCTACCCTACAGGGACAAAATCCTGGAACTCCCTCCCTAACAGCACTGTGGGTGTACCTGCACCACATGGACTGCAGCGGCTCAAGAAGGCTGCTCACCACCACCTTCTCAAGGGCAATTAGGGTTGCGTAGAAATGCTGGCCCTGCCAGCAAAGCCCACATGGAGAAAATGACCAAAACAAATATAACTTACCTGCTTCCCTCCTGAGTCGCCGCCTCTGTTCCCTGCAAGGAAAGCGGAACAGTTTAAAGGTGACAGCCTGAACACTAGAAATAAATTAACCTGCTCAGGCGTCTTTTGAATCTATTCCTCCTTGTCCAATGCAGCTTTTTACACACGCGTATTCTACTCACCACTGAAGTGGAAGGTAAGTAACATTGGAAATGATACAAAGCCAGCATTCGTCCGCACCCACTCGATTTCCTGCCAGTGTGACTGGTCTCAAATTTAACCCATCATGCGTATAAACACCCAATTTGCCTCCTGCTCAACTTAGTTTGGACCAGGGATCACATGAGTCTGGTGAAAGTGTTGATTTACACTTTGCATGGCTTTTCACGCCTGTTTTAAATCCACCTAAAGCGCCTTTTGTTCTCCATAAGTATAATGCCTGTGGTTTGTTTTTTGAGACTTTATTCTTAAAGGGGATGTCTTATTGCCTTTATCATAAACACACAGGGTTCCGCAGGCAAAAAGTAACTCCATGTGGAACACTCTGACAGACATCTCTCTGATACACCTGACTTGTATGTTCTACTCTCTCTCTGATCTCCCTCGCTCACTCACCTCTCTCCCTCTCTCCCTCACTCCCTCTCTCCCTCTCTCCCTCACTCCCTCTCTCCCTCACTCCCTCTCTCCCTCTCTCCCTCACTCCCTCTCTCCCTCACTCCCTCTCTCCCTCACTCCCTCTCTCCCTCACTCCCTCTCTCCCTCACTCCCTCACTCCCTCACTCCCTCTCTCCCTCACTCCCTCTCCCTCTCCCTCACTCCCTCTCCCTCACTCCCTCTCCCTCACTCCCTCTCCCTCACCCCCTCACTCCCTCTCCCCCTCTCCCTCTCTCCCTCTCCCTCTCTCCCTCTCCCTCTCGCATCTCTCTCTCTCGCATCTCTCTCTCGCATCTCTCTCTCGCATCTCTCTCTCGCATCTCTTTCTCGCATCTCTCTCTCGCATCTCTCTCTCTCATCTCTCTCTCTCATCTCTCTCTCTCTCGCATCTCTCTCTCGCATCTCTCTCGCATCTCTCTCATCTCTCGCATCTCTCTCTCGCATCTCTCTCTCGCATCTCTCTCTCTCTCATCTCTCTCTCTCCCTCTCTCTCTCCCTCTCTCTCTATCTATATATGTATATAGATATATGAATTCAAGTGGCTTTATTTCTGTTTTGATTTTCCACAGCCAATTTTTTGCATTCCATATTCAGGTTATTTTTTGTTCACTTTTTTGCAGGACAGGAAACAGTCAGGAAAGCGTGGGATGCTCGCTTGGCACACTGGCTTGTGCCTATTGTCCTCTACACAACCCAAAACACTTTCACTCGCCCTTTGTAGATATCCAGGGACATTAGTGGACCCGTTCCTTTACTGTTTTAAGCACGTTGCTGCCGAAATGACTGCAAGATCCTAAAAACAAATAATAACAAGGCGATTTGGAAAGAAGTGATTGAATTCACAGAATGGGGATGGAATTATCATCCCACTTAGCAACAGGTGTAAGAAACAAAATCACGAGAAAAGTTACCAGCGCCTCTTGAATTGGCGATCGTGACAACCGAATATACCACCCCGGCATCAGATTTGGCAGCATCTAAATAGACGAATCAACAGACAAAGTGAGAGTGAGGAAGTCGTCTTAATATGGATTCATGGACAGATGCGGGAAAGATGGTAGATATAATGGGGTAGCCGGAGAGGGAAAGGGGGGGATGTGTGAATATATACACGCCTTCATATATAGATAAATAGGGAGATAGTTAGAGTGGTTGATATAAATTATTAGATAGTGATAATAAGCCATGATGCAACATTAGTATGCACTTTTGTTCCGATAGGCATGATTAAGGAATGCCATTCCTATCAGTATGCGGGGATGACAATGTGGTTGATCACCTTTAGTGTCTCTGAAGGCAGCCCATACTGGAATAGAATTGGAATATTTGTATTTTTTTTACACATATTATGCAATATTACACATGCAACTCGTGTGGTATCGGATTAGCAGCACATTACTCGAGTTAATTTCAAATCGTTGACTGCAATAGTGGCAAATGGGACGAAATTGAAGCCGTCGAAGGAAATCGATTCTAACAAGCGGCGCTGTAAGCGTGCATCCTAAATCTAGCCATACCTGCAGCCTCGGCTGCAGTGATTGGGAATGGGCAATTTGCTGAATATGCACCCCATTTTCCTACAACGACATCGATCGACTTGGTACCTTACGTCGGTTTCTGTTGCTCTGCTTTAGTGTAACGTTCTCATTCAGGTCAATTACACTGAAACACGCCGAAGATGTGTTAACCCCAGAACGGTGATTGTTATCATTATCATTCTCATCATCATTGTTATCATTATTACTATTATCATTATTATCATCGTTATCATCATCATCATTATCATCATTATTATTATCATTATTATCATCATCATTATCATTATTACTATTATTACTATTATCATTATTATCATTGTTATCATCATTATTATCATTATTACTATTATTACTATCGTCATTATCATTATTATTATCATTATTATTACGATTATGATTATTATTACTATCATTATTATTATCATTATTATTACCATCATTATCATCATCATTATTACTATTATCACTATCATCATTATTATTACTATTATCATTGTTATTACTATTATTATCATTATTATTACCATCATTATCATCATCATCATTATTACTATTATCACTATCATTATTATTACTATAATCATTATTATTATCATTATTATTACCACCATCATTATCATCATAATTATTATTATTACTATTATCACTATCATCATTATTATTACTATTATAATTATTATTATCATTATTATCATCATTATTCTCATTATCATTATTACTATTATCACTATCATCATTATTATTACTATTATCATTATTATTACTATTATCATTATTACCATCATTATCATCATCATTATCATTATTAATATTATCACTATCATCATTATTACTATTATCATTATTATTACCATTATTATTACCATTATCATCATCATTATCATTATTACTATTATCACTATCATCATTATTATTACTATTATCATTATTATTACTATTATCATTATTATCAACATTATTATCTTTATCATTACTATTGTCATTAACATCCTTATCATCATTATCGTCATTATTATTATCATTATTATCATTATTATTACCATCATTATCATAATCATTATTATACTCACTATTATCATTATTATTATCATCATTATTATTATACAGGATATACCGATTCTATTCTCAAAGGAATGAATTAACAATGCAGAAATCGTGCTTTTGCCTTAAAAATAGGGGTCCTGTGGTGTGCGCGGCAAAGTACAATTCTAGTCAGACTTTTCCCAAATAACTTCATAGAGTCACGTGATAAAAGCTACCTCCCCAGTCGTTAATAATTCATGTACAGTACACAAATTCAGATCGCTAAAGCACCCAGTGAGTGTTTACCTTCTGCAGGATCCGCCTGATTTACTGCACAATAGGTTGAATCTGAAGGGATAAAAGTAAGGAGAGTTATATCTTCAGTGGTATAGATTCACAATGAAACATTCAGGCTGTAGACCTGTCTGTTATTCGAAATTGGCGGGACATTTACTGTTGCGTTCGCTTTGTTTAAAATAATATAACCATTGGGCCCCACGAATAGGGGATTCCCATAATTTTATACGCAAAGTGAAGACCTGGCTTTGCCTTGAACTATGAGGCCGAGTAGTCCTTGTGCCTATGTATTTGATAGCAATTGGAGTGACTCTAAGCAACAATGTGGAACCCATTTCCTTAAGCTCAGCATTCAGATATAGGTTGGCAGTCCACAGCCAGCATTATTAGCTTTGTGAGTGCATTTGCAATGTCCGTCTCAAGAGAAATACAGGAACCCACCAAGTACTGAAGGTACTGAGACTGGTGGATGATTAGCTGAGTGCTGGACTCTGACATTTGGAGGGACCTAACTTGCGCGTTCAATCCTGACCAAGCCTCACTCACCACCTGCAGGAAAGGGAAGAGTGTGAGGAAGCGGAAATGAATTCGTAATTTCCGAATGGGGGGAAAGTGATGGTGGAAATTTTCCCTAAACATCGCCTGCATGTAAAAACAGAGAGAGGGAAAAAAACCAACACGCTCATCTCTTACAGAAACCAAACTAATATGATTGCACTGGAGGGGGTGCAGAGGAGATTCACCAGGATGTTGCCTGGGATGAAACATTTAAGTGATGAAGAGAGGTTGGAGAGACTTGGGTTGTTTTCGTTGGAGCAGAGAAGACTGAGGAGCGACCTGATGGAGGTGTATAAGATTATGAGGGGCATGAACAGGGTGGATAGGGAGCAGCTGTTCCCCTTAGTAGAAGGGTCAGTCACAGGGGGACATAAGTTCAAGGTGAGGGGCAGGAAGTTTAGGGGGGGGGATGTGAGGAAAAACATTTTTTACCCAGATGGTGGTGAGGGTCTGGAATGTGCTGCCTGGGAGGGTGGTGGAGGCGGGTTAGCCTCACATCCTTTAAAAAGTACCTGGATGAGCACTTGGCACCTCATAAACATTCAAGGCTATGGGGCCAAGTGCTGGTCAATGGGATTAGGTAGGTAGGTCAGGTGTTTCTCGCTTGTCGGTGCAGACTCGATGGGCCGAAGGGCCTCTTCTGCACTGTGAGATTCTGTGATAATTCAGTGACATGGTCCAATTGGACCGCGTCAACCTTCCCAAACCATGTCCTTCACGTACACGGCGGGAACCATGCTTAAAGTCAGGCCAGGATAACAGAAACGAAACCCTGGAGAGTTCTGAATGCAGGCCAATGATGTAGCCACATGACCCCGGGCGATTAAGCGTCATTCTTGGGTGGAATATAGAGGGATTTTTCAAAGGCATTTTTTTTCCCCCCCAGAATTTCGTCTGCATTGACATTGGGAAATTAGCAGAACGTACAGGGAAATGGCTGCACAAGTTACTATATATATATATATGTATATGTTTTTACCGTGACTACCGCTTCAAGCTTACCGATATTTGGACATTTATCAACAAGTGCATATTCAAATTTGTTTGCAGGTGGCTCTTGACTCGAATGTTGAGATCCAGTTCCAGTCGCATCGCTTTGCACAAAAGATGTTCAGAGATTAGCGAATAAATCCTAAGCGAGTCAAGTCTCACTTATAGAACCAGCAAAAAAGGAAACTTGCAACAGGTTGATTATGGGAAGTAGGTGTTACTGCATGAAGAATAGCCATTGGTGTAATATTCCCAAAGTCTTGGAGTTTCATCGGCATTAATTATCAGGCCAACTCCCGTTTAAAATTACTCATGAAAACAACCTTCACCACCTCGGAAGTTAAAAAGCTACCCGTTCCCCACAACCCTCTGAGTGAAAATAAAAAATCCCCCACATCTCTCCTTCAATATCGTCTTGCAACCTTGTAAAGCAATGGCTGTAATTCTTGACTTCCTTGCCAGAGGGCAGATTCTCCCTTCCCCCCCTCCCCGCCCCGATGCCCCTGACAAAACCTCTCTAGAATCTTGAAACCCATCATCCTGCCGCCACTTTAACTTTGGTTCCAGGGATTCCTGCGCCCATTTTAGTTTCCAACTTCCTAACGAGGTGAAGTCCCTCGTTTCCCAGATAACCCAACTAAACCGCCACTGTAACGTTTCTAAGGATTTGTTTTTATTTCCAGCCTTCGTCTCATGCAGAACGCATAATAATCCATAATATTGCAGCTGGAGCCTAAAGAGTGGCGTAAGAAGGTCTATTCTGAGGTCTTTAATGTTATAGTTGGTGCCTGCACTTATAAACACAGGTGCCCCCAAATGGCGTTAACCATTTTCACAACATGACCCGCCACATTCAAAGATCTACGAGCACTGCAAAGCCTCCCTGCTGTCCAACTTTCTCCCAATTCGTGCCAATGCACAGTACACCGTCTTTCCATATGAGTTCTCCCCCAATGTTCATCGTTGACCACAGCTCCGCTTTGAAACCCTTCTTCCTGCCCTTGCTCATTCTCCCTATGCCCATCTAGCAGTTGGCCACTCTACTCTCCTCCCAATCCAATAGGTGGCCAAATATTTTACGCTCCCCGTACGTTCCTGGGCCTTTCACGTGATTGGAAAGTGCAACGATCCGGAGCAGACTCTTGAAGATAGACCATTGCGGGTCACTTCCAACTCTAAGAAACCCGCTGCTTCTCCTCACTATTCCAAATCCGGAACAATAGCATCATTTGCTTTTTTTAACTAAATCCGTGGGCTTCTTTCTTCTTAGAACGCACCCGAGTGCATTTCGTTGAATGCCTTTTAACTCTTTTGAAGTGAAACAATTAAACTAGATGAAAAAAAAATGAGGGGTAAAATAAACACAGCCCCTAAATTAGGATAGCTAGTAAATCAAAGGCAAAGTTTAAAGAAAAAAATTACAAACATCAAACCAAAATGTGATTAAGGGGGGGGTCAATAAAGTACCCCCGTCCCTCCGGTGCCCACCGGGCATGGAAGGCCTCGACAGTGCCAGCACTCGCCGCCTGCTCCCTCTCCAAGGACACCCGGCCATCGCATGCCATTTATAGGTGCTGATATTGATCACCTGCTGACCAGCCCCTCTGCTCCCACACCAGTAAAAGGAAGTCGGGCAAGTTTGTCTGTATCCGATTGGCTTTTAGCAAATCTGTGTCGACGCTCCCTGATTAAGCAGTGACTTTCCAAATTAAATTTATTTGCGACCTGACAACTATTTCAATCAACTTCCGGGTGATGGATGTTGGGCTGACTGGTCAACTGGTAAATTAAATAGCAAGAGATACAATCAAGGAATATGCAATTTCTTCAACTCTATAACCGTGTCAAGCTCAGTTCCATCAGAGAGCATTGGCAATGAAATTCACAATGACCGATGAGGAGGAAATGGATGGTGCAACTTTCACTATATATATATATATATATATATATGGATTTGCATCACTGACCAAGAGGAATTTCAACCCTTTCAGTCTGTTGTACTATGATTCATCCATGGGGATGTGGGTGTCGCTGGCTAGGCCAGCATTTGTTGCCCATTCCTAATTAGAACCACAGAACCAAAGAAAAGTTACAGCATTTGAAGGAGGCCATTCGGCCCATCTTGTCCATGCCAGCCCGATGACACCCAAGTGCCCTCTCTCTTCTAATCCCGCCTTCCTGCACCCGGCCCACAGCCCTGCAGCTTACAGCACTTTAGGTGCAGATCCAGGTACTTTTTTAAAAAGGGTTTAGAGTTTCTGCCTCTACCACCAACTTGGGCAGCGAATTCCAGACACCCACTACCCTCTGCGGGCACAGTAGACAGTACACCGTCTTTCCGCATGAGTTCCCCCAATGTTCATCGTTGTTCATGTCCCCCCTACACCTTCTGCCACTTATCTTGAATCAATGTCCCCTGGTTCTAGAATTCTCCACCAATGGAAATTATTTTATCCTATATATTCCCCTCATAATTTTGTACACCTCAATCAAGTCACCTCTCAGCCTTCTTTGTTCTAAGGAAAATAACCCCAACCTATGCAATCTCTCCTCGTAACTGCACTTTTCTAACCCTGGCAACATTCTTGTAAACCTCCTCTGCACTCTCTCCAGAGCTATTACCTCCTTCCTGTAATGTGGTGACCAGAACTGCACACAATACTCCAGTTGTGGCCTCACCCGTGTTTTATACAATTCCAACATTATATCCTTACTTTTATATGCTCGGAGGGCATTTAAGAGTCAACCACGTTGCTGTGTGGGTCTGGAGTCACATGTAAGCCAGACCAGGTAAGGACAGCAGATTTCTTCCGCCAGGTAAGTCAACCAGGTGTTTTTATTTTAACAATAAAACCAACAACGGTTATCATTGGACTCGATGCCAGATTTTAATTGAATTCAAACTCTGACCATGGCGAGATTCAACCCCGGGGCCTCTGGGTCTCCAGATTCCCAGCCCAACACCACTAGGCCGTCGCCTTCATCATAGTTAAACACAGCTACAAGCTTACACCTTAAATGGTTTGAGGACTTACCCCTGCTGCTGGGCAATACTTGAGGAATTGCCTGGATAAAATACGAAGAGACATTTATCAGAAAGCAAATGTGAATATTGTGCCTGAACTGCTTACAAGCAGTTTGGACTGATCCGCACACAGCAAGCATTTTAATTCATCTGGAATGTAAAACTCGTGCAGCCTTGCGTTAAGGTACAGGTTGGTTTTTGTGGTAAACATCGAAAATGCATCGTTTGTGGTTCTTTCAGCTTGGGCTGGGAGAGAGGCTTTTGTGCTGGAAGTTCCTGATTAGTCCACTATCGGAAAGCACAACAGCGCCCCCTCACCCAACAGCACAATGCCCCCCACAGCACAACACCACCCCACCCCCCCACCCCCCCAGACCACAACACCCCCACAGCACAACGGCCCCCCCGCAACACAACACACCCTACCACACAACGCCCCCTACAGCATAACGCCCCCTACAGCACAACGCCCCCTACAGCATAACGCCCCCTACAGCACAACGGCCCCCACAGCACAACGCCCCCTACAGCATAACGCCCCCTACAGCACAACGCCCCCTACAGCACAACGCCCCCTACAGCACACTGGCCCCTCCCACACCACGCACCCCCACAACACAACGCCCTCTCCACAACACAACACCCCCTACCGTAGAAGGCCTCCTACAGCACAACGCCCCCTACAACACAACGCCCTCTCCACAACACAACGCCCCCTACCGCAGAAGGCCTCCTACAGCACAACGCCCCCTACAGCACAACGCCCCCTACAGCACAACGCCCCCTACAGCACAGCGCCCCCTACAGCACAACGCCCCCCCGCAACATAACGCTCCCTACAGCACAACGCCCCCTACAGCACAACGCCCCCTACAGCACAACGCCCCCCACCACAACACAACGTCCCCCCGCAACATAACGCTCCCTACAGCACAGCACCCCCTACAGCACAACGCCCCCTACAGCACAACGTCCCCTACAGCACAACGCCCCCTACAGCACAACGCCCCCTACAGCACAACGCCCCCTACTGCACAACGCCCCCTACAGCACAACGCCCCCCACCACAACACAACGTCCCCCTGCAACATAACGCCCCCTACAGCACAACGCTCCCTACAGCACAACGCCCCCTACAGCACAACGCCCCCTACAGCACAACGCCCCCGACAGCACAAAGCCCCCTACAGCACAACGCTCCCTACAGCACAACGCCCCCTACAGCACAACGCTCCCTACAGCACAATGCCCCCTACCGCACAATGCCCCCCACCGCAACACAACGCCCCCTACCGCACAATGGCCCCCCACAACACAACACCCACCCCAGCAACACAACGCCTCCTACAACACAGCACCCCCCTCCAACACGACACCTCCCAGAACACAACGCCCTCTACCACACAACACCCCCCCCAGAACACAATGCCCTCTACCACACAACACCCCCCCAGAACACAACGCCCTCTACCGCACAACGCCCCCCCCAGAACACAACGCCCTCTACCACACAACACCCCCCGCAGAACACAACGCCCTCTACCACACAACACCTCCCCCAGAACACAACGCCCTCTACCGCACAACGCCCCCCCCAGAACACAATGCCCTCTACCGTACAACACCCCCTACAGGACCTCTGTGTTCCGTGTGAACAGGACGAGCGATTGCAGCTCACACAGCCGAATCAGCTTGAAGCACTGTTCGTAACCAGATAGGTTCCGAAGCAGGAATTTTGAAAGTACATTTGCCCCCCAGTTTCCTCAAACTATCCGCTTAACTGGAATCCCCCATTCCTGGAATCACGGTCACAAATCCTTCCAAGTTCTTCACATTTTTCTTGAAGTGCTATGTCCTGAATTTTGCACCATACTCCAGGTCAGGTCGCTGCATTTTATTTTTATATATATATATATATATGAAGATTCATCCTAACCCCCTTATTTGTGTGTCCTGTGCCTCTGCAAGATGTTTGTCTCTTTCACCTCAGCCTGAGCTGCCACATTCAATGGCATGTGCACATTTAGACTGTGGTCTCTCTATTCCTGTACCCGCTTTAGGCCCGAATAATTCACTTCATTTTAACCCTTCCTCGTTCCTCCTACCAGGATATATCACCTCACACCAACATGGCTGCAAGTGAATTTAAACTACCACATGTCCGTCCACCCCAGCAGCCTGCATGTGCCCTCTTGTTGCTTGTCTCTGTCCACTTCGCAGCTCTGAACAAGGTGACCGCCGCTTGCAAACATGACAAGGTCTCCTGTATGCCCATGTTTGCCTTGTTACATCAAGAAAAAGCAGGTTTCCGCTGTACTGGTCCCAGTAGAAAACTCCCCTCTGTGGCACAAAGTGTGCACAGCTACACCTTGTTTCTACGAGGTGTCAGCTGTGGCTCAGTTCATAGCACCCTTGCCTTTGAATCAGAGGGTTGTGGGTTCATGTCCCACTCCCAGAAAACCAAGAACTGTGAATGTACTCGAAAGAGTTACATGCGATCTGTTGATAACTCAAAAGAGTTACGCCCTGTTTCTTGTCACTCAGCCAACTTCAGGTTAGTAAGACCACCATCTGTTTCATTCCGTCTGCTTCAAAGTCACGGCACTGCATCAACACCCCCCGCCCCCTTTCCGAAGGCCATGTGCACCGCATCATAGAACCATAGAACACTACAGCACAGAAAAACAGGCCATTCGGCCCTTCTAGTCTGTGCCAAAATATTATTCCGCTAGTCCCATTGACCTGCACCTAGTCCATAACCCTCCAGACCTCTCCCATCCATGTATCTATCCAATTTATTCTTAAAACTTCAGAGTGAGCCCGCATTTACCATGTCAGATGTTAGCTCGTTCCACACTCTCACCACTCTCTGAGTGAAGAAGTTCCCCCTAAACCTTTCCCCTTTCACCCTAAAGCCACGTCCTTTCGTGTTTATCTCTCCTAATCTAAGTGGAAAGAGCCTACTCGCATTTACTCTGTCTATACCCCTCATAATTTTGTAAACTTCTATCAGATCTCCCCTCGTTCTTCTACGCTCCAAGGAATAATGTCCTAACCTGTTTAATCTTTCGCTGTAACTCAACTCCTTAAGACCCGGCAACATCCTAGTAAATCTTCTCTGCACTCTTTCAATCTGACTGATTTCCTTCCTGTAGTTAGGCGACCAGAACTGCACACAATGCTCCAAAGTTGGCCTCACTAATGTCTTATACAACCTCACCATAACATCCCAACTCCTATACTCAATACTTTGATTTATGAAGGCCAGTATGCCAAAAGCTTTCTTTACATCAATCGGATAATCCTCACCAATCCCTTCCATTTGCCTCAGTGAGTTACTCGGTGAGGTCAGTTAAACACCCCTTGCCCTTAAGAAACAGGTAGCGGTGTTCCTAATTAATTCAGGCTTGACCAAGTGTCTGTTGATAGCGTCTGGGATTATCTGTTCGAAAAGCTTCCGATGTTAAACTGACAGGCCTGGGGTATTGCTGGGTTTATATTCGCACCCTTTTCTTTCTGAAGCCAGTGTGTTAATGGCAATTTTCCAATCCCCTGCTACCAGATCTGCACCAAGAAGGTGACTGACCATGCCTCTGCAGTTCGCTCCCTTAAGGTAATGAGTGTCCTCAACGCTTTCCATCTTCCCCCTCACCTTGTCCACTTTAACATCAACTAGGCTTTCATTAGCGGCTTTTTAAGGGCAATTTTCATTTGACCCAATGCCTCAACCCTTCCGATCTCATGATGGCCATTGATACCCAAATTCTGGAGTACCAGATCGTCCCAAACACCAACATCCTGATTTAAACATTGAACCGTTCATGTGTGATCGCTGGAATTGACAATTGCACACTCGAATAACGACGAGTGCTGTTAGCCTGATCATTGTTATCAACCACAACATCAGTCCCAATAACACAGTGCCAACAGGCATAGGCTGTCCAGAGAACTTTAAGATATCACCATTCTGATTTCAATCAGCGATGGGGAGGAATTACTTTTCTCAAAGGGTCGTGAATCTGAGGAATTCACCACCTCAGAGTGCAGTGGATGCCGGGACGCTGAATAAGTTAAAGGAGGAGATGGACAGGTTTTTAAATTAGTAAGGGGTTGAAAGGTTATGGGGAGAGGGCGGGAAATTGGAGTTGAGGCCGAAATGAGATCAGCCATGGTCGTAATGAATGGCGGGGCAGGCTCGAGGGGCTGAATGGCCTACTCCTGCTCCTAGTCCTTATGTTCTTATGTTATTCACCATCAAGTACCTATTATCTAGTTTCGCTTCTGCAACATATCAGGTGACATGTGTTGATTATCCCTCTCCCTTGTCAGAATGGGTGAATGAAAAAATAAATAAACCTCACACTTATAAACACAATTCATGAATAAATCGCTGTAAACAGTCACTTGGCAGCGTAGAACTTGCATATTGATGATAAGAGAGACATTTTTCCCTAAATTTCCTCCTCAGGACGTCATCGGGATAAACCCAAGAATACCAAATTTCAGAGGCTCACAGCAATCTCTCCGACAGGAGAGAAGGGTGCTGATTGGCTGGCACGTCGCCTCTGATTGGCTGGGGCATTGCTTGCTCGAAACGGAAACGCTTCCCTACACAGGCAACCCGTTTCCTGAAGACAAAAGGACGACGTTCAAGCCTTTGCGCTTTGAAGTTTAAATTTCCGGGAGCTTCGGGAGCCTATATTTCCTCGCTGTGTGTTGTTTTTTTTTTCCTCCCTGGCCAATCAGATTCGGCTTGCTAACCAATGGGCACTATTCTCTCCGGGCTGTGTCAATTGCACCGATCCTCTGAAATTTGGCATTCTTGTGTTTGTCCTGACGAGTGCAAGATCGGGAAAAAAAAATAGCGCTTTGGCAAACATGTCTGTCTTGTCAGCAACACTCACATCATTGCCAGGGATTAACCTTTTCCTGCCAGTTCACACAGTACATCTCCATGGCAAATGACTCCCCCCCACCCCACCCCCCGTTCGTTGTGCGATGCTGTAACTGGGCAGAGAGCGGAGTGAACCCTGCCACGGTGATACATTACATGTGGCTGCCGAGATATTGCTCACCTTGTGCCTTATTCCGCAGTTTGAAGCAAACCAATGCAGCCAGGACAGCGATGAGAAGAGGAGGAACAGTCGATGCTGTGGTAACGATTGCCTGACTCTGCCCTGGATTCAAACGAGTATATTGTATGAGGAACATTACACTGCTCCAAGCATCGCACGTTCAATGTTCAATTGTAAACGGCGCGCACTAAATGATTCCCTCCCTCTCTGCCTCCATCCCTCCAGATTTAAGCACTAATCCCTTGATAAGCCAACGCTAAATTTTGATGACTGCAATGTTGCTGAGCACGCCAACCTCCAAAATCCAACCCATTGCCAAACCCCCCGCCTCAGGTTAAATGCTGCCCGTTGTTCTCTCCGTTCAGCCCCTCGGTCCTCAAAGTATCGAAATGAAATAATTGATCCTACGCGTCTGCCAGATCTCCTCCAACCTTATTGTATCTTTTACAACCTATTGGGTCTAACTGCTACTTGTTATTTTCCTCATTCCTGGGAGCGTTTTGAATCTGCTCTTCCAAACCAACTGGTCCCATTTCGATCCCCATTACATCCAGCGGACAGCAAACCCCCACCCCCACCTCTCTCTCTCTCTCTCTGTCTGTCTGTCTGTCTCTGTCTTTCTCTCTCTCCCGCTCTTTGTATCTGTCCTCTCTCTGTCTATCTCTCCCAGTCCTTCTCTCCCTCTTTGTCTGTCCGTCTGACTCTCTCTCTCTCTCTCCCTCTCCCTCTCTATCTGTCAATCTCTCTCTCTCTCTCTCTTTGTCAGTCGGTCTTTCTCTCTCTCTCTCTCTCTGTGCCTGTCAGTCTCTCTCTCTCTATCTGTCAACCTCTCTCTCTTTGTCAGTCGGTCTTTCTCTCTCTCTCTCGCTCTCTCTCGCTCTCTCTCTTTGTCTGTCAGTCTCTCTCTCTCTCTCTCTGTCTGTCAGTCTCTCTCTCTCTTCTCTCTGTCTGTCAGTCTCTCTCTCTCTCTCTCTCTCTGTCTGTCAGTCTCTCTCTCTCTCTCTGTCAGTCTCTCTCTCTCTCTCTCTGTCTGTCTGTCAGTCTCTCCCTCTCTCTCTCTCGGTCTCCCTCTCTCTCCCTCTCCCTCTTTCTGTTTCTCTCTTCCCCCGCTCTCTGTCTCTCTCTTTCTCTCTGTCTTTCTCTCTCTCTCTTCCTGTCTTGGTACCGGTCCCTCTCCCTCTCTCTCTGTCGTTCTCTCTCTCCACGGCCTCTATATGATTCCCCCTCTTCCCCTGTTAAATGCTGCTAGGTTCTTTTAGAAGCAGCGTTGAAACATTAATGCGAAACCCATGAGCAGGAATTGAACATAGAAATGTTCACCCATGGGGGTAGGTCTATTTCCATATATCACCGGGACTCAATAAACTGTGTTCCCCAATGTAAAGTGTACAATGAAATCAGACCAAGGGGCATTAAGCTGTTACCTGGCGCTGTGATGTGGATCTCATTGCTCGTCGTGTTAAATCTCACTCCGTTGGGCCCTGTGTTGTTGGCTTCACAGTGATACCGTCCTTTGTGGCGTTTCTGGAAGGAATGAATGTTGAGCTCACTCCCGTCCGCCCTGAGGTCATAATACTCGCTGGAGTTGTCTAAGCGTTGGTGGTTCAGGTACCAAAGGAACTGCGGGGAGGTGCCGGCCTTCAGCAGACAGTGCAGAACGAGACGTCCCCCGATGGAAACCTCCGTCTTGTTGGCCTCCGAGGTGATGAAAGCGCCGGCAACAGGAACTGGAGAGAAACATTGAAGGTGACGAGGTCAGAGACTGAATTCACGGTCAAAACCCAAAATGGAAGCTCCTTTTGGGTTGCTAACTTTAGACTAAATCGTATCGCTGCATTTGACAGGTGCAACAACAAGACAAGATGTGCAACTGCCCTGTCAATGCAGAGGCCCTGGTTAATGCCCCAGGGAGACGGGTTCAAAGCTGGTGGATTTGGAATTCTATTCACAAATCTGGAATTAAAAACCAGCCTCGGTAATAGTGAGTGTAAAACCATTATCCATCGCTGCAAAACAAACACCAAAAAAAGATCTGGTTCACTAATATCGTTTAAGGGAAGGAAATCTGCGTCCTGAACTGGACTGGCCTATATGTGACTCCAAACCAACCGCAACGTGTCTAACCCTCAACTGCCCACTGTCATCAGTAAAGCGGTGGGAGGGGTCATCAACAGTGTTATCCAGTGGCACTTGCTTAGCAATGACCTGCTCACTGACGCCCAGTTTGGGTTCCGCCAGGGACACTCAGCTCCTGACCACATTACAGCCTTGGTTCAATCATGCGCCAAAGAGCTAAACTCCCGAGGTAAGGTGGGAGTGACTGCCCCTTGACATCAAGGCAGCATGTGACTGAGTGTGGCATTAAGGAGCCCTAGCAAAACTGGTGTCAGTGGGAATCAGAGGGGAAAATCTCCGTTGGTTGGTGTCATACGTAGCACAAAGGAAGATGGTTGTGGTTGTTGGAGGCCAATCATCTCAGCTCCAGGACATCACTGCAGGAGTTCCTCAGGGTAGTGTCCGAGGCCCAACCATCTTCAGCTGCTTCATCAATGACCTTCCTTCCATCATATGGTCAGAAGTGGGGATGTTCGCTGATGATTGCACAATGTTCAGCGCCATTCGCGACTCCTCAGCTACTGAAGCAGTCCATGTTCAAATGCAGCAAGACCTGAACAATATCCAGGCTTGGGCTGACAAGTGGCAAGTAACATTCATGCCACACAAGTGTCAGGAAATGACCGTCTCCAACAAGAGAGAATCCAACCATCCCCCCTTGATGTTCAATGGCATTACCATTGCTGAATCCCCCACTATGAACATCCTGGGGGTTACCATTGACCAGAAGCTGAACTGGACCAGCCAGATAAATACTGTGGCTACAAGAGCAGGTCAGAGGCTGGGGATCCTGCGGAGAGTCACTCACCTCCTGACTCCCCAAAGCCTGTCCACTATCTACAAGGCACAAGTCAGGAGTGTGATGGAATACTCCCCACTTGCCTGGATGAGTGCGGTTCCCACAACACTCAAGAAGCTCGACACCATCCAGGGCAAAGCAGGCCACTTGATTGGCACCACATACACAAACATTCACTCTCTCCACCACCGACGCACAGTAGCAGCAGTGTGTGTACCATCTACAAGATGCACTGAAGGAACTCATCAAGGCTCCATTCATAGCACCTTCAAAACCTACGATCACTACCACTACATGATCACTAGGAGGACAAGGGCAGCAGATAGATGGGAACACCACCACCTGGAAGTTCCCCTCCAAGCCACTCACCATCCTGACTTGGAAATATACCGGCCGCTCCTTCACTGTCGCTCGGTCAAAATCCTGGAACTCCTTCCCTAACAGCACTGTGGGTGTACCTACACCACATGGACAAAATCCTGGAACTCCCTCACTAACAGCACTGTGGGTGTACCTACACCACAGGGACAAAATCCTGGAACTCCCTCCCTAACAGCACTGTGGGCGTACCTACACCACAGGGACTAAATCCTGGAACTCCCTCCCTAACAGCGCTGTGGGTGTACCTACACCACAGGGACAAAATCCTGGAACTCCCTCCCTAACAGCACTGTGGGTGTACCTACACCACAGGGACAAAATCCTGGAACTCCTTCCCTAACAGCACTGTGGGTGTACCTACACCACATGGACTGCAGCGGATCAAGAAAGCGCCTCACCACCACCACCTCTTGAAGGGGCAATTAGGGATAGGGAATTAAAACATGCTGGCCCAGCCAGCGAGGCCCATGGCCCGTGAAAGATTAATAACGAATAAACTCACCTATCACAGCAACCGCTATAGATTCGCTGTAGAGAGCAAGTCCTGGTGCCCTGTTTGAGACTTTGCAACTGTAATTTCCTTCCGAGCTTTTTCTGACATCAGCCATTTCGTAAGTAATTCTCGTATTGTTGGAGCGCTCCCAGTAGATTTCTTTATTTAAATTGTGAATGAAGACATAGGTAATCGGGGCAGAACCTGTGGTCACTGAGCAGATGAGCGATGTTTTCTCTCCCTCTATGACCTTTGCTCCAGGTTCAGCTTGTAGATCGGGTTTTGATACTGGAATTACTGGAATTACAGCAGACTGGTTAGTCACATTCTTTTAGTAGTAATCATGTCAAGTTCCAGAGGCAAGCAACGCCCTTATCAGACTCGTGACTGCTGCCATTTAAGTTACAAACAGACTGCAGTCTGTCTCCGTGACCTCATTTGATAGGGATGAAGGTGCTCCCTCCAATTCTCCAACTACCACATAGGCCAGTGGAAGAAGAGGAATTATAATCTCCGATCACACAGCGACCACACCAGACTCCGGCTTCCTTTTAACCGGTTTAATTCAAGCATATGCAAGGGAGCCGCAATCATTCCTAAGAATGACAACCCAACTCCCAGATTGATTACATTTCATTACTTTTGTACCTTTTTTCTTATCATAACACATTTGAATACATCCAATCGGTAACCAACACCCCGGTCCCATGCTAACTCTATCCTATTCAGTGCATAAACGTGTGATTTTGCTAACCGATTATTCTAAAGGATGTATACATAATTATATTATCCAATCAAAATAAAAACACGAATGCAAAGTCCTTGGTTCTCAGAACTCAAGAGTGTTTCTGTTTGATCAAAGCCCCCTCTTTGTCTATTGTATGCCTTCCCATATCTAAGCTAAAACCATGTGCCCCTTCCCTATGTGACACTTAATCTAATTTATGTTCTTTCTTGCGTCTCCAGTCTGACTCTCAAGGCTGTGCAATGTTCACCTGGTAATCTTCAACTCTTAATATGTTTAGCAGCCATGTCTGCCTGGAGATTTTAAGGGTTTTTCAGTTAATCCTTACTGTATTTTCTTTTAGCATTTTTAATTTCCCCCTGACAGATAATAAGTAGAATTCTTAAAGTAGCGCTTGGCCTACTGACTGTAATGATTTTTTTAAAAAGTGACCTTGCTAATGCCAGCCACTCTGACCTGGGCCTGCTTCCTAGTCAATGTGCCTCTAGAAGAGCTAAATTCAAAGTTATCAGAATGGGCAGTCAAGTGGCAGAGGGAGTGCCCTCCAAAGAAGTATCAGGTGTTTCATTTCGATAGAGGGCACCGGGAGATGGAAACATAAACTCAATGGTTCAGTTCAATGAGACTGCGCAGAGAGAGAGGGAGAGAGGGAGAGAGAGAGAGCCCTGTGCTACCTATGTACCTATCCTTGAGGGTGGAACAGCAAATTAAACTAATAGTGAGGAACGAATATGGGATCATAGACTTCATTAATATTTTTATTCATACAGAAGCTGGGTACTTTCTGATGAAAGATATCAGGCGTAAAATGCTAATTCTGTTTCTCACTTTATGCAGATGCTGCTGAATCCCCTGATTTTTTTTCTAGCATTATTTCTCCATTCCTTGTAGATTTCCAACATCCGCAGCATTCTGTTGGAAAGAACATTTACAAAGCTCTGCTCCGGGCACATAGAGTGTATTATGTCAAGTAATGATTAGGACACTTCAGGAAAGAGAAGGGTCCTTGAGACAGTGCAGGTGGAATTTCATATACATCTTTTCAACGATGAGTCATTGCAGCTACAAGGCAAGGTCGGATCAGCTAGGATGAAAGCAAAATACTCCCTGCTCCATCCCTATCACTACTGAATCCAGGTTAATATTTTTTAAAATTTAATTTTAACTATTTAGTTACGTGTTTGTTTGTTTATTTATTTATTTATTTATGTGTTTATGTATGCATTTATTTATGTATGTATGCATTTGTTTATGCATGTGTTATTTATATCTTTATGTATGTATTTATTTATGTTTGTATGCATTTGTTTATGCATGTGTTTATTTATATCTTTATGTATGTATGCATTTGTTTATGCATGTGTTATTTATATCTTTATGTATTTATTTATTTGTTTGTATGCATTTGTTTATGCATGTGTTTATTTATATATCTATGTGTGTATTTATTTATGTATGTGTGCATTTGTTTATGCATGTGTTTATTTATATCTTTATGTATGCATTTGTTTATGCATGTGTCTATTTATATATTTATGTATGTATTTATTTATATATGTATGCATTTGTTCATGCATGTGTTTATTTGTATATTTATGTATGTATTTATTTATGTATGTATGCATTTGATTATGCACGTGTTCATTTAGATATTTATGTATTAATGGATTTTATTTATTGCTTATTTATTTATTAATAGTTTATCCTTCTTCCCAACCCCCGCCTCCAAAGGTCCATCTGTCACTTGTTTCCATTTGGTGCTTTCACAGAGCATGACCCTTGTTCTGCTAATCACACATTCTGCTATTTTACATTTGTGCCACTATCAGCACCTTCTTTAGTCTGTAACATTATCATGAACACTCCCTTTGTCCCGTGTCCGTCACGTCCCCGTCAATCTCCCCTGAGCTCCCACCTATCCCCGACCTTCTGTCTTGCTCCGCCCCCCCTCCCCCGCAACCCCACTCATAAACAGCACGGAATCCATCACAATTCCACCTCTCCTCAGCTCGGAGGAAGAGTCAAACGGCCTTGAAATGTTAACTCGGCTGCTGTCTGCACAGCTGCTGCCAGACCTGCTGATTTTCTCCAGCAGGTTACTTTTTTCTGTTTATAAAAAAAAATTTATATTGGGTAAGCGAGGTTTGTTCTGGAGTTGAGTGGATTGAGGGGTGTTTTGATAGAGGGGAACAATATGATGCCGGGTTTAGACAGTGTGGGCAAAGACGAACTGTCCCAATCGGCTGATGGTACATGGACAGGGTGACACAGGTTTAAGGTGTTTTGGCTGGAAATCACAGAATCACACAGTGCAGAAGAGGCCCTTCGGCCCATCGAGTCTGCACCGACACGTGAGAAACACTTGACCTACCTACCTAATCCCATTGACCAGCACTTGGCCCCATAGCCTTCAATGTTATGACGTGCCAAGTGCTCATCTAGGTACTTTTTAAAAGGATGTGAGGCTAACCCGCCTCCACCACCCTCCCAGGCAGCGCATTCCAGACCCTCACCACCCTCTGGGTAAAAATGGTTTTCCTCACATCCCCCCCTAAACCTCCTGCCCCTCACCTTGAACTTGTGCCCCCTCATGACTGACCCTTCGACTAAAGGGGAACAGCTGCCCCCTATCCACCCTGTCCATGCCCCTCATAATCTTGTACACCTCGATCAGGTCGCCCGTGTCTTCTCAACCCAATCCTATCCGACCTCCCTTCATAACTGAAATGTTTCATCCCAGTCAACATCCTGGTGAATCTCCTCTGCACCCCCTCCAGTGCAATCGCATCCTTGGCTGATTGGCATTGGCTGATATGATGAAGAGCACTTGAAGCCCTGCTTCTGGTCAATACATGCATGCGCCACCTCTCTACTCGATCAACTCGTTCTTGTTCGGGTTTTATTAGTTCTGGACGGGGGAGCATTGCCGTCTAAGCTGTCGACCGGACATCAGTTGCCCATCTCTTGCGGCCTTGGAGAGGCAGCGCGCCTCCTTTTCCCGGAAATAGAGCTGGGCTGATCCCGCTCACTGTCTGAACTGGTCACTTGTTCAGTGAAGTGTCAATAACGTCGGTGCGGGGGTTGGGGGGGGAGGGGGGGACCTGGGTCACCACATGAAAAGGCACGGGGTCAACAGCAGGTTTCTCAGCTGAGAGCATGAGGGAAATACTGCGGCTACCGGGAGCCCTGAAATCCGAAATATAACGGGAAACGCTGGGAAAAACTCAGCAGAACTGATCTGATTCCCATCACCTGGGGTAAATATTATTTCACCGATAAAAGCAGCCAAGGGATTGCATTAAAGAATGACAATCCTCTACCACTAGAAGAGTCTAAGTAGCAAACATTGGTTGTTTCCAGACGGAGACTAATGTACAAGACATGATCCTAATCCAAATAGGTCAAGGACTTTACTATAGACAATGCATCTTGACCAGTCGAATAGTACAGGTAACAATTATAAATCTGTAACATTAGGACAGCATGGACTAATTATAGGCCCGCCCAAGAGGACAGTGTAGCTGCTAATTATATGCTAAATACTTATGAATTATTATTTATTAGTTATTTACTAATTATTGATTATTAATTATTAATTTTAGATTAAGTGCATGCTAATTAATTATTAAAAACTGGTTATTATTTATTAATTAATTAATATTCACTAATGATTGATTATTACTGATTATTTTTTGATCAAGTGCGTGCTAATTAGTAAGTACTGGTTATTATTTATTAATTTATAATTATTTACTAATGATTCATTATTGCTGATTTATTTTTGATTGAGTTCATTCTAATTAATTATTAATTACTGGTTATTATGTATTAATTATTAACTAATGGCCAATTATTACGGATTAATTTTTGATTACGTGTGTGATAATTAGTTATTCATTCTGGTTATTATTTATTAATTATTAACTAATGGCTGATTATTACGGATTCATTTTTGATTAAGTGCATGATAATTAGTTATTCATTACTGGTTATTATGTATTAATTGTTAACTAATGGCTGATTATTACGGATTAATTTTTGATTAAGTGTGTGATAATTAGTTATTCATTACTGGTTATTATGTATTAATTATTAACTAATGGCTGATTATTACGGATTAATTTTTGATTAAGTGTGTGATAATTAGTTATTCATTACTGGTTATTATTTATTAATTATTAACTAATGGCTGATTATTACGGATTAATTTTTGATTAAGTGTATGATAATTAGTTTTCATTACTGGTTATTATTTATCAATTATTAATTATTTACTAATTGTTTATTAATGATTATTTTTTGATTGTGTTTCCTAATTAATTATTAATCACTGAATATTAATTATTACTTATTAGCCATAGATTAATTAATTATTAATTGAGTATTAATAAGTAATTACATGCTAATTATATGCCTGCATAGCAGGGCAATATAGGTGCAACATATAGTCTTGTCAGGAGGCCAGTATAGGTGCTAATTATAAACCGGCCCCAGGAGGAGGGAATCAAAGCAAAACCCTGCAGATGCTGGAAATCTGAAACAAAAACAGGGAAATGCTGGAAAAGTGCAGCAGGTCTGGCAGCGTCTGCAGAGAGAGAAAACCCAGAGGTAACCTCTCCATTCCAATATGATTCTTTTTCAGAAACCCTCTGACCCTTAGAGGGAATTGGTAAACTGGTTGAGTTTTTGTTTTAGAACCTTTTTTTTTTAGGGAATACGACCTTTGTACTTCCAAATTCTTTGGCACTGAACTCCAATTCGGGGTGGTAGGATTTGAACTCACGCTCTTTGGACTTCTCATCTAACCTCACTGAATGCTGGACAAGTTACATGACCACGGGTCTGTCTTACCCTTGTGTATTTTTTTTTTTGCCTCTACTATTGCATTCGGCACAGCTTTTTAACACTGCCGCAATCCCTCTGGCAAATAATGTTATGTTAATGTATAGAAAGGCAAAATACTGCGGCTGTTGGAAACCTGAAACAAAAACAGAAATTGCAGGAAAAACTCAGTGTCTATGGAGAGAAAGACAGAGTTAAGGTTTCGAGTCAGTCTGGCTCTTCTTCAGAGCTAAAGAGAAGTAAAAATGTGGTGAAATGTATCCTGTTTAAGGGGGGGTGGGACAGGTGAAGCTGGATAGAGGGACAGCGACAGGTGGAGGCAGTGACAATGATGTCATAGACACAAGGACAAAGGGGTGTTAATGATAATCTTTCGAGTTATCAACAGTCACAGATTGTAACTCTTTCAAGTATAATCACAGTTCTTGGTTTTCCGGGAGTGGGACATGAACCCACAACCCTCTGATTCAAAGGCGAGGGTGCTATGAACTGAGCCACAGCTGACACCTCCAAAGTGGTACTGGCTAAAGGAGGTGCTAATGGCGGCATTAAGGTCAGAAAGCAGAATGTGATAATAGCAGGTCAAGGGGAAGCACTCTGGAAAGAACAACATGAACAAGGGACAGATGGTCCTAGTGGGGAGAGAGGGCGGTGGTGGGTTAAAAAAAATGGAAATAGGCTTAAAGGTGGGGATAAAACAATGAATAAAAATGGAAATAAACTTGAGAAAAATTAATTATAAAAATAGGTGGGAAACATTGTATATTTAAACATTTAAAATAAATATTTTCATGTTAATGTGTAACCGCTGTCTTCAACTGGTATCTTGAACATGAGCGTCTTCCATGTCTCCCTAGCACCCTCGCCTTTGAATCAGAGGGTTGTGGGTTCATGTCCCACTCCCGGAAACCAAGAACTGTGATTGTACTCGAAAGAGTTGCAATCTGTGACTGTTGATAACTCGAAAGAGTTTCCATGTCTCCCTACACACAGAGTGCAGCCTTTGCTCTGCCTGAGCGAGTTTTTAATGGAAGGGGGATAATCACACATCCACCCCCACCCACCTCCCTCCCTCCCTGCACCTAGTCGGATCGGCCGCGCCTAATCTGAGACCATGAAAGTCTCCCAGACCCCCGGGCCTGACCCCCACAGTGAGTCCAATCGGCTCCCGCTCTGTCTCTCTCTCTCTCTCTGCCTAACCCATGGCGGGACCCAGCATTTGGGGCTCTTCCCACTTACGTTCCACTGAAACGGAGATCGGGAGGCTCATCTTCTTTTTGTTCAGGCTGCTCTTGGAGCTGGTCACTTCACACTGGTAAACCCCCGAATCCTCAGGCACAGCTCGGCCGGTGGTGTAATTGCCCGCAGGTAAACCCAGGCGCTGTCCGTCTTTGAACAGCGAGTAGAGCAGCGGATAATCGCCATGGAGTTGCTGAGCCCAGCAAGTAATTCGCAGCAGCTGACCAGCCAGCACTCGTAGCCCGGGTTCCACTTTCAATGTGGGTGTGGAGCAGAGGTCTGGAGAGGAAAGATCACAGACAAGTGCATTTTACACAGAGAGGTCCGAATTTGATGTGCGTTGTTTTTAATTATTATTAGACAACAGATTTTATATGGAAATGCGCACAGAAATGCTCCAAAACCTGATTATATCCCCCACCTTTCACAGACCAGGAGCCCTCCCCTATTATGAATTGAACGCTTGTCCCCACCCACCCCCTCAGCCATTTACCTACATGGATGTGAATTTCCTAACCACCCACCCCAGCCGCATGTGTTTTCTGTCAGTTTGGAGGGGTTAACATGGTTATGGAAGGGACAGTCTGAAGGGTTTGCATTGAACCAGGGGCTGGGAAGAGGGAGCTGGGGTGGGGGAGGTTTGGGGGGCAGCCAGTGTTTGGGTGATGGGAGGTTCCAGATGGACACAATGTGGGCGGAGGAGGTCGCCGAGCTGAGGGTCGATAAATAAATCGGGTATTTGGCGAGAACCCGTCGCGCTGAAATCACTGGAGATACAAATCCCTCTTACAGAGGGGCCCTGGACCTCGGAATGTATTTATTTCTGACCAGGCCCAGAGGTGTGCACTCCAAATTTCGTGTCACAGAATCACACACACAGTGCAGGAGAGGCCCTTCGGCCCATCGAGTCTGCACCAACCCGTGAGAAACACCTGACCTACCTCCCTAATCCCATTGACCAGCACTTGGCCCCATAGCCTTGAATGTTTATGATGTGCCAAGTGCTCATCCAGGTACTTTTTAAAGGATGTGAGGCTAACCCGCCTCCACCACCCTCCCAGGCAGCGCATTCCAGACCCTCACCACCCTCTGGGGGTAAAAAAAGTTTTTCCTCACATCCCTCCACTAAACCTCCTGCCCCCTCTCCTTGAACTTGTGTCCCCCTCGAGACTGACCCTTCAACTAAAGGGGAACAGCTGCTCCCTATCCACCCTGTCCATGCCCCTCATAATCTTCTACACCTCGATCAGGTCGCCCCCTCAGTCTTCTCTGCTCCAACGGAAACAACCCAAGTCCATCCAACCTCTCCCCATAACTTCAATGTTTCATCCCAGGCAACATCCTGGTGAATCTCCTCTGCACCCCCTCCAGTGCAATCACACCCTTCCTATAATGTGGCGACCAGAACTGCACACACTGAACTCCAGCGTCGTTGCTGTTTTCAAACTTAAAAGACTCCATGCTTTCTGCTCCAAAGGGGCGTCTGGCCGCTGGTTCGCTCTGGAATTCGCCGTCAGAATTGTTTACATTGTGTATAAAGTGGGGGCTGCGTGAATCCCATCAGTTCCTTTGATTCCCCCCCACGCCGTTCCCCGCAGGGTCAGGTGGCCTTTGCGCGTTAGGGCTGGTCAACAGCTCAGTGCCCTGGGCTGCCTGGTCCTTTCACCACGCAGCTTCACCCTGTCATCCTTTACCAACACCCCCTCCAGGTTGGGTAGGCCCTTCTGTGCCGGCTCGGATCACCAGAGAACAGTCGCCCGCCTGCAACGGTTGCGTGACCTGCCCTGCTCTCGGGGGAGGTGGGGGGTCACTCAGGGACCGTCACAAAACAAACAAACAAACACATCAGGGGACAATTGGTCTTGCGAAATGTCCTGGCGAAAGACACTCGGCCAGTGGTGGGGGGTGTGCCTTCCGGGTCTGGTCAGAGTCAGAGCCGGTGAGGCTGGAAAACGCCATAAATGATTTGCAAGTCAGCCCAGGCCGAATGGTGAGAGGATTTGCCGTGGAGATAGCGCCTCAGCAGAGGGTTTGGGAAGCCCCCATGTAACGTAGTGTGGGTCTGTCACCGCATTCTCCAGCGTTTCATGTGTAACCTGGGAGAACCTTTAATCCCGTTCAAACAATGGAGTGTCGAGTTTATTTTAAATTTTTACAAATCTCCTTCAGGAATTTGCCAATAGTGGCAACGAAACAATATATATATATATATATATATATACACACACATACATATATTCACACACAAATACATGCATATATATACACACAAATGTATGTGTAAATAGATGTATAATGTGTATATATTTATATATGTGTGTGTGTGTGTGCATGTATATATGTGCACATATATATTTTTACATAGATGTATGTGTGTATACATTTATATGTACACATGTGTGTATATATATATATACACACATATATATATATATGTGTGTTGTGTATATATTTATATATATATATGTGTGTGTGCATGTATATATGTGCACATATATATTTTTACATAGATGTATGTGTGTATACATTTATATGTACACATGTGTGTATATATATATACACACACATATATATACATATGTGTGTTGTGTATATATTTATATGTTCACGTGTGTACATATGTGTCTGTATATATATATGTGTATATATACATATGTGTGTATATATGTGTCTGTATATATATATGTGTATATATACATATGTGTGTATATATGTGTGTGTCTATATACATATACAAATATATGTACACACGCACATAATACATATAAAATTGCAAATGCCTCCAGCCTCTTTGGAAAACGGTTTCAAAATAACTTTGGCCACTTTCGGCTGCTCACCCTCATACACATCAGAGCAGATCAGAAGATACATCAGTGACCAACCTGTTACAGTGATGGTTACATCTCCCGAGACCTGCTTTCGAAATATTCCTTCGGCTTCACACCGGTAAGTTGCTTCATCTGAATGTTTTGCATTTTGTATGTAGATCGAACTGCTTTCACGATTTTCTTGAAGCACATTATTTTTATACCATTTGTAATGATATTCTCTCCTTTTCCAGCCACTGATCAGGCATTTCAGAACAATGCGATCACCTAACAGCGCACGTTGTGGGTCTATTTCCAGAGTCGCATCAAAAGCTGCAAAACATGTGGGGAAAATCGGGCGTAAGTGCAAATTGGATTGTGGCGAAGGACACGTCTTAAATCCTTAAGAGTTTTATCTAGAACGTGGAGCTCAACATCCAGGGCAATTGGTATCTTTGCAATAATTAACATCAACTCTATATTCTGCAAAGCTGTATCGACCTGTGTTTATTCAGAGAATGACCCTTATTGAAATGTTGAGCTGAAATGACCTATAGTCCTTCACTAGTCCATCGAAGATCCTCACTCCTTCCTAACTAAATCTTACAGTGTCAATGTATTCAGACCTAGGCTATAACCCTACCTACCAGGGCTAACAAGAACGGATCCAGGGATGAGAAATTTCAGCTATGAGGATAGATTGGAGAGGTTGGAGACTGTTCTCCATGGAGAGGAGAAGGCTGAGAGGAGATGTGAGAGAGATGTTCAAAATCATGGGGGAGGGCTGGACAGGAAGTGTGGAGGAGGCAGGTTCAATCGAGGCGTTCAAGAGGGCATCGGATGATTAGTTGAATAGAAACAATGTGCAGGGGTACGGGGATAAAACGCACTTGGACACAATGCTCGTTTGGAGAGCTGGTGCAGGCACAAAGGGCCGAATGGCCTCCTTCTGTGCCCTTGAAATTCCCTGATTCTGCGCCTATTCCAAAAACGGGAAATTCTCAGGAGTAATAAAAGCAAAACACTGCAGATGCTGGAAATCTGAAATTTAAAAAAACCCAGAAAATGCTGGAAAAACTCATCTCAACCGCATCTGTGGCAAGAGAGAGAGAGAGAGTTAACTTTTCGATTCCAAAATGACTTCCTCAGAACTATTCCGTCCTTAGAGGAAGTTAGTAAACGAGTTGAGTTTCTTCGCTTGAGACAGAGCTGTTGAGTTTTTGCTTTGGAATTTCCTGGTTGTATTTCACATTCTCCCAGTTTCCTGGGGTCCTGCTTTTCACTCCAGCAAACACCAGCGAATTCCATCCCATTACCCATTTTGGAAACGCACGGTGATTTCCTGGCACCACCGAGCGCGCCCCAGCAACACACATGTTACCTCCTTCGAAAATCTAAGTTGGGCGGCCAAAATGCACACTAACTTCAAGTTAAGCTGCAAGATACCATAAAGCCATGAATATTGACGCCCATTCAATTGCTATGTTTCAGACCCTCTTCCCACGCAAGGTTAAGCGATTTGAGGCCTGCCTTGACGTAAGGTACAAATGACTTGGGGAGACATTTGGGCTGATTTTGCTTTTCAGTTGAAGCCAAAGCGATGTGAGTGGTTCGGACGCTCTTCTCGCCTTTCCTATGATCAGGCCAAATTAAACTGCACCCTTTGCTGTGGACAAAAGGCGGAAAAGGAAGTTTGTTGGGCTGTATTTCCAACTCTGGGGGAAAGAGCGGGGTCCGCCTGTCCGGGAGTGGGGTAAAGATCCACAGTATTTTTGCTGTTATCTTAGTGTTTAATTGACTGGCACCTCTCTTCCAGGAATTCCTACCTTGGAGAAGTCCTGCTCTTCTCTCCGACAGGGTATCCCTCTATCCAGCTCTCCCTGTCCCCTCCCCATCAACCTGTCCCAAACCACTCAACCTGTCCCACCCCCCCATCAACCTGTCTCACCCCCCCACTCAACCTGTCCCACCCCCACTCAACCTGTCCCACCCCCCCATCAACCTGTCCCACCCCCCCCATCAACCTGATCCACCCCCACTCAACCTGTCCCACCCCCCACAACATGTCCCACCCCCACTCAACCTGTCTCAACCCCCCTCAACCTGTCCCAACACCACTCAACCTGTTCAACCCCCACTCAACCTGTCCCAACACCACTCAACCTGTTCAACCCCCACTCAACCTGTCCCAACACCACTCAACCTGTTCAACCCCCACTCAACCTGTCCCAACACCACTCAACCTGTTCAACCCCCACTCAACCTGTCCCAACACCACTCAACCTGTTCAACCCCCACTCAACCTGTCTCACCACCACTTAACCTGTCTCACCCCCACTCAACCTGTCCCACCCCCCCCAACCTGTCCCACCACCACTCAACCTGTCCCACCACCACTCAACCTGTCTCATCCCCCAACTCAACAGTCTCACCCCCCAACTCAACCTGTCCCACCCCCACTCAACATGTCCCCTCCCCACTCAACCTGTCCCACCCCCACTTAACCTGTCCCACCCCCACTCAACCTGTCCCCTCCCCCTCAACCTGTCTCACCCCCACTCAACCTGTCTCACCCCAACTCAACCTGTCTAACCACTCTCCCCCTATCAACCTGTCCCACCCCCCTCAACCTGTCCCACCGCCACTCAACCTCACTCACCCCCCTCAACCTGTCCGACTCCCCTCAACCTGTCCAACCCCCCATCAACCTGTCTCACCCCCACTCAACCTGTCCCAACCCCACTCAACCTGTCCCACCCCCACTCAACCTGTCCCACCCCCACTCAACCTGCCCCACCCCCACTCAATCTGCCCCACCCCCACTCAATCTGCCCCACCCCCACTCAACCTGTCCCACCCCCACTCAACCTGTCTCACCCCCACTCAACCTGTCCAAACCCCACTCAACCTGTCTCACCTCCACTTAACCTGTCCCACCCCCCTCAACCAGTCCCACCCCCCTCAACCTGTCTCACCCCCACTCAACCTGTCTCACCCACACTCAACCTGTCTCACCCTCACTCAACCTGTCTCACCCACACTCAACCTGTCTCACCCCCCCACTCAACCTGTCTCACCCCCACTCAACCTGTCTCAACCACACTCAACCTGTCTCACCCCCCCACTCAACCTGTCTCATCCCCCCACTCAACCTGTCCCACTCCCCTGAACCTGTCTCACCCCCACTCAACCTGTCCAACGCCCAATCAACCTGTCTCACCCCCAACGCCCTCAACCTGTCCCACATCCATCAACCTGTCCCACCCACCCTCAACCTGTCCCACTCCCCCTCAACCTGTCCCACCCCTCCTCAACCTGTCCCACCCCTCCACAACCTGTCTCACCCCCCCACTCAACCTGTCCCATCCCTCCTCAACCTGTCCCACCCCTCCACAACCTGTCTCACCCCCCCACTCAACCTGTCTCACCCCAACTTAACCAGTCCAACCCGCACTCAACCTGTCTCACTCCCTGCACCCTCAACCTGTCCCACCCCCACTCAACCTGTCCCACACACGCTCAACCTGTCCAACACCCTCTCGACCTGTCCCACTCCCACTTAATCTGTCTCACCATCACTCAACCTGTCTCACCCACCCCCCTCAACCTGCCCCACTGCCACTCAAACTGTCCCACCCCCTCTCAAACTGTCCCACCCCCACCCCCATCAACCTGTCCCAACACCACTCAAACTGTCCCAACACCACCCAACCTGTGTCACCCCCCCCTCAACCTGTGTCACCACCCCCAACCTGTCCCACCCCCACTCAACCTGTCTCACCACCACCCCCATCAACCTGTCCCACCCACCCTCAACCTGTCACACCCCCCTACTCAACCTATCCCACCCCTCCACAACATGTCTCACCCCCCTACTCAACCTGTCCCACCCCCACTCAACCTGTCCGACCCCCACTTAACCTGTTTCACCCCCACCCCACTCAACCTGTCCCACCCCCACTCAACCTGTCTCACCACCACTCAACCTGTCTCACCCCCACTCAACCTGTCTCACTACTCTCCCCCTATCAACCTGTCCCACCACCACTCAACCTGTCTCACCCCCACTTAACCTGTCTCACCCCCCCTCAACCTGTCTCACCCCCACTCAACCTGTCTCACCCCCCCCCACTCAACCTGTCTCAATCCCACTCAACCTGTCTCACCCACACTCAACCAGTCCAACCCCCACTCAACATGTCGCACCCCCCCCTGCCCTCAACCTGTCCCACCCCCACTCAACCTGTCTCACCCCCACTCAACCAGTCCAACCCCACTCAATCTGTCTCACTCCCCCCACCCTCAACTTGTCTCACCCCCACTCAACCTGTCTCACCCCCACTCAACCTGTCCCACCCCAACTCAACCTGTCTCACCCCCACTCAACCTGTCCCACCGCCACTCAACCTGTCCCACCCCCACTCAACCTGTCTCACCCTCACTCAACCTGTCCCACCCCCACTCAACCTGTCCCACCCACCCCTCAACCTGTCTCACCCCCCCCACTCAACCTGTCTCACCCCCACTCAACCTGTCTCACCCCCCCTAAACCTGTCTCACCCCCCCCATTCAACCTGTCTCACCCCCACTCAACCTGTCTCACCCCCCCTAAACCTGTCTCACCCCCACTGAACCTGTCCCACCACTACTCAACCTGTCTCACCCACACTCAACCAGTCCAACCCCCACTCAACATGTCGCACCCCCCCTGCCCTCAACCTGTCCCACCCCCACTCAATCTGTCTCACCCCCACTCAACCTGTCTCACCCCCACTCAACCTGTCCCACCCCCACTCAACCTGTCCCACCCCCACTCAACCTGTCTCACACCCTCATCAACCTGTCCAACACCCACTCAACCTGTCCCACCCACACTTAATCTGTCTCACCATCACTCAACGTGTCTCACTACCCCCCTTAACCTGCCCCACTGCCACTCAAACTGTCCCACCCCCACTTAATCTGTCTCACCACCACTCAACGTGTCTCACCACCCCCCTCAACCTGCCCCACTGCCACTCAAACTGTCCCAACCCCACCCCCACCAACCTGTCCAAAACCACTCAACCTGTCCCAACACCACTCAACCTGTGCCAACACGACTCAACCTGTGTCACCCCCCCCTCAACCTGTCCCAACCCCACCACTCAACCTGTCTCACACCAACTCAACCTGTCTCACCCCCACTCAACCTGTCCCACCCCCACTCAACCTGTCCCACCCCCACTCAACCTGTCTCACCACTCTCCCCCTCTCAACCTGTCCCACCACCACTCAACCTGTCTCACCCTCACTCAACCAGTCCAACCCCCACTCAACCTGTGTCACCCCACCCCACCCTCAACCAGTCCCACCCCCACTCAACCTGTCTCACCCGCACTCAACCTGTCCCACCCCCACTCAACCTGTCTCACCCCCCCACTCAAACTGTCTCACCCCCACTCAACCTGTCTTACGCCCTCATCAACCTGTCCCAACACCACTCAACCTGTGTCACCCCCCCCTCAACCTGTCCCACCCCCACCACTCAACCTGTCTCACACCAACTCAACCTGTCTCACCCCCACTCAACCTGTCTCACTCCCACTCAACCTGTCCCACCCCCCTCAACCTGTCTCACCCCTACTCAACCTGTCCCACCCCCACCACTCAACCTGTCTCACCCCCACTCAACATGTCTCACCCTCACTCAACCTGTCTCACCCCCACTCAACCTGTCCCAACCGGACTCAACCTGTCCCAACCCCACTCAACCGGCCCAACCCCCCCTCAACCTGTCCCACCCCCACCACTCAACCTGTCTCACAACAACTCAACCTGTCTCACCCCCACTCAACCTGTCTCACTCCCACTCAACCTGTCCCACCCCCCTCAACCTGTCTCACCCCTACTCAACCTGTCCCACCCACACCACTCAACCTGTCTCACCCCCACTCAACATGTCTCACCCTCACTCAACCTGTCTCACCCCCACTCAACCTGCACCACCCCCACTCAACCTGTCCCAACCCCACTCAACCGGCCCAACCCCCACTCAACCGGTCCAACTCCCACTCAACCGGTCGAACCCCCACTCAACCTGTCCCACCCCCACTCAACCTGTTTCACGCCCTCATCAACCTGTCCAACCCCCACTCAACCTGTTCCACCCCCACTTAATCTGTCTCACCATCACTCAACCTGTCTCAACACCCCCCTCAACCTGCCCCACTGCAACTCAAACTGTCCCACCCCCACTCAAACTGTCCCACCCCCACCCCCATCAACCTGTCCCAACACCACTCAACCTGTGTCACACCCCCATCAACCTGTCCCACCCCCACTTAACCTGTCTCACGCCCTCATCAACCTGTCCAACCCCCACTCAACCTGTCCCACCCCCACTCAACCTGTCTCATCAACCTGTCCCACCCCCCCTCAACCTGTCCCACCCCCCTCAACCTGTCCCACCCCTCCTCAACCTGTCTCACCCCCCTACTCAACCTATCCCACCCCTCCACAACCTGTCTCACCACACTCCCCCTATTTACCTGTCTCACCACCACTCAACCAGTCTCACCCCCACTCAACCTGTCCAACCTCCCTCAACCTATCCCACCCCCCTCAACCTGTCCCACTCCCAATCAACCTGTCTCACCACTCTCCGCCTATCAACCTGTCCCACCACCACTCAACCTGTCCCACCCCCACTCAACCTGTCCCAACCCCACTCAACCTGTCCCACTCCCACTCAACCTGTCCCACCCCCACTCAACCTGTCTCACCCCCACTCAACCTGTCTCACACACACTCAACCTGTCCCACCCCCCTCAACCTGTCCCACCGCCCGCAACCTGTACAACGCCCACTCAACCTGTCTGACCACTCTCCGCCTATCAACCTGTCCCACCACCAATCAACCTGTCTCACCCTCACTCAACCTGTCCCAACCCCACTCAACCTGTCCCAACCCCACTCAACCGATCCAACCCCCCCTCAACCTGTCCCACCCCCCCTAATCCTGTCACACCCACCCCCGCTCAACCTGACCCACCCCACTCAAACTGTCCGACCCCCACTCAAACTGTCTCACTCCCACCCCCATCAACCAGTCCCAACACCACTCAACCTGTCCCAGCACTACTCAACCTGTGTCACCCCTCCATCAACCTGTCCCAACCCCACTTAACCTGTCCCACCCGCACTCAACCAGTGTCACCACCACCCCCATCGACCTGTCCCACCCCCACTCAACCTGTCTCATCAACCTGCCCCACCCCCCTCAACCTGTCCCACCCCACCTCAACCTGTCTCACCCCCCTACTCAACCTATCCCACCCTTCCAAAACCTGTCTCACCCCCCTAGACAACCTGTCCCACTCCTCCACAACCTGTCTCACCCCCCTACTCAAACTGTCCCACCCCCACTCAACCTGTTTCACCCCACCTACTCAAGCTGTCTCACCACCCTCACTCAACCTGTCTCACCACCACTCAACCTGTCCCACCCAAACACAACCTGTCTCACCAACACTCAATTTGCCCCACCCCCACTCAACCTGTCTCAGCACTCTCCCCCTATCAACCTGTCCCACCACCACTCAACCTGTCTCACCCACGCTTAACCTGTCTCACACACCCTCAACCTGTCTCACCCGCGCTCAACCTGTCTCACCCACCCCCACTCAACCTGTCTCACCCACACTCAACCTGTCTCACCCCCACTCAACCTGTCCAACCCCCACTCAACCTGTCTCACCACCGCCCTCAACCTGTCCCACCCCAACTCAACCTGTCACACCACTCTCCGCCTATCAACCTGTCCCACCACCACTCAACCTGTCTCACCCTCATTCAACCAGTCCAACCCCCACTCAACCTGTCTCAACCCCCCGGCCCTCAACCTGTCCCACCCTCACTCAACCAGTGTCACCCCCACTCAACCTGTCTCACCCCCACTCAACCTGTCTCACCTCCAATCTACCTGTCCCAACCCCCTCAACCAGTCCCACCACCCTCAAACTGTCCCAACCCCCTCAACCTGTCCCACCCCCCTCAACCTGTCCCACACCCACTCAACCTGTCTCACCACTCTCCCCCTATCAACCTGTCTCACCCCCACTCAACCTGTCTCACCCCCACTCAACCTGACTCACCCCCCTCAACCTATCCCACCCCACTCAACCTGTCCCACCCACACTCAACCTGTCTCACCACTCTCCGCCTATCAATCTGTCCCACTCCCACGCAACCTGTCCCACCCCCACTCAACCTGTCCCACTCCCACTCAACCTGTCCCACCCCCACTCAACCTGTCCGACCACCACTCAACCTGTTTCACCCCCCCTACTCAACCTGTCCCACCCCCACTCAACCGGTCCAACAACCACTCAACCGGTCCAACCCCTACTCAACCTGTCCCACCCCCACTCAACCTGTCCCACTCCCCTCAACCTGTCCCACACCCTCTCAACCTGTCCCACCCCCACTCAACCTGTCTCACGCCCTCATCAACCTGTCCAACCCCCATTCAACATGTCCCACCCCCACTTCATCTGTCTCACCATCACTCAACCTGTCTCATCACCACCCTCAACCTGCCCCACTGCCACTCAAACTGTCGCACCCCCACTCAAACTGTCCCACCCACACCCCCATCAACCTGTCCCAACACCACTCAACCTGTCCCAACACCACTCAACTTGTGTCACCCACCCATCAACCTGTCCCACCCCCACTCAACCTGTCTCACCACCACCCCCATCTACCTGTCCCACCCCCACTCAAACTGTCTCATCAACCTGTCACACCCCCCGTCAACCTGTCCCACCCCCCCTCAACCTGTCCCACCACTCCTCAACCTGTCTCACCCCCCTACTCAACCTGTCCCACCCCCACTCAACCTGTCCGACCCCCACTCAACCTGTTTCACCCCCCCTACTCAACCTGTCTCTCACCCCCCCACTCAACCTGTCTCACCCCCACTCAACCTGTCTCACCCCCACTCAACCTGTCTCACCCCCACTCAACCTGTCTCATCCCCACACTCAACCTGTCTCACCCCCACTCAACCTGTCTCACACCCACTCAATCTGTCCCACCCCCCTCAACCTGTCCAACCCCCTCAACCTGTCCCACCCCCAATCAACCTGTCTCACCCTCACTCAACCAGTCCAACCCCCACTCAACCTGTCTCAACCCCCCGGCCCTCAAGCTGTCCCACCCGCACTCAACCAGTGTCACCCCCACTCAACCTGTCTCACCCCCACTCAACCTGTCTCACCTCCACTCAACCTGTCCCAACCCCCTCAACCTGTCCCACCCCCCTCAACCTGTCACAAACCCCTCAAACTGTCTCACCCCCACTCAACCTGTCTCACCCCCACTCAACCTGTCTCACCCCCACTCAACCTGTCTCATCCCCCCACTCAACCTGTCTCACCCCCACTCAACCTGTCTCACCCCCACTCAATCTGTCCCACCCCCCTCAACCTGTCCAACCCCCCTCAACCTGTCCCACCCCCACTCAACCTGTCCCACCCCCACTCAACCTGTCTCAACCCCCCGGCCCTCAACCTGTCCCACCCGCATTCAACCAGTGTCAACCCCACTCAACCTGTCTCAACCCCACTCAACCTGTCTCACCTCCACTCAACCTGTCCAAACCCCCTCAACCTGTCCCACCCCCCTCAACCTGTCTCAAACCCCTCAAACTGTCCCACCCCCACTCAACCTGTCTCACCCCCACTCAACCTGTCTCACCCCCAATCAACCTGTCCCACCCCCCTCAACCTGTCCCACCCCCTTCAACCTGCCCCACCCCCACTCAACCTGTCTCACCACTCTCCGCCTATCAACCTGTCCCACCACCACTCAACCTGTCCCACCCCCACTTAACCTGTCCCACTCTCACTCAACCTGTCCCACCCCCACTCAACCTGTCTCACCCCCACTCAACCTGTCTCACCCCCACTCAACCTGTCTCACCCCCACTCAACCTGTCACACCCCCCTCTACCTGTCCCACCCCCCTCAACCTGTCCCACCCCCACTCAACCTGTCTCACCACTCTCCGCCTATCAACCTGTCCCACTCCCCCTCAACCTGTCCCACCCCCACTCAACCTGTCTCACCCCCACTCAACCTGTCTCACCCCCACTCAACCTGTCACAACCCCACTCAACCTGTCCCAACCCCACTCAACCGATCCAACCCCCCCTCAACCTGTCCCACCCCCCCAATCCTGTCTCACCCACCCCCGCTCAACCTGACCCACCCCCACTCAAACTGTCCCACCCCCACTCAAACTGTCTCACTCCCACCCCCATCAACCTGTCCCAACACCACTCAACCTGTCCCAGCACAACTCAACCTGTGTCACCACCCCATCAACCTGTCCCACCCCCACTTAACCTGTCCCACCCGCACTCAACCAGTGTCACCACCACCCCCATCGACCTGTCCCACCCCCACTCAACCTGTCTCATCAACCTGCCCCACCCCCCCTCAACCTGTCCCACCCCACCTCAACCTGTCTCACCCCCCTACTCAACCTATCACACCCTTCCACAACCTGTCTCACCCCCCTAGACAACCTGTCCCACTCCTCCATAACCTGTCTCAACCCCCTACTCAACCTGTCCCACCCCCGCTCAACCTGTTTCACCCCACCTACTCAAGCTGTCTCACCACCCCCACTCAACCTGTCTCACCACCACTCAACCTGTCCCACCCAAACTCAACCTGTCTCACCAACACTCAACTTGTCCCACCCCCACTCAACCTGTCTCACCACTCTCCCCCTATCAACCTGTCCCTCCACCACTCAACCTGTCTCACCCCCACTTAAACTGTCTCACACCCCCTCAACCTGTCTCACCCCCGCTCAACCGGTCTCACCCCCCCCACTCAACCTGTCTCACCCCCACTCAACCTGTCTCACCCCCACTCAACCTTTCCCACCCCCCTCAACCTGTCTCACCCCCACTCAACCTGTCCAACCCCCACTCAACCTGTCTCACCACCCCCCTCAACCTGCCCCACTGCCACTCAAACTGTCCCACCCCCACTCAAACTGTCCCACCCCCACCCCCACCAACCTGTCCCAACACCACTCAACCTGTCCCAACACCACTCAACCTGTGTCACCCCCCCCTCAACCTGTGTCACTTCCACGCAACCTGTCCCACCCCCACTCAACCTGTCCCACTCCCACTCAACCTGTCCCACCCCCACTCAACCTGTCTCACCCCCACTCAACCTGTCTCACCTCCACTCTACCTGTCCCTCCCCCCAACCTGTCCTACTCCCCTCAACCTGTCCCACCCCCACTCAACCTGTCTCACCACTCTCCGCCTATCAACCTGTCCCACCACCAATCAACCTGTCCCACCCCCACTCAACCTGTCCCACTCCCACTCAACCTGTCCCACTCCCACTCAACCTGTCCCACCCCCTCTCAACCTGTCTCACCCCAACTCAACCTGTCCCACCCCCACTCAACCTGTCCCAACCCCACTCAACCTGTACCAACCCCACGCAACCGATCCAACCCCCCCTCAACCTGTCCCACCCCCCCTCATCCTTTCCCTCCCACCCCCGCTCAACCTGACCCACCCCTACTCAAACTGTCCCACCCCCACTCAAACTGTCTCACTCCCATCCCCATCAACCTGTCCCAACACCACTCAACCTGTCCCAGCACTACTCAACCTGTGTCACCCCCCCATCAACCTATCCCACCCCTACTTAACCTGTCCCACCCGCACTCAACCAGTGTCACCACCACCCCCATCGACCTGTCCCACCCCCACTCAACCTGTCTCATCAACCTGCCCCATCCCCCCTCAACCTGTCCCACCCCACCTCAACCTGTCTCACCCCCCTACTCAACCTATCCCACCCTTCCACAACCTGTCTCACCCCCCTAGACAACCTGTCCCACTCCTCCACAACCTGTCTCACCCCCCTACTCAACCTGTCCCACCCCCAGTCAACCTGTTTCACCCCACCTACTCAATCTGTCTCACCACCCCCACTCAACCTGTCTCACCACCATTCAACCTGTCCCACCCAAACTCAACCTGTCTCACCAACACTCAACCTGTCCCATCCCCACTCAACCTGTCTCACCACTCTCCCCCTATCAACCTGTCCCACCACCACTCAACTTGTCTCACCCCCACTTAACCTGTCTCACACCCCCTCAACCTGTCTCACCCCCACTCAACCTGTCTCACCCTCCCCCACTCAACCTGTCTCACCCCCACTCAACCTGTCTCACCCCCACTCAACCTTTCCCGCCCCCCTCAACCTCTCTCACCCCCATTCAACCTGTCCAACCCCCACTCAACCTGTCTCACCACCCCCCTCAACCTGCCCCACTGCCACTCAAACTGTCCCACTCCCACTCAAACTGTCCCACCCCCACCCCCACCAACCTGTCCCAACACCACTCAACCTGTCCCAACACCACTCAACCTGTGTCACCCCCCCCTCAACCTGTCCCACCCCCACCACTCAACCTGTCTCACCCCCACTCAACCTGTCCCACCCCCCTCAACCATTCTCACCCCTGCTCAACCTGTCTCACCCCCACTCAACCTGTCTCACCACTCTCCCACTCTCAACCTGTCCCACCCCCACTCAACCTGTCTCACCACTCTCCCACTCTCAAACTGTCCCACCACCACTCAACCTGTCTCACCCTCACTCAACCAGTCCAACCCCCACTCAACCTGTGTCACCCCCCCCCACCCTCAACCTCTCCCACCACCACTCAACCTGTCTCACCCTGACTCAACCAGTCCAACCCCCACTCAACCTGTCCCACCCCCACTCAACCTGTCTCACCCCCACTCAACCGGTCCAACCTCCACTCAACCTGTCCCACCCCCACTCAACCTGTCCCACCCCCACTCAACCGATTTCACGCCCTCATCAACCTGTCCAACCCCCACTCAACCTGTTCCACCCCCACTTAATCTGTCTCACCATCACTCAACCTGTCTCAACACCCCCTCAACCTGCCCCACTGCCAGTCAAACTGTCCCACCCCCACTGAAACTGTCCCACCCCCACCCCCATCAACCTGTCCCAACACCACTCAACCTGTCCCAACACCACTCAACCTGTGTCCACACCCCCATCAACATGTCCCAACACCACTCAACCTGTCCCAACACCACTCAACCTGTGTCAACCCCCCCTCAACCTGTCCCACCCCCCTCAACCTGTCCCACCCCCATTTTACCTGTCCCACCCCCACTCAACCTGTCTCATCAACCTGGCCCACCCCCCCTCTACCTGTCCCACCCCTCCTCAACCTGTCTCACCCCCCTACTCAACCTATCCCACCCTTCCACAACCTGTCTCAGCCCCCTACTCAACCTATCCCACTCCTCCTCAACCTGTCTCACCCTCCTACTCAACCTGTCCCACCCCCACTCAACCTGTTTCACGCCCCCAACTCACGCTGTCTCACCACCCCCACTCAACCTGTCTCAGCACCACTCAACCTGTTCCACCCACACTCAAGTGTCTCACCAGCACTCAACCTGTCCCACCCCCCTCAACCTGTCCCACACCACCCTCAACCTGTCCCACCCCCACTCAACCTGTCCCACACCCACCTCAACCTGTCCCACCTCCACTCAACATGTCGCACACCTCTTCAACCTGACCCATGCCCCACTCAACCTGTCCCACGCCCCCACAACCTGTCCCACGCCCCCTCAACCTGTCTCACCCAACCCCCCTCAACCTGTCTCTCACCCAACCCGCCTCAACCTGTCTCTCACCCAACCCCCCTCAACGTGTCACACCCCCACTCAACCGGTCTCACCCCCACTCAACCTGTCTCACCCCCACTCAACCTGTCTCACCCCCACTCAACCGGTCCAACCCCCACTCAACCGGTCCAACCCCCACTCAACCGGTCCCACTCCCCTCAACCTGTCCCACACCCACTCAACCTGTCCCACCCCCACTCAACCTGTATCATGCCTTCATTAACCTGTCCAACACCCACTCAACCTGTCTCACCATCACTCAACCTGTCTCACCACTCTCCCCCTATCAACCTGTCTCACCCCCACTCAACCTGTCCCACCCCCACTCAACCTGTCTCACCACTCTCCCCCTATCAACCTGTCTCACCCCCACTCAAGCTGTCCCACCCCCACTCAACCTGTCTCACCACTCTCCCCCTATCAACCTGTCTCACCCCCACTCAACCTGTCTCACCCCCACTCAAACTGTCTCACCCCCACCCCCATCAACCTGTCCCAACACCACTCAACCTGTCCCAACACCACTCAACCTGTGTCACCCCCACTCAACCTGTCTCACCCCCACTCAACCTGTTTCACCCCCACTCAACCTGACTCAACCCCACTCAACCTGTCTCACCACCACCCCCATCGACCTGTCCCACCCCTCCTCAACCTGTCTCACCCCCCTACTCAACCTATCCCATCCTTCCACAACCTGTCTCACCCCACTACACAACCTGTCCCACCCCCACTCAACCTGTCTCACCCCCCTACTCAACCTGTCCCACCCCCACTCAACATGTTTCACCCCCCCTACTCAAGCTCTCTCACCACCCCCACTCAACCTGTCTCACCATCACTCAACCTGTCCCACCCACACTCAACCTGTCTCACCAACACTCAACCTGTCCCACCCCCACTCAACCTGTCCCACCCCCCCTCAACATGTCCCACCCGTCCTCAACCTGTCTCACCCCGCTACTCAACCTGTCCCACCCCTCCACAACCTGTCCCACCCCCACTCAACCTGTCCTACCCCCACTCAACCTGTCTGACCACCACTCAACCTGTCCCACCCCCACTCAACCTGTCTCACCCCCCCTCAACCTGTCTCACCCCCCCTCAACCTGTCTCACCCCCCCTCAACCTGTCCCACCTCCACTCAACCTGTCTCACCCCCACTTAACCTGTCTCACCCCCCCTCAACCTGTCTCACCCCCACTCAACCTGTCTCACCCCCACTCAACCTGCCCCACCCCCACTCATCCTGTTCCACCCCCGCTCAACCTGTCTCACCCCCACTCAACCTGTCTCACCACTCTCCGCCTATCAACCTGTCCCACCCAGCTCAACCTGTCGCACCCTCACTCAACCAGTCCAACCCCCACTCAACCTGTCTCACCCGCCCCGCCCTCAACCTGTCCCACCCTCACTCAACCAGTCTCACCACCACACCCATCGACCTGTCCCACCCCCACTCAACCTGTCTCATCAACCTGTCCCACACCCCCTCAACCTATCCCACGCCCCCCTCAACCTGTCTCACCTTCCCCCCCACTCAACCTGTTCCAACACCCTCCGCCCCACCCCCCCGCCACCAGCTTATATTTCACCTCCTTAGTTCTGATACGGACTCGAAACGTTAACTCTGTCCTCCCCCCCGCAGATGCTGTCAGACCTGCTGAGTTTGTCCGGCTAGTTTTTGCTTTTGTTTCAGTAATTTCTTGTCCGCTAGTCGGTTGGCAACTGTATTCCTGTGCAACATGGGTCGATATTACATTTCACTGGGAGGTCTCAGTGCAACCGTCGCGTTTGTGGGCTAAGGAAGAGTTTACATACCGATGGTGACAACTTTCAGAGGTTGACTCATCTGCCTGGAGCTAAACCAAGACCATTTCACTTTGCATCGGTAATGTCCTCCGGTATCAGAGTGTGCAGTGTCTGAAATGACTTTAAGATTCTTTTCCATGTCTTTGTCATCTTTGTACCAAGTAACAGGTCTAACTCTGCCTTCGTATTGACACGTCAGTTTGAATTTTTCCCCTTCTTTTAGTTGACCGCTAGGCTGACTGGTCACTACTGGGCGATCACCAGCTGTAGAAAGGCGATGACAGTGACGAATGATTAGAGGGTAAAACAATGAATGGATTCTTTCTTTGTCGTGGGCTCTTCGACTCAGTTCAGCATTAGGTGCCGCCTGTGTCCAATCACAACATATTTCAATGGAGGAGAGGGTTTCAATTCGCTGCCGCCTACAGGAAAGGGCAATAGGCGCCATGTCAATGCGCTTCACCTGGCGAATTTCCAAAGTTCTGGGCACTGTGCTCAACAGGCCCGTCTCCCACTGCGCCTGTGTCGCCCTATTTTACGATATCAAACTGGGGTTCAGGGTTTGCAAGGGATGTCGAGCGTCGTTTTGGAACCAAGAAGAATGTGGTCCATGCAACCCATTTCCCCCAGCACCAGCCCCCACCACCCACCCCACTACACACACACAGCCACAGACACACACGGGCACACACTCACACAGGCACAGACACACACACACACGCCGGCACAGGCACAGGCACATACACACACAGGCACAGACACACACAGGCACAGAAACACACGGGCACAGACACACACGGGCACAGACACACACGGGCACAGACACACACAAGCACAGACACACACACACACAGGCACAGACACACACAGGCACAGGCACACACACACACACACACAGGCACACACACACACGGGCACACACACACATAGGCACAGGCACACATAGGCACAGGCACACACACACACACACAGACACAAACACACACACAGACACAGGCACAGGCAGACACACACACACGCACAGGCACACGGGCACAAATGCACACACCGACACAGGCACAAGCAGGCACAGGCACACACACACAGACACATACAGGCACACAAACACACAGGCACAGACACACACACACAGGCGTGCACACAGACCCCATCAATTTTAACAGTGAATTATCAATAGAGGCCCCTGTATAATTAAGGTCTCCATTATAGTCTGTAGGGTCAGAAAGAGCAGGAATGCTCTTCAGATCCGGCCCAATAAAAAACCGAAATGGACTGTTGTCGCCTGGGCCCCTCTGTTATAGCTTCACCTGGAGTTGTTAAGTGGCCAAACTAGAGGCTGATATTTCAAACTGTAATAGGCTGGCGCCCGGCTCTGGAAATTCCCTTACATAACAGGCACAGGTCTCAGCATGATCCAGCTACTTAGCTGCCAAAACGGGTGCGCTGTCAGTGGGGGTAACTGTCAAGATCAACCCTCATCTCCCCACCCATCACTTCGCCAATTAATGTGAATGAACCAGTGTCTCCTCCAATGGAGTCAGTTTCTTTTTATTCATCCATGAGGCTTTGGCCCTCACTTTTTCAGGCCCAGCATTTATTACCCGTTTCTAATTGGCATCGAAATGGATCGCCCGCTGGGTTATTTTGAGGGCAGCGATGAGTTAGCCACATTGCCGTTGGTCTGGAGTCACATGTAGGCTGGTCCAGGTAAGGATGGCAGATTCCCTTACCCTCCAAAGGACATCAGGGACACAAATTGGGTTCCACAACAATCAGTTGCTGTGACTATGGTGAATTTTCTTTGCTGTCCAGTTTTACTAATGGAATTGAAGTTCATTGGGGCACTTGGTGGGTTTGAACCCGCGATTTTGCATTGCTTGTCCAGTGATAGCGCCAGCGCCCCCACATTTCACTCCATTTGTCGATTGTGCTCATCTTCACTTTAAAGGCAACCCTTTGGAGGCACATTTCCCAACCTGTGGCTTGAGCCTATTGATGGAATTGGTATTCCTGAAGGGAATGGGGTGGGGATTAAGCATTTCTATAATGGGTGGAGAAGCGAGAGCGGGAGATTGACACCAGTTTCGCAACATGGGCACCAACCTGATTGTTTCTATCAGTTAGTGAGAGACCAGAGGC
>NC_135916.1:457348-492348 GCF_964194155.1 Cetorhinus maximus
AGATGCCACTGTGCATGGTCCATAGTGTCCACTTTAATAATATCTTAACGTCGTTTAAATTCACTGAATTACGGTGTGGAATTGGGTTTGGGTAACGTGATCCCACAACACATCTGAACTTCCTGGGGGAAGAGGGCGGGGAAAGGCACGTTTGCCTGGAGAAATAAACTGCGTTCACGTTCCTGTTTTCTGTATTTGCAAGGCCAGCGATTAATACGGTCAGTGACCTCAGTTCCCCAAAAGCCAGCAGACTATCTCACCCTATTTCTGTCAGTCTTCAGTAAAACCACAGCAGAAATGAAGAACTAATATGCACCATTACGAAATTCCAAGTAGAAGAATTATTCATGTGCTTTTCGGTCAAAATAAATCACAGGGTTTTTTTTTTCGCTAGTTTCAGCTCCGTGTTATGAAGAAAAGGAAGGAGTGATGCAGTTGGCAACGGTTTGGGGTGAGCACAAGGCCCCATGTTTTCTATTTCACATCAATTCATAAAACAATAATCAAATGACATTGTTTTCCTACCAGCTACTGAGTCTCTGTCTATTTATCTCTCCCCTCTACCGTTATCCATCTCTCCTGACGCTCCCCCTCCCTCTCTCCCCCACCCCACCCCACACTCTCTCAACCCCCACCTCACTCCCCTCACCCACCCTCTCTCCCACCCCACCCTCACTCTCTCCCTCCCCACCCTCTCTCTCTCTCCCTCTCCCTCCCCACACTCCCTCTCTCTGTCTCTCTCTCCCCACCCCACCCTCCCTCTCTCTGTCTCTCCCACCCCACCCCACACTCCCTCTCTCCCACCTCACCCCACCCACACTCTGTCTCTCCCCACCCCACCCTCCCTCTCTCTGTCTCTCCCTCCCCACACTCCCTCTCTCTGCCTCTCCCTCCCCATCCCACCCTACCTCCCCACCCAACCCCACCCCCCCACCCCACCTCACCCCACCCTCTCCCCACCCCACCCCACACTCCCTCTCTCTGCCTCTCCCTCCCCACCCCACCCTCCCTCTCTCTGTCTCTCCCTCCCCACCCCACCCTCCCTCTCTCTGTCTCTCTCTCCCACCCCACCCTCCCTCTCTCTGTCTCTCCCTCCCCACCCCACCCTTCCTCTCTCTGTCTCTCCCTCCCCACCCCCACCCCACCCTCCCTCCCTCTGTCTCTTCCTCCCCACCCCACCCTCCCTCTCTCTGTCTCTTCCTCCCCACCCTACCCTCCCTCTCTCTGTCTCTCCCTCCCCACCCCACCCCACCCTCCCTCTCTCGGTCTCTCCCTCCCCACCCCACCCTCCCTCTCTCTGCCTCTCCCTCCCCTCCCCCACCCTCCCTCTCTCTATCTCTCCCTCCCCCCCACCCCCCCCTCTCCCTCTCCCTCCCCTCCTCACCCGCCCTCTCTCTGCCTCTCCCTCCCCTCCCCACCCTCCCTCTCTCTACCTCTCCCTCTCTCTGCCTCTCCCTCCCCATCCCACTCTCCTTCTCTCTGCCTCTCTCTCTCTCTGTGTCTCCCTGTCTCTTCTTCCCTTTCTCTGTGTCTCACTCTGTGTCTGCCTCTCCCTCTCCCTCTCCATTTGCCTCTCTCGCTCTCTCTGCCTCCTCTCTCCCTTTCTCTCCCTCTCTTTCTGTCCCCTTTCTTTCTCTCTCTCTCCCCCTCTCTCTATCTGTATCTCTCTCTCCCCTCTCTGTCTGTATGTCTTTGTCTCTCTCTATCTCTCTCAGCCACTCCCTCTCTCTCCTGTGTGTCTCTCTTTCTCTATCACTTTTTTTTTTCCTGTGCAGCTATTTTATTTGACTCTTTGTCTCACTGCTGTACGTTTTAATTATCTTTTCTTCTCTTGGTACATCATCTCGCTTCTGACTGCTTGCTTTATTTCTGATGTTTCCCAACTGTTGTAAAAAGAATATCATTTCTTTCCTAATATTACTGTGCAATACTGAAGCAGGCTTGTAGGGGGCTGTGTGTGTGTGTGCGGGGGGAGGGTGTGTGTGTGTGTGTGTGTGTGTGGGGAGGGTGTGTGTGTGTGTGTGTGTGTGTGGGGGAGGGTGTGTGTGTGTGTGTGTGGGGAGGGTGTGTGTGTGTGTGTGTGTGGGGAGGGTGTGTGTGTGTGGGGAGGGTGTGTGTGTGTGTGTGTGTGGGAGGGTGTGTGTGTGTGTGTGTGTGTGTGGGGAGGGTGTGTGTGTGTGGGGAGGGTGTGTGTGTGTGTGTGTGTGTGTGTGGGGAGGGTGTGTGTGTGTGGGGAGGGTGTGTGTGTGTGTGTGTGTGGGGAGGGTGTGTGTGTGTGTGGGGAGGGTGTGTGTGTGTGTGGGGGGGGGGGAGGGTGTGTGTGTGTGTGTGACCCCCTAATTTAACTAAACTGAAGACAGTCAGACTGCAAGGTTTAAATCATTAAAGAGATTATGTGTAAAAACAGGAATTTTGAAATGAAAATGGATGACCTAACATTTGCATTTGTGGATAAGTTGATAGGATTTTCAAAGCCGAATTAGAAGGTGACAAGGAAAATATTTGCGTCTTGCAGGAGGTAAACAAGTAGTGGGGCTCATACCTTTATTCACCCAAAAGCTAAGACAAGATGGAAACATGAAACCGTGTTAACTCCTGGGAAAGGTAACTTTCAAAGAAAGTTGAAGACAATGGGTTTTAAAGATCAAAAGGATGAAAATTTATTTAAGGTAAGTTTGAAAGCTGTATGAGGAGAGGCCATGTGAGATCTTGAAAGGTGGGCTGTGTGAAGGCAGACTTGTGAAAAATATCAGGCCATAGCCACCCCAGAGAAGCATTTGCCTGTTCCATAAAGCAAGGTTTGTTAAAAGCCTTGGAATTATATTGTCAAGTGAGAGGGAGAGAGACGTTGTGAAATACCTCCCCTATAGCAACAGTGGGTGCCTTTAGGTAATATTACTGGATGTTTTATAGATTAATAATCTATTTGGACTGTTGCCTGGAAAAGTGTGTTTATTTGGGAGCCTAAGTAAGTAGAAATATTTTGGAAAATGCGAGTCCCAATTTAACTGTGTCACTGTAATTTGGTGTGTTTAATGATCTATCGTTTTGTTAATAAATGTTATAATTTAGTATTTAAAATACCCAGAAGTGGTAGTGGAATATTTACTTTTGATGTCGGTGCGCATAGCTTCTTGAAATTAAAATTGCAAATAGCCGTGATAGATTGGCCAAGTGCCCCTGTGTGATTTGGTCAGCCCAGCCGAATATCATAACGCTGTGTACTTATCCTGTCTCTATTTCTGGTTGTATCTCTTAGATTCTGTCTCTCTACATGTCTAGTGTCCACTTGCAATCTGACGATTTCTTACAGACTTTGTTTCCTGTTATCTGTCTATTCTCTTTTCCATTTCTTTCTCACTCTCTATTTATTGCACTGTCTTGTCCTCATTGCAAAAAAAAAATGGCAGATATTCAAAAGGAAGCTTGTCTATGCCCACATGAAACCATAAAGCTAATGCTTAAATGTAAGACTGGTGTCTATATAAAGAAATCACACATCCGAAAAATCAACACAGTGAACTAAAAGGGTTAGCAATGATAATGCCCACCGAGACGATGCAGGTGGTTACTATGAAGTGCATAAATTGGCCAATGTCTTCACATTTGTAAACAGGACTAATAGAACCACAGTCGATGTTATTCACTGAGCAAGCCAATTCCCAGAGGGAAACTTGTCTTAATGCTCATATCTTTGTTTTGTTGTATTTTGAAAATGAGGGGACTACTACTGTTCCCAAAGCATGGAATCCTTGTAAAGTTATTAAGAATTTAAAATTAAAAGATTTATTAACAAAAAGAAAAAAAAGCTTAAACACACAAGACTAAAATTGTACAATTCAACTGGTCTTAAAAATCGTTCCCCAAAAATACCCACTTTTTAATTTATTTATTCATTCGCAGAATGTGGGTTTCACTGGCTGGGCCCAGCATTTATTGCCCATTCCTAAATGCCCCTTGAGAAGGTGGTGGTGAGCTGCCTTCTTGAACCGCTGCAGTCCATGTGGTGTAGGTACACCCACGGCGCTGTTAGGAAGGGAGCCCCAGGGTTTTGAACCTGTGACAGTGAAGGAACGGCCGATATATTTCCAAGTCAGGATGGTGAGTGGCTTGGAGGGGAACTTCCAGATGGTGGATTTCCACATTCCCACTGTGTTACTGCCCCCTAAGAAGGTATTTTAATCGAATACACAACGTTAAGGTTCTGCTCTGAGTAGTTTATTGCACCTTGAAAAAATGTACCACTTACTCTGGTTATACTGAGTGGTGAACGCTGATAAGTCTTTGTTGTCAATATTTAGCATCCACTTACCGAAGATTAGGAGGTGGCAGAAGGTCCTCATCTTCATTGTGAGGAGAATCAGCTAAAGGTCTTGGATTCAGGGGCTTTTGCAATTCAGTTCAGCTGCTCTGCAACCTGATTTCCTGTAAATGGCATCAGAGAATCATCAGCCAGGGGAAGGAAGTCATTCAGCCCATCGTCCCTCTGCTGCTGATTCAGTAAAGCTTTGCAATTGGCTCCAAGGGGACGTCCCTTCCCCAAGGCTCTTTATCTGCCCCCTTCCACCCACCCCCACCGCACCCGCCCCACCCCACCACCTCCCTCCCCAATTTCCAACAGTGGGCTGGGATTGAGGACAGTGACTGTCAAATATAAAACAAACCCAAGGTCCAGACAGATATGTATGAGGCTAGAAATTGTGCAGCGAGTAACTCACTTCCTGACTCCCCAAAAGCCTGTCCACCATCTACAAGGCACAACTCAGGATGTGATGGAATATTCCAAACTTGCCTGGATGAATGCAGCTCCCACAACACTCAAGAAGCTCGACACCATCCAGGACAAAGCAGCCCCGCTTGATTGGCACCCCATCCACAAACATTCACTCCCTCCACCACCGACGCACAGTAACAGCAGTGTGTGTACCATCTACAAGATGCACTGCAGCAACTCACCGAGGCTCCTTCAACAGCACCTTCCAAACACATGGCCACTGCCATCTAGAAGGACAAGGGCAGCAGACACATGGGAACACCACCACCTGGAAGTTCCCCTCCAAGCCACTCACCACCCTGACTTGGAAATATATCGGCTGTTCCTTCACTGTCGCTGGGTCAAAATCCTGGAACTCCTTCCCTAACAGCACTGTGGGTGTACCTACACCACACGGAAAAAATCCTGGAACTCCCTCCCTAACAACACTGTGGATGTACCTACACCACACGGACAAAATCCTGGAACTCCCTGCCTAACAGCACAGTGGGTGTACCTACACCACAGGGGACAAAATCCTGGAACTCCCTCCCTAACAGCACTGTGGGTGTACCTACACCAAACGGGACAAAATCCTGGAACTCCCTCCCTAACAGCGCTGTGGGTGTATCTACACCACAGGGACAAAATCCTGGAACTCCCTCCCTAACAGCACTGTAGGTGTACCTACACCACAGGGACAAAATCCTGGAATTCCCTCCCTAACAGCACTGTGGGTGTACCTACACCACAGGGACAGAATCCTGGAACTCCCTCCCTAACAGCACTGTGGGTGTATCTACACCACAGGGAACTGCAGCGGTTCAAGAAGGCAGCTCACCCACCATCTTCTCAAGGGGCAATTAGGGATGGGCAATAAATGCTGGGCCCAGCCTGTGAATGAATGTTTTTTTTTTAATAATGGAATAATTGTCACAAAGTTTTTGCTGATGCCCTTTGGGGAAGGAAATCCGCCTCTTCAGCCCCCAAAAACCTCCCCCTACCCCACCGGGCACACACGCCCTCAAAATGTGCTCACCTTTGGCATGAGGAGACAGCGGGGAGGGGGAATTCCTGGAGTCAATTCCGCCTCTCCAAAGGGTGAGACCTCTGACCAGCGACGTCTGAGCGACTGGATTGGATCAAACCGACAGAAACAATGAAATGTAGAAAGAGGAACTTTCACCCAGTGGGGTGAGGGAGCCCTTGCGGACTCTCAGTGGAAATGCCTTATCTGATACCCACAGCTGCAGGTCAGGAAATGGCTCGAAATGGTCCATTAAATATGATTTATTCTGAATCGCCCCACCGAGCGCCACCCGCAACCCCTTCTCAGAGACCAGGCACCTGCTGAATTCACTCGCTGGGACGCAGATGGACATTCCCCCGGCTGCATAGCCAAGCAGGGCAGGTACTGGGGCGGGAGAGAGGGAGGCAGTGAGAGGGGCTGGGATTCCGGGCAAGTTCCGTAAACTGAGCCGGTGGTGGCTGTGGCACGACTCAGTTTAACCCAGTCGCCAGTCTTCAGCAACAGAAACTAACAAGGAACAGTGTTCCGACTCACACAGGACTGAAACTTCAGATGAGGTCGATCTCGGGCATGACCTTGAACTGCAAGCAACTGTACACTCCATTGCACACTTAATTGTACCTACTATTGCACACTCAATTGTACATACAATTGCACAATCAATTCTACAGACAATTGCACACTCAATTGTGCATACAATTGCACACACAGTTGCACACACAATCGTACATACAACTGCACACTCAATTGCACACACATTTGTACACTCAATTGTGCACAAAATTGCACACTCAATTGCACACAATTTCACATGCAATTCTACACTCAATTGCACGCGCAATTGAACATACAAGTTTATGTACAATAGCACACTCAATTGCACACACAATTACACACTCAATTCACATCCAGTTGCACACTCAATTGTACATACAATTTCACACTAAATTACACACTGAATTGCACACACAATTGCATGTAAAATTCTACACTCAATTGCACACACATACATACAATTTTACATACAATTGCACACTCAATTACACACTCAATTGCACACAACTTTACATTCAATTGCACATACAACTGTACACACACAATTGCATACACAATTGTGCACACAATTGTACACAATTGCATGCACAATTGGACGCACAATTTTATGCACAATTGTACACTCAATTGCAAGTGCAATTGTACACTCAATTGCACACACAATTGCATGCACAATTTTACATACAATTGCACACTCAATTGCACACAATTTTACATTCAGTTGCACACTTAATTGCACACACAACTGTACACACACAATTGTACGCACAACTGTACACTCAATTGCACACACAATTGCATACACAATTTTACATACAATTGAACACTCAATTGCACACTCAATTGTACACTCAATTGCACAAACAATTGTACACTCAATTACACACACAATTGCACGCACAATTGTACACACAGTTGCACACACAATTTTACATACAATTGCACGCTCAATTGCACACACTCTGCCCCACCCCTGGCAATGCTTAATCTGAAGCTCGGGGCTCCAATCACATTATAACAGCAAAATACTGCGGATGCTGGAAATCTGAAACAAAAACAGAAAATGCTGGAAAGCTTCAGCAGGTCCCCTTTGTTTATCCCATTTTCTTTCTATTCCCCCCCACCCCACCCATCCCCCAAACCCAATCCCCCAACCCCAATCCCTACAGGGCCATCTGATACTTGTTCCATGTTGTTCTTTCACACAATGCTACTCTTGTTCTGCTTTTATCACATTCCGATTTCTCACCTTAAAGCCATTATTAGCACCTTTTTCAGCGCTAACCACTACCATTAACACTCCCTTTAACCTTTAGTTCATGACATCTTTGTCAATCCCTCCTTTGTCCCCACCTATCGCTGGCCTCCTATCCAGCTCCACCTGCCTCACCCCCCTCCCCTAAACAACAGTGTAAATTTCGTCACTTTTCCGCTCTAAAGAAGGGTCATGTGAGCTCTTAATGTTAACTCTGTTTTTCTCTCTCCACAGACACTGTCGGAGCTGCTGAGTTTTCCCAGCATTTTCTGTTCTCGACCCCAATCACACTGGGTGGGATTTTCCTCGCTTGCCCGCCACTGGGATCTTCCGGTCCCGCTGCAAGTCAATGAACTTCTGGCTGGGGAGGGGGCACCACCTCGCCCACAGTGAGTACCACCCGGGAGGAGCCCGGGCAACCCCGGCTGTTACTCTAATTGGTAAGAGCTCGTGCGTTTAAAACCTTGAACCGCAAACAATTGTACACACGCTGCCTCACTCCTGGCAATGCTTAATAGTCAGACAGGGGACTCCAATCACATTATTCTAACTCATAAGAGCTTATAGAAACACAGATACTAGGAGCAAGAGTAGGCCATTCGGCCCTTCGAGCCTGCTCCACCATTCATTATGATCATGGCTGATCATCCAACTCAATAGCCTGCTCCCGCTTTCTCCCCATACCCTTTGATCCCTTTCACCCCAAGAGCTATATCTAACTCCTTCTTGAAAACATACAATGTTTTGGTCTCAACTACTTTCTGTGGTAACGAATTCCACAGGCTCACCGCTCTCTGGGTGAAGACATTTCTCCTCATCTCAGTCCTAAATGGTCTACCCCATATCCTCAGACTGTGACCTCTGGTTCTGGACTCCCCCACCATCGAGAACATCCTTCCTGCATCTACCCTGTCTAGTCCTGTTTTATAGGTTTCTATGAGATCCCCCCTCATTCTCCTGAACTCCAGCGAATATAATCCTAATCGACTCAATCTCTCCTCATATGTCAGTCCCGCCATCCCAGGAATCAGTCTGGTAAACCTTCATTGCACTCCCTCTATAGCAAGTACATCCTTCCTCAGATATGGAGACCAAAACTGCACACAATATTCCAGGTGTGGTCTCACCAAGGCCCTGTACAATTGCAGCAAGTCACCCCTGTTCCTGTACTCGAATCCTCTGGCTATGAAGGCCAACATACCATTTGCCTTCTTTACCACCTGCTGCACCTGCATGCTTACCTTCAGCGACTGGTGTACAAGGACACCCAGGTCTCGTTGCACATTCCCCTCTCTCAATTTATAGCCATTCAGATAATAATCTGCCTTCCTGTTTTTGCTACCAAAATGGATAACCTCACATTGATCCACATTATACTGCAAAAAAAGATGTTTTAAAAAAAAATCTCTGGCTCCTCGGAGACGATATGTCAGGAAATGGAATTGGGTCTCAGCTTTTCAGCACAACCCCTGTGTTATAAAAGTTTTCACATTCTAATGTCTCTATCGGTCACTTATAAAACAATGAATGCCCCTTAACTGCTACCAAGGATGCATGGGTCAGACTTTCACCTTACTTAGTGGAAATTATAGTGACATATTATAATGTCATTATAACTACATTATAATGGCAAAATGTACTTATAATGTAGTTATAAAGTCCCATATTACCAAGGATACTTATAAGTAGACACCACTAGACATGTATGAATAGTGTCTATGTTTACCTACAAGTGTGTACATAGACTTGTGTAAGGCTTATAATCAGTGCCGATGTTGTCACCCTGGTCCAGGTCTCTACTCCCCAACTGGTGCTGGACTATACTTGGTACCTGTACTGTCCCACTGGCATCTTTTTAACCAGCCTTCTGGAGCAGACCTGTTATTAGGCCTAGCATTCTGCTGCTCCTTTGATCAGCCTATTATCAACCTCTTCCCAGTGCAACTGGCTAAGGTATATGATGGATGCTCAGTCTCTCCTATAGCTTCCAGCATCGTAGTTATACTGTCCTGCTGGTGGTGAGCTAGAATTCGAACTCATGCGTTTCTGTCCTCTTTGAAGAGAAGCATGACTTGTAATTCCCCTGCCCTGCTGGAGACTCATGTTTAGAACATATAGCGCCTTAACGGCCCAGATTCTGTCTTGTAACCTATCTCCTAAGGATAGTACAGATCTATTATACCTCCTTTTATCTGGATCTAAGTTTAGGAGGGGGTGCATCATCATCACCCTAATCTCTTCTTCTGAAGTCTCCTTTGATTCTTATTTCGTACAAATACTACTTACCGAATTATTGCTCAGTCTGCACTACTGGTGCATGTCTCTAATTGGTCGCTTTAATATACCGGTGGTACAGGACTATGAGTAATGCCTATATTGTCCCGTCACTAAAGGTTTCTGATTAGGAGCTATGCCGACCAGCCGCAGAGGGCTAGGATAAGCTCTTATGTCGCCCGACTGAAGATGGTCTATCCCTGTGACCCTGACCCTCCTACTGATACAAAACTGTACTTAGTACTTGTGCTGCCCTATTATTCCAGATTTATAACTGATGCATTAACTGGCAGACTGGGGGGTGGTACTTAATTCGTACGTTAACCTGCTACTGAAGCAGGTAAACTATCAGAACCTGTGCTCTGTTGCTGCAGGCCTACAGCTGTCAAATGTACAGTCCTAAAGGGACAGGCATAGATTCCGAACATTATTACTCTCTTGCCACAGGCATTTCACAGTAGATTATTTCAATCACTAATTATAGGCCTATGCCAGTAGTATAAGAGGTACCTGTAGTTGGTATATACCTAGGAGTCAGAGCGTATTGTTACAATATACTAGCTGTCTGGGCCCAATGTGGCAGGACAGCACTACAAGTGCTTATCTGTGATTAGTAACTATAATACCCAACTGGTACAGGCCTATGATTAGTCCCTATATTGTTCCACCTTTACACGCCAATGATTAGTAACTGTACTGTCCTATTTGTTCAGGTCCATTATTAGAATCTACACTGTGGTAAAACTGCATTTCTATAATTAGTACCCTTACATGCCTGTTACAGTAGGATTATAAGGAGCCTATAAAGCAGATCTAAATATTCAGGCCTATCGTTCATAGCTGTAACGTCCTCCTGGGCCAGGCATTAGTTATTGCCAATACTATCCTATTGGTGCAGGTCTATCATTACCGCTTTAAGTTCCATAATGCACAGTTCTCTCTCTCACACACCCCATCTCTCTCTCTCTGTCTGACTCTGTCCCTCTCTCTTTTGCGCCCTATCTGTTGATTTCTGTCCCTCTCTCTCTCTCTCTCACCCTGTCTCTCTATCACTCTCTCTCTCTCTCTGTTTAAGCCTGTCACTTAATATCTCTTGCTCCATCTCTCAGTTGCTCTCTCTCTCTCTCTCACACACTCTCTCACCATCTCTCTCTCTTTCTTTCTCTCTCTCTCTCTCTCAGCATCTGTCTCTGTGTGTGTGTGAGATACGATCAAACTGGTATGGGGATTTTATTATTACTTATACTTGTTATCCAATGTTATCAGTATATGATTTCTAACAATATACTCTGTCTCCTAGGTATTTAACAAGTAGAGTTACCTCTTATACTACTGACACAAGCCTATAATTAGTGATTGAAACCTTCTACTGTTAAATGTCTGTAATTAGTGCATATGCTCCACTACTACTTTCAGTTTTCTGCTGGTGTAGACCTATATTAGAGTATATATTGCCGCATTCATGCATTACTATAATTGCTGCCTGCAATATAATAATGGTACAGCCTTTCTTAATATTGCTTATTAATTCAAATCTAAGATAATTTCTTATGCCATCCTTTTCACACACATACAGGATTTGGAACTTTTTTGTACTATTGGTATCACCTTAAAGTTCTTATCTGTACTGTACCACTGGTGCAGGCTTATGATGAAAAACTTTATTTAAAAAACTGATATAGATCAATGCACTCTAACTGTGCATTGCTGCCGCTGTACATCCCTACAAATATGTGCAAGTATGAACAGTTTCTAACTTGTCTTCCGTGTGCAGCTTTATTAGTAGATATAAACCTCTGCTGTTACTAGACTATAGGCAGCACCTATAATGTTCTGCAGGATAAACACCAATACTGTTCGATTGAACAGGCCTATAATTAGCACGTGCACTGGCCGCCTGATAGGACTAAGCTTAGCAGCTATACTGTCCAACTAGACAGAGGAGTATAGATATCATTTATACTGTCCTCCCAGATAGGCCCATACTTAGCACTTAGAGTCTCCAGCTAGAAGGAGGCCGATAATTAGAACATACACTGGCCCAAAACAGGACTATACTTAGCACCTACAGTCTCCAGCTGGACAGAGGCATATAATTGGCACATGCACTGGAATACAACAGGACTATACGTAGCAACTATAATCTCCAGCGAGACAGAGGCTGCAAGTTAGCATATACGCTGGCCGACTGACAGGACTAAACTTAGCAGCTATGCTTTCCAACTAGACAGAGGCCTATAATTATCACGTATACTGTCCTCCCAGACAGGAATAAACTTGGCAGTGATAAGGTCCAACTAGACAGAGGCCTATACTTATCACATATATTGCTCTCTCAGGCAGGACTTTACTTAGCACCTACATTCTCCAACTAGACAGAGGCCTATAACTGGCACATACACTGCCCACAACAGCACTATACTTAGCACCCATAATCTCCTGCAAGACAGAGGCCCATAACTGGCACATACACAGGCCTTTAGTTAGCACATACACTGGCCTACTGACAGGTCTAAACTTAGCAGATATCTGTCCAACTAGACAGAAGTCAACACTTATCATTTATACTGTCCTCCCAGACAGGCCTATACTAAGCAGCTATAGTCTCCAAATAGACAGAGGCCTATAATTAGCACATCACTGATCTACTGACAGGATTAAACTTAGCAGCTATAGTCTACAACTGGACAGAGACCTATATTTGGCACATACACTAGAAAACAACAGGCCTCTACTTAGCACCGAGAGTCTCCAACTAGACAGGCGCCTACAATTGGCACACACACTGGCCACAACAGGACAATACTAAACACCTATACTTTCCAACTAGACAGAGGTCTATAAGTGTCACTTATATTGTTCTGCCAAACAGGCCTATACTTAGCCGCTATGGTCTCCAACTAGACAGAGGCCTATAATTAGCACATACACTGTCCTATTAACAGGTCTAAACTTAGCAGCTATACTGTCCAACTAGACAGAGGCCTATACTTATCACTTATACTGTTCTCCCAGACAGTGCTATACTTGGCACTACTTGTCTCCAACTAGACCGAGGCTTATAATTGGCACAAACTAGCCTACAACAGGCCTAAACTTAGCACGTGCAGTCTCCAGCTAGACCGAGGTCTATAACTGGCATGTACACTGGAATACAACAGGACTCTACTTAGCGCCTATATTCTCCAATTAGACAGAGGCCTATAATTATCACATACACTCGCCTACTGACACGAATAAACTTACCAGAGATAAAAGGAAAAAACTGCGGATGCTGATACTTACCAGCTACAGTCTCCAACTAGACAGAAGCCTATAATTGGCACATGCCCGGGCTTGCAACAGGACTGTACTAAGCACATATAGTCTCCAACTAGACAGAGGCCTATAATTGGTACATTCCAGGGCCTACAACAGGACTATACTAAGCACATATAGGCTCCAACTAGACAGAGGCCTATAGTTATCACTGATACTGTCCTCCCGGACAGGACTATACAGTTGCATACTGATAGGAATATACTTAGCACCTATAGTCTCCATCTAGACAGAGGCCTATAATTGGCACATATACTGGCCCACAACTGGACTGTACTTAGCACCTATAGTCTCCAGCTGGACAGAGGCCTAAAATTGGCAGACACTCTGGCCCACAGAGGGCTATAATTAGCATATACACTGGCCTTGAATTAACACATACACTAGCCCAATGAGGCCTATAATTATCACATACACTGGCCTACTAACAAGACTAAACTTAGCAGCTATACTGTACAACTAGACAGAGGCCTATAATTTGCACTAACCCTGGCCTTTAATTAGCACATACACTGGCCCAATGAGGCCTATAATTGGCAAGTACCCTGGCCTAGTCACAGGACTAAACTTAGCAGCTATTTTGCCTCATTTCTATATTTCCTCAGTTCTGTTGAAGAGTCATACGGACTCGAAACGTTAACTGTATTCCTCTCCGCAGATGCTGTCAGACCTGCTGAGTTTTTCCAGCTATTTTGATTTTCGTTAGCAGCCATACAGTCCAACTTTAAAGAGGTCTATAGTTATCAATTATCCTGTTCTCCCAGACAGGCCTATACTTAGCACCAATAGTCTCCAAGTAGACAGAGGACTATAATTATCACTTACACTGTCATCCTAAAAAGGCCTACATTTAGCACCTGCAGTCTCCACTAGAGGAAGTGACAAAGATGATCAACGATGGAAGGGCATTGGATGTTATCTACCTGGATTTCAGTAAGGCCTTTGACAAAGTCCCTCATGGCAGACTGGCACAGAAGGTAAAGTCGCACGGGATCAGAGGTGAGCTGGCAAGATGGATACAGAATTGGCTTGGTCATAGAAGACAGAGGGTATCAGTGGAAGGGTGCTTTTCTGAATGGAGAGCTGTGACTAGTGGTGTTCCGCAGGGATCAGTGCTGGGACCTTTTTTGTTTGTAGTATATGTAAATGATTTGGAGGAAAATGTAATTGGGCTAATTAGTCAGTTTGCAGACGACAATAAGGTTGGAGGAGTTGCAGATAGTGAAGAGGATTGTCAAAGGATACAATGGGATATAGATCGATTGGAGACTTGGGCGGAGAAATGGCAGATGGAGTTTAATCCGGACAAATGCAAGGTAATGCATTTTGGAAGGTCTAATACAGGCAGGAATTATACAGTAAATGGCAGAACCCTTAAGTGCATCGACAGGCAGAGGGATCTGGGTACAGGTCCACAGGTCACTGAAAGTGGCAACGCAGGTGGATAAGGTAGTCAGGAAGGCATATGGCATGCTTGCCTTCATCGGCAGGGGTATTGAGTTTAAAAGCTGGGAAGTCATGCTGCAGCTGTATAGAACCTTGGTTAGGCCACACTTGGAATATTGCTTGCAATTCTGGTCGCCACATTACCAGAAGGATATGGAGGTGTTGGAGAGGGTGCAGAGGAGGTTTACCAGGATGCTGCCTGGTCTGGAGGTTATTAGCCATGAGGAGAGGTTGGAGAAACTCGGATTGTTCTCACTAGAGCGACGGAGGTTGAGGGGCGACTTGATAGAAGTTTACAAAATTATGATTGGCATGGACAGTGTAGATAGTCAGAAGCTTTTTCCCAGGGTGGAAGAGTCAATTACTAGGGGACATAGATTTAAGGTGAGAGGAGGAAACTATAGAGGAGATGTGCGGGGCAAGTTTTTTTACGCAGAGGGTAGTGAATGTCTGGAATTCGCTGCCAGAGGAGGTGGTGGAAGCAGGTACGATAGTGGTGTTTAAGAGGCAGCTTGACAAATACTTGAATAGGATGGGAATAGAGGGATATGGACCCCGGAAGTGCAAAATGTTTTTGTTTGACAGGCAATATGATCGGCGCAGGCTTGGAGGGCTGAAGGGCCTGTTCCTGTGCTGTACTTTTATTTGTTCTTTGTTCTTTGTTCTAGACAGAGGCCTATATTTGGGACAGACACTGGAATACAACACGAATATACTAAGCATCTGTAGTCTCCAAATAGATAGAGTCCTATAATTGGCACATATACTGACCTACTGTCAGGACTAAACTTAGCATCTATACTGTCCAGCCAGACAGAGGCCTATATTTATCACTTACACTGTCCTCCCAGACAGGACTATATTTAGCACCTTTAATCTCCAACTGGACAGAGGCTGATAATTAGCACATAGACTGGCTTCCTGACAGGAATATACTTACCACCTACAGTCTCCAACTAGACAGAGGCTGATAATTAGCACATAGACTGGCCTCCTGACAGGAATATACTTACCACCTACATTCTCCAGCTAGACAGAAGCCTATAATTAGCACATACACTGGTCTACTAGAAAGATTATACTTAGTACCGATAGTCTCCAGCTAGACTGAGGCCTATAATTGGCAAATACCCTGGCCGATATCCGGAATATACTTAGCATGTGTAGTCTCCAGCGAGACAGAGGCCTATAATTTTCACTTGCACTGGAATACAACAGGATTATTCTTAGCTCCCATAGTCTCCAACTATACAGAGGCCTATAATTAGCACATATAATGTCCTACTGACAGGAGTATGCTTAGCACCTATAGTCTCCAGCTAGACAGGGGCTGATAATTGGCACATACACTGGAACACAATAGGAAAATGCTTAGCACATATTGTCTCCAGCTTGAATAAGGCCTATGATTGGCACATACACTAGCCCAAGACTGGACTATCCTTCACACCTATAGTCTCCATCTAGACCGTAGCCTATAATTGGCACATATCTTGGCCATCAACAGGAGTACACTTAGCACCTATAGTATCCAACTAGAGAAGCCTATAATTGGCACACTGGCCTACAACAGGACTATACTTAACCCCAACAGTCTCCAAGTAGACAAATGATAATAATTAGCACATACACTGGCCTGCAGGGAGGACTATACTTAGCACTTATACTTTCCAACTAGACAGAGGCTTAAAGTTATCACTTAGACTGTCCTCCCAGACAGGACTATACTTAGCACCTCTGGTCTCCAAATAGACAGAGGCCTATAATTGGTACATACACTGGCCTACAGCAGGACCATACTTGGCGCCTACAGTCTCCACCTACACAGAGGCCAATAATTAGCACATACACTGGCCTAGTGACAGGACTACACTTGGCATCTATAGTCTCCAACTAGAGTGAGGCCCATAATTGGCACATACACTGGCCTACTGACAGGACTCTGTTTAGCACCTATACTCTCCAACTAGAGCGAGGCCTAAAATTATCACTTACACTGTCCTCCCAGACAGGCCTATACTTAGCACCTACAGTCTTCAAATAGACTGAGGCCTAAAATTAGCACATACACTGGCCTACAGACAGGAATATACTTAGTATCTATAGTCTCCAACTAGACACAGTCCTATAATTGGCATATCCACTGGAATACAACAGGACTATAATTAGCACCTGTAGTCTATAATTGACACATTCACGGCCTACATCAGGCCTGTACTAAGCACCTATAGTCTCCAGCTAAACTGAGGATTATAATTGGCACATTGGTCTGCAACAGGACTATACTTAGCACCTAGAGTCTCCATCCAGACATAGGCTTATAACTAGCACATACCCTGGCCTACAACATGTGTATACTGAGCACCTCTAGCCTCCAGCTAGACAGAGGCCTAAAATTAGCACGTACACTCGCCTATGGACAGGATTATACTGAGAACCTACAGTCTCCAACTGGACAGAGGCCTATAATTCGCATCTACACTGGCCCTCAACAGGACTGTACTTAGCACCTACAGTCTCTATCTAGACAGGGGCCTCTCATTGGCACATTCAAGGCCTACATCAGGCCTATACTAAGCACCGATTGTCTCCAGCTACACAGAGGACTATAATTAGCACATACACTGGCCTACAACAGGACTATATTTAGCACCTGTCGTCTCCAACTAGACAACGGCCTTTAATTGACTCAAACTCTAGCATACACCAGGACTATACTTAGCACCTAGAGTCTCCATCTAGACAGGGGCCTGTAATTGGCTCATACTCTGGCCTACAACATGAGCATACTTAGCACCTCTAGCTTCCAACTGGACAGAGGCTTAAAATTAGCACATACACTCGCCTATGGACTGAACTATACTTAGCACCTATTGGCGCCAACTGGATAGAGGCCTATAATTGACACATATACTGGAATACCACAGGACTATACTTAGCACCTATAGTCTCCAACTAGACAGATCCCACAATTGAAACAGTCACTGGCCCACTGACAGGACTATATTTAGACCTATAGTCTACAACTAGACAGAGGCCTATAATTTGCACAAACCTTGGCATACAAGAGGACTATTTTAACACCTATTATCTCCAGGTAGACAGGGGCCTATAATTCACACATACACTGACCCACAACAGGACTATATGTATCACCTATACTCTCTAACTAGACAGATCCCATAATTGAAACATTCACTGGCCCACTGACAGGAATATACTTAGCACCTATAGTCTCCAACTAGACAGATGCCGATAATTGGCACATAAACTGGCCACAACAGCGCTATGCTTAGCACCTAGAGCCTCCAGTTGGACAGAAGATTATAATTGGCACATGCACTGGCCAAAACAGGTCTATACTTAGCACCTATAGCCTCCAACTAGACAGATAAATATAATTAGCACATACCCTGGAAACTGGAATGCAACAGGACCAAACTTCTCACCTATCGTCTCCAACTAGACAGAGGCCTATTATTAGCACATACACTGGCCTACTGACAGGAAAATTCATTGCACCTATCATTTCAAAATAGACAGAGGCCTATATCTGGTGCATGCACTGGAATACAACAGGCCTATACTTAGCCCCTATAGCCCCCAACCAGGCAGAGGCCTATAATTGGCACTTACACTCGCCGACTGAGGGGACCAAACTTAGCAGCTATACTATTGAACTAGACAGAGGCCTATACTTATCACTTATACTGCTCTCTAAGGCAGGAAAACACTTAGCACCTATAGTCTCCAAACAGATAGACGCCTAGAATTAGCACAAACACTGGCCTACCGACAGGAAAATTCTTAGCACCTATCATCTCGAACTAGACAGAGCCCATAATTGAAACATTCTCTGGCCTACTATACATAAGTATAGTCCTTATACTTAGCACCTATAATCTCCATCCAAATAGAGGCCCATAATTGGCACATACCCTGCCCCACAACAGGACTATATTTAGCACCAATGCTCTCCAACCAGACAGTGCCCACAATGAGCACATACCCTGCCCAACAACCTGACCACAATTAACACCAATACTCTCTAAATAGACAGAGCCCATGGTTAGCACATATACTCGCCTACTGATAGTGTTATACTGAGCAGCAATACTTTCCATCTAGACAGAGGCCTATAATTTTCACTGGTACTGTCCTCCCAGACAGGCCGATACTTAGCACCTAGAGTCTCCAGCCAGAAAGAGGCCTATAATTAGCACATACACTGGCCTACTGACAGGGAATTTCTTATTACCTATCGTCTTGAACTGGACAGAGGCCTATATATGGCACATAGACTGCAATGCAACAGGACTATACTTAACACCTATACTCTCTAATTAGACAGAGCCCATAATTGAAACATTCACTGGCCTATGACAGGACTATACTTAGCACCTATAGTCTCCAGCTACACAGAGGCCGATAATTAGCACATACACTGGGCTACTGACAGGGCTATATTTAGCAGCTATACTTTTCATCTAGACAGAGTCCCATAATTTTCACTTGTACTGTCCCCCCAGACAGGCTGATTCTTAGCACCTAAAACCTCCAGATAGACAGAGGAGTCTAATTGGCACATACATTGGCCCACAACAGGCCTATGCTTAGCACCTATATTCTCCAACTAGACAGGGGCCTATAATTAGCACATACCCTGGACTTCAACAGGACTCTGCTTCTCACCTATAGCCTCCAGCTAGACAGAGCCCCATAATTGGCACAGACACTGGAATATAACAGGACTAGACTTAGCACCTATAGTCTCCCGCGAGACAGATGCTTATAATTGGCACATAAACTGGCCCACAACAGGACTATATTTAGCAGCTATACTTTCCATCTTGACAGAGGCCATAATTTTCACTTCTACTGTCCTCCCAGGAAGCTAATACTTAGCACCATCGTCTCCAGCTCGACAGATGCCTATAATTGGCACATGCGCTCGCTTTCAACAAGACCATGGTTAGCATCTATAGTCTCCAATCAGACAGAGGCCTGTAATTGGCATATACCCTGGTCTTCAACAGGACTATACTTCTCACCTATAGTCTCCAACTAGACAGAGGCCTATAATTGGCACAGACACTGGAATACAACAGGACTATACTTTGCACCTACAGTCTCCAACTTGACAGAGGCCTATAAGTAGCACATAAACTGTCCTATTGATGGGACTAAACTTAGCAGCTATACTGTCCAACTAGACAGAGGCCTATACTTATCACATATACTGCTGTCTCAGACAATACTATACTTAGCACCTACAGTCTCCAAACTCAGCAGGTCTGGCAGCATCTGCGGAGAGGAACACAGTTAGCGTTTCAAGTCCGTATGACTCTTCAACAGAACTAAGGAAAAGTAGAAAAGAGGTGAAGTATAAGCTGGTTTAAGGGGGGCGGTGGGACAAGTAGAGCTGGATAGAGGGCTAGTGATAGGTGGAGGTAGCCAAAAGATGTCATGGACAAAAGGACAAAGAGGTGTTGAAGGTGGTGATATTATCTAAGGAATGTGCTAATAGGTGACATTAAGGGTAGAAAGCAGGACAAGCAAGCTACAGATAGCCCTAGTGGGGGTGGGGTGGGGGGAAGGGATCGAAATAGGCTAAAAGGTAGAGATAAAACAATGGATGGAAATACATTTTTAAATAATGGAAATAGGTGGGAAAAGAAAAATCTATATAAATTATTGGAAAAAAGGGGGATCGGAAAGGGGGTGGGGATGGAGGAGAGAGAGTTCATGATCTAAAATTGTTGAACTCAATATTCAGTCCGGAAGTCTGTAAAGTGCCTCGTCAGAAGATGAGGTGCTGTTTCTCCAGTTTGCGTTGAGCTTTACTGGAACATTGCAGCAGGCCAAGGACGGACATGTGGGCATTAGAGCAGGGTGGGAGTGTTGAAATGGCAAGCGACAGGGATGTCTGGGTCATGCTTGCGGACAGACCGAAGGTGTTCTGCAAAGTGGTCACCCAGTCTGCGTTTGGTCTCTCCAATATAGAGGAAACCGCGTTGGGAGCAGCGAATGCAGTAGACTCAATTGAAATGCTGCTTCACTTGAAAGGAGTGTTTGGGCCCTTGGATGGTGAGGAGGGGGGAAGTAAAAGGGCAGGTGTTGCACCTTCTGCGGTTGCATGGGAAGGTTCCGTGGGAGGGGGTTGAGGTGTAGGGGGTGATGGAGGATTGGACCAGGGTGTCCTGGTGGGAACGATCCCTGTGGAATACTGCCGAGGGGGTGAAGGGAAGATGTGTTTAGTGGTGGCATCATGCTGGAGTTGGCGGAAATGGCGGAGGATTATCCATTGAATGCGGAGGCTGGTGGGGTGATAAGTGAGGACAAGGGGGACCCTATCATGGTTCTGGGAGGGAGAGGAAGGTGTGTGTGCGGTTGATAGAACCTATTGTCTTCAACAAGACAGAAGCCCATAATGGACACATACGCTGGCCCACAACAGGACTATCCTCAGCATCTATAGCCTCCAACTAGACAGAGGCTGATAATTAGCACATACACTGGGCTACTGACAGGCCTATACTTAGCAGCTATACTTTCCATTGAGACAGAGGTCTGTAATTTTCACTTGTACTGTCCCCCCAGAAAAGCCGATACTTAGCACCTAGAGTCTCCAACTAGACAGTGGCCTCTAATTGGCACATCCACTGGCCCTCAACTGGACTATACCAAATGCCTACGGTCTCCAACTAGACAGAGGCCTATAATTGACACTCATACAGGCCCACGGGAGGACTATACTTGGCACCTATAGTCTCAACCTAGACAGAAGCCGAAATTAGCACATACACTAACCTGCTGACAGGGCTATATTTAGCAGCTATACTTTCCATCTAGACAGAGGTCTATAATTTTCACTTGTACTGTCGCCCCAGACAGGCCGATACTTAGCACCTAGAGTCTCCATCTAGACAGAGGCCTAAAATTGGCTCATATGCTGGAATGTAACAGGACTATATTTAGCACCTATAGCCTCCAGCGAGACAGATGTCTATAAATGGCTCAGACACTGGAATACAACAGGACTATCCTTAGCACCTAGAGCCTCCAACTAGACAGAGGCCTATTATTAGCACAGACACTGGCCTACTAACAGGAAAATTCATTGCACCTATCATTTCAAACTAGACAGAGGCCGAGATCTGGCGCATACTCTGGAATGCAACAGGCCTATACTTAGCCCCCTATAGCCCCCAACTAGACAGAGGCCTATAATTGGCACATACACTAGCCACAACAGGACTATACTTAGCACCTACAGTCTCCAACTAGACAGGGTCCTATAATTAGCACATACACTCGCCTACTGACAGGACTAAACTTAGCAGCTTTACTATCCAACTATTCAGTGGCCTATACTTATCACTTCTACTGCTCTCTCAGGCAGGACTATACTTATAACCTATAGTCTCCAAATAGACAGAGGCCTATAATTAGCACATACACTGTCCTACCGACAGGAAAATTCTTAGCACCTATTGTCTTGAACTAGACAGAGGCCCATATCTGGCACATATACTGGAATGCAACAGGCCTATGCTTAGCCCCTATAGCCTCCAGCTAGACAGAGGCCTATAATTAGCCCATACACTGGCCTACAACAGGACCATGCTTAGCACCTATAGACTCCTGCTAGACAGAGGCCTATAATTAGCACATACATGGGCCTACAACAGGACCATGCTTAGCACCTATAGCCTCCAGCTAGACAGAGGCCTATAATTGCCACAAACACTGGCCCCCAACAGGACTATGCTTAGCACCTATAGACTCCTGCTAGACAGAGGCCTATAATTGGCACAAACACTGGCCTACAACAGGACTATATTTAGCACCTATAGTCTGCAACTAGACCCATCATTAGCCCTTATACTGACCTACTAGACTGACCGATAATTAGCAAAAATGCTCTCCTGACGTAAAATTATACTATCATCCATTATAATCCACTATAATCAGCTCTGAAGTAGAGTAATACAGATACCAAATGTTAACTCTGTTTCTCTCTCTCAGCAAATGCTTCCGCACCTGCTGAGCTTTTCTAGCATTTTCTGTTTTCTCCCTCAGATTTCCAGTATCCGCATTATTTCTCTTTTAAGCTTTCTCACTAGACCGGCCTATGATTAGCACATTCAGTGGCCTAGTCTCAGGACTATAATCAGCTCCGACACTATCCTGCTGGACGGGCCTGTAATTAGTGTGGATGCTGTCCTACTGTTAGAGATTTAAAATGATTATCTCTGCTATCCAACTAGCCGAGATGCATTCAAGCAGTGAATGTCTTGGCACACTGGAGGAGGACCATGTCTTGTACCTTTACACTTGGCTGGAGGCATTCTATGTTTAGTATGTAAACTCTTCTACTTGTAATAGATAGTAATTGGGTATTGCACACTTCTGCTTGTTCATATACATTATTAGTAAATATTATTTCGCCAGCTGATAGGAATCGAATTAGTACCTCATTTGACCCATTGATATATGTCGATGATTCATGCATATTCTACCCTACTGGTGAGGTGTCAGCTGTGGCTCAGTTCATAGCACCCTCACCTTTGAATTAGAGGGTCGTGGGTTCATGTCCCACTCCCGGAAACCAAGAACTGTGATTGTACTCGAAAGAGTTGCAATCTGTGACTGTTGATAACTCGAAAGAATTTCTACCCTACTGGTGCAAGCTGGTATTATTACCTTACATTGATAGAATTTTAATGCACTTCCAGAGAAAGCCTGAATATAACTATTTGGTGCATTCTCAATGCCTTCTAAAATAAAACTAAATCCAAAACATGCGCAACTATGGGAAGAAAACAGTTGTTTCAATTCGACAGGAAATAATTATTCTTCGGCAAGGGACAACAACGCGCTAAAACTCACCAAGTAGCAAATTCTTAGAAATAGGAGATAAGCAAGTAACCAGTTTCCTTCGGTGATGCCCGCTTCTACTGACACCCATTTTCTGTAGTTTATTTGTGGTCCGCAGAGATATGTTGCTTCACCTCATCTGTTGGCTTGTCAAATTCTGTGATGAATTTGATAATTGCCTCTTATTGGCACTTCACTCTGGCAGGGTGGGGATAATTTAGGGCTTACTCCCCTTTTCTGGTGGCCACCGAAGTCTACGAAATAATGCCCTTTCTGGGTAGCGCAGGCCCTTGTTTGGGCTTCCAGAGCTAAAATCAGATGAGAAGATCAGAACTTTATGGCCAGAATAGCAGGACCACAGATATCTCAGGGGGGAAGGGGTTGGATGATGTTAGAGTGCTGGGGAGGGGCAAGTCCATGCCCATCACTTATATTCTCCTTCAAACGTTGATTTGAGATGTTAACAGTAAGGGAGAGGGTAGGTTTGCATTTTGTTGAATAAACCATTCAAAGACTGGGGGTGAAATCTTGGACCTAGCTAGCAGAGACCGCTTCCATGGTCAAGATCAGGAAATGTCTTTTCTCAATGAAGGGGATGACATTTTCTCAAAGGAGTTGGGAGTGATCAGGAGGAACTGGGTGCGAATCGTTCCGGGTGTTGCAGAGAAGATCGGCGGGAGATTAGCCCTGAATTGTTTATTAATGAACGCCTTCAATTACGTGGGGAGTCTAAAGAAATTGGCATATTTCCCTTTAAAGGAAAGTAGGTTAAGAGTCGATTGAATTGAGTCTTCGAAGATTATGGGGGGGTTTGAAACAATAAAGGAGGAGGAGTTGTTTCCACTGTTAGAAGTAAAAGCAAAATGCTGCACATGCTGGGAATCTGAAAACAGAAGTGGAAAATGCAGGGAATGTAGCATTGAGAGAGAAACAGTGAACGTTTCAGGCCCATCCTGATTCTCATTCAGAAACCCGAATCATATTTGTCAGGGGACTTGCGTGAATGGGCAAGATAATGACAGATGGAATATAAAGTGAAAAGGTGATGTCATGAAGATTATTAATGTATATGACGTTATTGGAAATTATTTGAATTGAACTTGTAGTAGGGTCTGTCTCTGTGTGTTTCCTATTGGAATTAAAGCCAGCTAGTCTGGGTGCTTTGATGTGTAGTAGTTTTTGAGATGTTAACAGTAAGGGAGAGGGTCGGTTTGCATTTTGTTGAATAAACCATTCAAAGACGGGGGGGTGAAATCTGGCACCTATCTAGCAGAGACCAAGCAACATGTTTATATTTCTAATAAAATTGGTGCTATGAAAGGCTTTTTATTGTTAGGAGAGGTGGAGTTCAAAGAGGTGGTGATACAATGCAAATTTTCATTCAAGGAGAAAGCTAGGTGTATACAGATACGGGTTTTGAGTGTGGGTCAGAGACAAGCCACCTGTAAGCCCTACCACTGTGCAAAAGAACTAAATTGAAAGGGACCTCATTTTGAATTCTTAAGATAAAATGTGCTTTGCCAGGTGTCCGTTTAAGTCTATGGGTCATTGTTGCCTTGGGGAAGATTTCCCTGGGAGTGATTAATTTGGGGATTTGTTTTGTAGTTATGATGGTAGTAATTTGTAGACATGTGTATGTGTTTAAATGCTAAGTTAATAAACGTTTAATTTAATTTATATAAAATAACCTCTGAATTCAGAGCTGCATCTCAAACATATCAAATGAAAATATAGGTTATGACAGTTGTTTAAAGCTTTCCTCTGGGATTTTAAATAACTCAGCCTTTAACCAACTGCTGTGTCATAACAGTTTGAATTTAGGTGCTTTGTAATGAAAAACAGAAAGGCAGAGTATCCCTTAAATGGTGAGAGGTTGGGAAATGTTGATATCCAAAGGGCCCTGGGTGTCCTTTTTCATGAATCACAGAAAACCAGCATGCCAGTGTAGAAGGAGATTAGGAAATCCAATTGTACATTGGCCTTCATCACAGATGGATTTGAGTAAACATGTAAAGATGTCTTGCTGCAATTGTATGGAGCCTTGATGAGATCGCACCTGGAGTTTTGTGTACAGTGTTGGCCTCTATATCTAAGGAAGAATGTACTTGTCATGGAGGGAGTGCAACAGAGGCTTGCCAGACCAAACCCTTGGGCAGTGGGGTTGTTTTAAGAGGGGAGATTGAGGAACCTGAGCCGGCATTCTCTGGAGTTTGGAAGAATGAGACATGATCTCATTGAAACTTACAACGCTTTTACAGGGAACGACAGGGGAGATGTTGATAAGATGTTTCCCTTGGCTAGTGAGTCAAGAACTAATAGACACTATCTCAGATTACGGGGAAAACCATTCAAGACTGGGATGAGGACCAGAGGGTGGTGAATATTTGGAATTCTCCACCTCAGAGGGTGATGGAAGCTCAATCATTGAGCATCATCAAGACAGAAAGCAATAGATTTCTGGATACTATTGACGTCAAGGGGTATGGAGATAGTTCAGGAAAGTTGTGTAGAGGTAGATGGTCAGTCATGATCTAATTGAATGGCGGAGCAGGCTCGACTGGTCGAATAGCCCACTCCTTGTTCCTATGTTCCTATGACCTTGTATTCGGCCTGGTTTCCTCTTGTATCCTGTTCTTGATATTTGACACATGCCTAATGTTTTTGTTAATTCTGCTTGTGTATTCTAACCTGCCTTCTATTTTTCATGCAGGATTGTCCACTATTGCATATTTACTCTTCCTCCCTAAAGATATCTGGTCCCTTCGCTTACAACAGGGAGATAGATGGAACAGGATTACAGGGCAGGCATTCACACCACTAGGTAAACACACTTTCAATGTTCTGTAATAACGCATCTTTTAGGACAGAGATGAGGAGAATTTTTTTCTCGGAGGTCTGTGTGACTTTGGAACTCTGCCTCGGAAGGTGGTGGAGGTAGGGTCATTAAATATTTTTAAGGCAGTGGTAGGTAATTTCTTGTTAGGCAAGGGTGTCAAAGGCTATCGGGGTTGGATAAGAAGATAAGAAGATCAGCTGTGATCTAACTGAATGGCAGGGCAGGCTCAAGGGGCCGAATGGTCCACTCCTGCTCCTATTCCTTATGTTCTTACCAAAAAAGCAATGTTTCATGAGTCAGGGGTCCAAGGAGAAAACTACTGCCCTTATAAAGATAGGTGGAGGGACAGGTAGTATTGAGGAGGCGGGGAGGCTGTAGAAGGATTTGGACAGGTTAGGAGAATGGGCAAAGAAGTGGTAGATGAAATACAATGTGGGGAAGTGTGAGGTCATGCACCTTGATAGGAAGAATAGAGGCATAGACTATTTTCTAAATGGGGAGAGAATTCAGAAGTCTGGAGTGCAAAGGGACTTGGGAGTCCTAGTCCAGGATTCTCTTAAGGTTAACTTGCAGGTTGAGTCAGTAGTTAGGAAGGCAAATGCAATGTTGGCATTTATTTCAAGAGGACTAGAATATAAAAGCAGGGATGTGCTGCTGAGGCTTTATAAGGCTCTGTTCAGACCACATTTAGAATATTGTTTAGCAATTCTGGGCCCCGTATCTCAGGAAGGATGTGCTGGCCCAGGAGAGGGTCCAGAGGAGATTCACGAGAATGATCCGAGGAATGAAAGGCTTAACATATGAGGAACGTTTGAGGACTCTGGGTCTATACTCGATGGAGTTCAGAAGGATGAGGGGGGATCGGATTGAAACTTACAGAATACTGAGAGGCCTGGATAGAGTGGAAGTGGGGAAGATGTTAGTAGGAGAGACTAGGACCCGAGGGCACAGCCTCAGAGTAAAGGGAAGACCTTTTAGAACAGAGATGAGGAGAAACTTCTTTAGCCAGAGGGTGGTGAATCTATGGCATTCATTGCCACAGGAGGCTGTGGAGGCCAGGTCATTGAGTGTATTTAAGACCGAGATAGATAGGTTCTTGATTGGTAAGGGGATCAAAGGTTATGGGGAGAAGGCAGGAGAATGGGGTTGAGAAAGTTATAAGCCATGATTGAATGGCGGAGCAGACTCGATGGGCCGAATGGCCTAATTTCTGCTCTGATGTCTTATGGTCTTATTCCTGGAGGCTTCATGCCATGCTTGTCTTCGGCACCAAAGAATTGTTTCTAAATCGATCCCCTGATTCTAGGATGGGATCGAATGTATGACGGGCAGCAGATGAGATACCATCTGTTTCCCCTTGCTGTCAAAGCTAAGATTCTACTGACCAATTCACCAACACTCAATTATAATCGGTAATGCACTTTCAATGTTGACTTCATGCCTTGTCTGCCACACTCCTGACTGGAGAGCAAACAAGCCAATGTGAAGTAGCTATTGCTACAATGAGCATGTTTAACGTTGACGGAAGGTATCTTATTAAATATAGGCATCACCCAGATTGGAGAGTGGTGGTTTAGCGGTAATGTCACTGGGCCAATAGCCTGGAGGCACAGGCTCATGCTCTGTTGGGGTGTGGGTTCAAATCTCACCAGGGCAGCTACTGCAATGTAAAATTCAATGAATTACCTGGAATTGAAAAGCTAGTCCCAGGAATGGTGACCATGGACCTATCTGGTTAAAAGGTCATCTGGGTCACTAAGGTCCTGGAAGGAAGTAAACCTGCCCTCCTCACCTGGCATCTGGTTTACTGAGGTCCTGGAAGGAAGGAAATTTGCCCTCCTCACCTGGCATCTGGGTCACTAAGGCCCTGAAAGGAAGGAAATTTGCCCTCCTCACCTGGCATCTGGTTCACTGAGGTCCTGGAAGGAAGGAAATTTGCCCCCCTCACCCTGGCATCTGGTTCACTGAGGTCCTGGAAGGAAGGAAATTTGCCCTCCTCACCTGGCATCTGGGCCACTAAGGCCCTGAAAGGAAGGAAATTTGCCCTCCTCACCTGGCATCTGGTTCACTGAGGTCCTGGAAGGAAGGAAATTTGCCCTCCTCACCTGGCATCTGGTTCACTGAGGTCCTGGAAGGAAGGAAATTTGCCCTCCTCACCTGGCATCTGGTTTACTGAGGTCCTGGAAGGAAGGAAATTTGCCCTCCTCACCTGGCATCTAGTTGACTAAGGTCCTTGAAGGAAGGAGGTCTGCCCCCCTCACCTGGCCTGGCCTACATAGGGCTCCAGCCACGGTAATGTGGTTGACTGTAAACTTTCCTCTCAAGTGGCTGGGTTGGGCAATGAGGGATGGGCAAGAAATGGAGGTTTCCTAGTGACACCCACGTTCCACAGAATAAGTAAAATATATATACCCACATCTATATGATATATATATATATGTGCACACACACACACACATATATATATATATATAGACATGCTGCTGGCCAATTACTCAAGCGGCTGAGAGAATAAGCAATGCTTTACGTTATGATGTGCAGTCGATCTTGTTTCCTGAAGCTGTTTTCCACAGGCATCATACGCGATGAACAGCGCTATTGTGCGATGAGCGCTGCTTACTGGTTGGGTAGATTTTTAGCCAGTTTTACATTGCCCGAGGGGTCCAAAATTTGATGCCTGGGGGATGTGACGTTCTACTTCCCCCACCACCACCACCTCACCCTGAAAAAAAAACAGCACCACTCAACACAACTCTCTGCTTTTCCTGTCCCTTTTTTTGGCACCTTATCAGTCCCACACTGACTTCGACTTCCTCTTTCCTACTCTCAGGTTTGTGAAACCTTAGTTCTTCATTTTTAATACCTGATAGTCGATTCCCAGGCCCTCCCGTTCACAACTCGTTTCGTACACTCTTTTCAGGGATGTGGCTCTGGCCGGAGATTGACCTCCTCCCCGTGGCGAATTGCCCTTGAGCTGAGTCTCTTGCCAGGCCGTTTGAGAGGGGCAGTTAAGGGTCAACCACATTGCTGTGTGGACCTGGGGTCACATGTAGGCCAGACCAGGTAAGGACGGCATATTTCCTTCCCTAAAAGGACAACAGTGAACCACAGAACCATAAAACCATAGAAAAGTTACAGCACAGAGTGAGGCCATTCGGCCCATCTTGTCCATGCCAGCCTGAGGACACCCAGGTGCCCCTTTCTAATCCCACCTTCCTGCACCCGGCCCATAGCCCTGCAGCTTACAGCACTTAAGGTGCAGATCCAGGTACTTTTTAAAAAGAGTTTAGAGTTTCTGCCTCTACCACCAACTTGGGCAGCGAATTCCAGATACCCACTACCCTCTGCATGAAAAAGTTCTTCCTCATGTCCCCCCCTCCTCCACCTTCTGCCACTTATCTTGAATCTATGTCCCCTGGTTCTAGAATTCTCCACCAAGGGAAACAATTTTATCCTGTCCACTCTATCTATTCCCCTCGTAATTTTGTACACCTCAATCAAGTCACCTCTCAGCCTTCTTTGTTCGAAGGAAAATAACCCCAACCTATCCAACCTCTCCTGGTAACTACGCTTTTCTAACCCAGGCCACATTCTTGTAAATTAATGAACCAGATGGGTTTTTACAACAATCGATGATAGTGTCATCGTCACCATTACCGAGAGTCGCTTTATATTCCAGGAGTATTAATCGCGCGTAAACCCCAGCATCTATCGTTGTGGGATTTGAACCCATGTCCTCAAGCCTGGATCAACAGAATACTAGCCCAGTGACAGGAGCAAAAGAGGAGGTGGTGGTGGAGTGGTATTGCCGCTAGACTAGTGATGCAAAAACTCAGGGTGATGTTCTGGGGACCCAAGTTCAAATCCTGCTATGTCAGATGGTGCAATTTGAATGAAAAAAAAAAATCTAGAATTGAAAGTTTAATGATGACCATGAAATCATTGCCAATCGGTGTAAAACACCCATCTGGTTCACTAATGTCCCTGTAGGGAAAGGAAATCTGCCATCCTTACCTGGTCTGGCCTACATGTGACTCCAGACTCAGAGCAATGCAATTGACTCATCAAAGAAATGCCCTCTTAACAACAGTAATTAGAGGGATGGGTAAGAAATGCTGGTCCAGCCAGAGATGCCCACATCCCTTTTATCACACCTGAATTTTCTGTTTTTCTTTTTGCCTGGTTCCCTATTCTGTTATGAGTACAAGGTTTCTGTTTTCTGTTTACTAAGTGGCAGGGGTTGGGGAGGGGGAGGGAAGTGGAGGGGCCTATTTTTGTCACATGAGCACGATTCTAGTCTGTGATCAACCTTTTTTACTTGAAAAATATACTTTATTCATAAAATATCTGGAAGAACATTACAAAACATTTCAAAATCGCCATCACAAAGAGTGCAATCGGATTCAACTCTTACACATAGATTATGAGATGCTTCAATACAGTCAATGAATATTGCAGTCATTTCAATATGGTCATGACAGACAGGAATACAGCGCAATGGGATTGGAGTTATCAACACACATCATGTTGCACTCTGAGGTGCTTCAATGCAATTATAATACAATTAGTATTCAATGCAGACATTCATTGTGATCAATCTGTCTCCACTTTGAAGAGTGAGCATTTCCAGATTCACTGTTTCACATGGCAAACTTTTACCCAAAACCGCTAGTTGTGAATTCTCCTTTCAACTCACAGGAAGTAAACCCCCTCCTTGGATGGAACCACTCCACGTAGGTTAAGAACAAAACAAAAATAAAAATACCTGGAAAAACTCAGCAGGCTTGACAGCATCTGCAGAGAGGAACACAGTTAATGACAGGAATGCAGTTCACTGCTCCCAATGCCGTTTCCTCTACATTGGAGAGACCAAACGCAGACTGGGTGACCGCTTTGCGGAACACCTTCGGTCTGTCCGCAAGCATGACCCAGACCTCCCTGTCGCTTGCCATTTCAACACTCCCACCCTGATCTCATGCCCACATGTCCATCCTTGGCTTGCTGCATTGTTCCAGTGAAGCTCAACGCAAACTGGAGGAACAGCACCTCATCTTCCGACTAGGCACTTTACAGCCTTCCGGACTGAATATTGAGTTCAACAACTTCAGATCATGAACTCTCTCCCCCATCCCCACCCTCTTTCCGATCCCCCTTTTTTCTAATAATTTATATAGATTTTTCTTTTCCCACCTATTTCCATTATTTTTAAATGTATTTCCATCCATTGTTTTATCTCTACCTTTTAGCCTATTTGGATCCCTTCACCCCACCCAACCCCCACTAGGGCTATCTGTACCTTGCTCCGTTCTGCTTTCTATAAGACCATAAGACACAGGAGCAGAAATTAGGCCATTCGGCCCATCGAGTCTGCTCCGCCATTCAATCATGGCTGATAAGTTTCTCAACCCCATTCTCCCGCCTTCTCCTCATAACCTTTGATCCCCTTACCAATCAAGAACCTATCTATCTCGGTCTTAAATACACTCAATGACCTGGCCTCCACAGCCTTCTGTGGCAATGAATTCCATAGATTCACCACTCTCTGGCTATAGAAGTTTCTCCTCATCTCTGTTCTAAAAAGTCTTCCCTTTACTCTGAGGCTGTGCCCTCGGGTCCTAGTCTCTCCTACTAATGGAAAGATCTTCCCCAAGTCCACTCTATCCAGGCCTTTCAGTATTCTGTAAGTTTCAATCAGATTCCCCCCTCATCCTTCTAAACTCCATTGAGTATAGACCCAGCGTCCTCAAACGTTCCTCATATGTTAAGCCTTTCATTCCTGGGATCATTTTCGTGAACATCCTCTGCACCCTCTCCAGGGCCAGCACATCCTTCCTGAGATACAGGGCCCAAAATTGCTCCCAATTCTACCCTTAATGTCACCTATTAGCACATTTCTTAGCTAATATCATCACCGTCAACACCTCTTTGCCCTTTTGTCTGTGACATCTTTAGGCTATCTCCACCTATCACTGGCCCTCTAACCAGCTCTACCTGTCCCATCTCCCCTTAAACCAGCTTATACTTCACCTCGTTTCTACTTTTCCTTAGTTCTGTTGAAGAGTCATGCGGACTCGAAACGTTAACTGTGTTCCTCTCCGCAGATGCTGTCAGACCTGCTGAGTTTTTCCAGGTGTTTTTATTTCTGTTTTGGATTTCCAGCCTCCGCAGTTTTTTTTTTTTGCTTTTAGGTCAAGGGCAACTTCATGTCTTGTTAGGTCAGCCAAAACTGCTTGTGGAGTGAGCTGTGGCTGCCATGGCCAATGCTGAACTTTCAAACCAGCAGATTGAAGCAGGTTATGCTAATGTGGCAGTGGAACATCAGATGGTAAGGAAATGGTTAACAAAAGCAACACCACAAGTGCCCCAGCGTAGCACAGATAGCCCGTTTAAGCACCATGCGACCACAAAGAGTTAGTTCTGTTTTGAGATCCAACAAACCGCAAGAGACATTGACTTTGAAGATGCAGCACTATTATCTTCCCTGCTAAAAACTCCCTACTCTGTTTAACTCAAGTCATAACAAGTTCCTTTCCCTTCACTTTCTTAGCTCAAGCATAAACACCTAAACTGGGTGGGGGAAATATATAAATGTTCTCACTGATATCAGAGCATTGTTAAAGCTTAACAGAGTAAATTTGCCAAGGCAACTAGCAGGAACACTGCAGCCCCTATTCTCTCCCTCCTGGACTGTCACTATCTCTCTCTCTCTCTCTCTCTCACCATCTCTCTCTTTCTGTGCATCCATTCTGTTTATATTCACAGCGCTCTCCATTCTGCTCTTGGCTTTCCAGTAAGCCTTTCTTTCTCTGTTTTTTTTTCCCTGCCTCTGTTCTTCTCTCTCTGTGTTTTGTTAATTTCTCCAGTTTCACTCTCCAACCAGATCTGCACGTCGCTCTCTCTCTCTCTCTCCCTCAGGCCCATGGCCTGTTCCCAATTCTCATGATATAAGAGGTCACCTATTTCCCTTCACTCCCTCTCTCTCATTCACCATCTGCTGCTCTGTAAATTATTGCATCTTATTGATCCTTCCCAATCTTCCAGCTTCTTCATATTCTCCCTAACATTCTGTCTGCACTTCTCTTTGTCTGTATCTGACATATCTGTCTGTCCCTTTCAATGTCTCGTTGACTGTGTCTATCTTCCTTTCTTTTTGCTCTCGCTCTTTGACCATCTCTCTCTGTATCTAGTTATCTATTATTTATCCAGCCATCTGCCTACCTCGCTCTGTCCCTCTCTGTCACTGTCGCTACCTCTCCCTGTCTCTCTCTCTCTTCATCTCATTCTCCCTCTGTCTCTCTCTCTCTCCCTTTCTCTGTCTGTCTCTCCCTCTCTCTCCCTCTCTCTCTGTCTGTCTGTCTCTCTCTGTGTCTCTTTCTCTCTCTGTCTCTCTCTCTCTGTCTCTCTCTCTCTCTGTCTCTCTCTCTCTGTCTCTGTCTCTCAAACTGACACTCTGTCTGTATCTCTCTCTGTCTCTGCCTCTGTGCCTGTCTCAAACTCTCTCTCTTGCCTCTCTCTCTAACTCTCTCTCTCTTCTCTCTCTCCTGTATCTTACTCACTCTCATGTGTCTCTCTCTCTGTGTCTCTCTCTGTCTCTCAAACTGATTCTCTCCCTCTGTCTCTCTCTCTGTCTCTCTAGCTGCGCCTGTCTCTCAAACTCTCTCTCTTGTCTCTCTCTCTCTAACTCTCTCTTCTCTCTGTCTCTGCCTCTCTCTCTATCTCTCTGTCTCTTTTTCTCTCTCTGTCTCTCTATCTGCATCTCTCTCTGTTTCTCTCTGTCTGTATCTCTCTCTATATATAATCTCTGTCTCCCTTTCTCTTTCTCTGTCCTTCCCTTTCTCTCTCACTGTTTCTCTCACTGTCTCTCTTTCTCTCTCTGACACTTCCTCTCCCTCTCTCTATATCTCTCTCTCCCTCTCCCTGTATCTCCCTCTCTCTCTCTTTCTCTGTCTCTACCTCTGTCTTTCTCTCTCTCTGTCTCTGTTCTCTGTCTCCCTCTCACTCTCTCTATATCTCTCTCTCTCTGTCTCTGCCACTGTGTCTGTTTCACAAACTCTCTCTCCGTCTCTCTCTCTAACTCTCTCTGCTATATCTCTCTCACTCTCTTGTATCTCTCTCTCTGTCTCTGGATCCGTCTGTCTCTTTCTGCCTCTCTTGCTCTCTCTGTCTCTCTCTCTCTCTTTGTCTCTGTCTCTTCCTGTATCTCTCTGTCTCTTCCTGTATCTCTCTGTCTCTCCCTGTATCTCTCTGTCTCTCCCTGTATCTCTCTGTCTTCCCCTCGCTGTCTCTGTCTCTCTCTGTATCTCTTTCTCTCTCGGTCTCTCTCTCTCTGTCTCTCTCTCCCTCTGTCTCTTCTCTCTGTCTCTCTCTCTCGCTCTCTGTATCTCTCTCTCTCTCACTTAATATCCCTCTGACTGTCTCTCCCTCTCTCTGTCTCTCTCTCTCTCTCTCCCTCTGTCTCTTCTCTCTGTCTCTCTCTCTCGCTCTCTGTATCTCTCTCTCTCTCTCTCTCACTTTATATCCCTCTGACTGTCTCACCCTCTCTCTGTCTCTCTCTCTCTCTCCCTCTCTCTGTCTCTCTCTCTCTCTGTCTGTCTGTCTCTCTCTCTCTATGTCTCTATCATTCTCCCCCTCTCTCTCATTTGTCGATCTCCCT
>NC_135916.1:497348-607348 GCF_964194155.1 Cetorhinus maximus
CTCTCTGTCCATCTCTCTGTCTCTCTTTATCTCCCTGTCTCTCTCTCTCTGTCTTGCTCTGTCTGTCTTGCTCTGTCTGTCTCTCTCTCTGTCCCTCTCTCTGTCCCTGCCTCTATGTCTGTTTACGAAACTGTCTGTGTTGTCTCTCTCTCCATCCGTCTCTCCTCCCTCCCTTGCTCTCCTATCTCTCCCTGTCTCTCTTCCTATCTTTCTCTCTGTCTCTCTCTCTCTGTCTCTCCTCCTCCCTCTGTCTCTCTCTCCGTCTCTTTCTCCCTGTCTCACTTTCTGTCTGTCTCTCTCTGTCTCCCTCTCTCTCTGTATCTCTCTCTCTCTGTCTCCATGACTCTCTGTATCTCTCTCTCTCTGCATCTCTGTCTGTCTCTGCCACTCTTTCTCTGTCTCTCTCTCGCTGTCTTTCTCTCTGTGTTTCTCTCTCTATCTCTGTGCCTGCCTCTCTTTATCCTTCTCTCTTGCTTTCTCTCTTTTCCCTCTCTCTCTCTCTCTGTCTCTCAAACTGACTCTTTCTCTCTTTCTCTCTGTCTCTGCCACTGTGTTTGTCTCTTGTCTCTCTTTCTCTCTCTAACTCTCTCTCTCTTCTCCCTCTCTGTCTCTCTCACTACCTCTCTCTGTCTCTCTGTCTCTCTCCATCTCTCTCTCTCCCTTTGCCTCCCACTCTCTGTATTTCTCTCTATATATATCTCTGTCTCTCCCTTTCTCTTTCTCTGTCCCTCCCTCTCTCTCTCAATTGGTCTCTCTCTCTCTCTTTCTCCCTTTCTCTCTCTGACATTTTCATTCTCTCTGTCTGTCTCTCTCTGCCCCTCTCTCTCTGTTTCTCTCTGTTTCTCTCTATCTCTCTCTGTCTGTCTCTTTGTCTATCTCTCTCTCTGTCTCTCTTTCTCTTTCTGTCTCTCTTTCTCTGTCTCGCTCTCTCTGTCTCTCTTTGTCCCTCTCTCTCTGTCCCTGCCTCTATGTCTGTCTCTATCTCTCTGACTCTCTCTCTCTGTCTCTCCCCCTCTCTGTCTCTCTCTCTGTCCGTCCCTTTCTCTCTCTCTCTCTCTCTCTCTCTTTCTCTGTCTCTCCCTGTCTCTCAAACTGACTCTCTCCCTCTGTCTCTCTCTCTCTGTGTCTCTCTGTCTCTGCCTCTGTGTCTGTCTCTCAAACTCTCTCTCTTGTCTCTCTCTCTAACTCTCTTGCTCTTCTCTCTCTCTCTCTGTACCTCTCTCTCTCTCTGTCTCTTTTTCTCTCTCTGCCTCTCTCTCTCTGTATCTCTCTCTATATATACCTCTGTCTCTCCCTTTCTCTTTCTCTGTCCCTCACTCTCTCTCAACCTGTCTCTCTCTCTGTCTCTCTTTCATTGTCTGACACTTCTCTCTCTCTGTCTCTCTCTTTCTCTCTGTCTCACTCTTTCTCTGTCCCTCTCTCTGTTGCTCTTTATATACATCTCTCTCAGTCTGCCTCTTTGACTGCCTCTCTCTCTCCCTGTCTCTCAATCTGTCTCTCAATCTCTCTCTCTCTGTCTCTCAATCTCTCTCTCTCTGCCTCTCTCTCTGCCTTTCTTTCTCTTTCTGTCTCTTTCTCTCTCTGTCTCTCTCTCCCTGCCTTGCTCTCTTTGTCTCTCTCTGCCTCTCTCTCTCCCTGTCCCTCTCTCTCTGTCCCTGCCTCTGTGTCTGTCTCCTAAACTGTCTGTCTTGTCTCTCTCTATATCCCATTCTATTCTCTCTTGCACACTCTCATACTTCTCTTCCTCAATCTCCCTTTCTATCTCTCTCTCTGTCTCTCTCTCTCTTGTCTCTCCATGTCTCTCTCCCTGTCTCTCTCTCTCTCTCTGTCTCTCTCTCTCTCTCTGTCTCTCTCACTCTCTCTGTCACTCTCACTCTCTCTGTCACTCTCTCTGTCACTCTCTCTGTCACTATCTCTCTGTCACTCTCTCTGTCACTCTCTCTGTCACTCTCTCTGTCACTATCTCTCTGTCACTCTCTCTGTCACTCTCTCTGTCACTATCTCTCTGTCACTCTCTCTCTGTCACTCTCTCTCTTTGTCGCAATATATCGCTCGCTCCATCTCTCACTCTCCTGTCACTCTCTTTTTGTCTCTGTCTCTGTTGGACTCCCTCTCTCCATCTCTCTCCCTCTCTTTATGTCTCTCTCTCTTTCTCTCTGTCTCTCCCTGTATACACTCTCTCTGTCTCTCTCTGTCTCTCCCGCAGCCTGTCTCTCTATCTCTCTCTCCCTGTCTCCATCTCCCTGTCTCTCTCTCTATCTCTCTCTACCTGTCTCCATCTCCCTGTCTGTCTGTCTGTCTGTCTGTCTGTCTTTCTATCTCTCTGTCTGTCTGTCTCTCTCACTCACTCACTCTCTCACTCTCTCTCTCTCACTCTTTCACTCTCTCACTCTCACTCTCTCACTCTCACTCTCTCTCTCTCTCACTCTCACTCTCTCTCTCTCTCACTCTCACTCTCACTCTCTTACTCTCACTCTGTCTCTCTCTTCCTCTCTCACTCTTTCTTTCTGTCTCTCTCTCTGTCTCTCTTTTACTCTCTCTCTGACTGTCTCTCTGTCTCCCTCTCTCTCTCTCTCTGTCTCTCTTTCTCTCTCTTCCTCTCTCACTCTCCCTTTCTGCCGCTCTCTTAATCTCTCTCTGTCTTTCTCTCTGACTGTCTCTCTGTCTCCCTCTCTCTCTGTCTCCCTCTCTCTTTGTGTCCCTCTCTCTCTCTCTTGTCTCTCCCAGTCTTTCATCCGGTCTCTATCCCTCTTGTCTCTCCCTGTCTCTCTCGCTGACGCTCACTTTGTCTCTGACTCTCTCTCTCTGTCTCTCTCTCTCTGTCTTTCTATCTGTCTCTCTCTCTCTCTCTTGGTCTGTCTCTCTCTCTCTCTCTCTCGGCCTGGCTCTCTCTCGGTCTGTCTCTCTCTGTCTCTCACTCTCTCTCTGTCACTCTCTGTCTCTGCCTCTGTTGCACTATATCTCTCATTCCATCTCTCTCTCTCTGTCTCTGTCTCTGCCTCTGTAGCACTGTCTCTCTGCCTCCATCTCTCTCTCCCTCTCTCTATCTCTCTTTCTATCTCTCTCTGTTTCTCTCTCTCTTTCTCTCTCTCTCCCTGTCTCTCCCTGTATCTGTCTCTCTGTGTCTCTCAATGTATCTCTGTCTCTCTCTCTCTGTCTCTCTCTCTGTCTCTCTCTCTTTGTCTCTCTCTCCCTGTCTACCTCTCTCTGTCTCCTTCTTTCTGTGTGTATGAGTGAGTGTGTGCATGTGTTCATGTGTCCGTGTGTGCGTGTGTTTGTGTGTCCGCATGTGTCCGTCTGTGTGTGTGTCTAATTGTGTGTGTGTGTGGGTATGTGTCTGTGTATGTGCATATGAGTATGTGTGTGTGTGTGTTTGTCTGTGTTTGTATGTGTGTGAGTGTGTGTGTATGCGTTTGTGTATGTGTCTGTGTGTGCATGTGTGTGTGTATGTGTGTGGTATGTGTGTGCGCGTGTGGGTGTGTGTCTGTGTGTGCGTGTGAGTCTGTGTATGTGTGTGTGTCTGTGTGGGTGTGTGTGAGTGTGTGCATGTGTGTGTGTGTGTGATGTCTGTGTGCATCTGTGTGTCTATGTGTGTATTTATGTGTGCTTGAGTGTGTGCATGTGTGTACATATTTGTGTGGGCGTATGAGTGTGTCTGTAGGTATGTGTGAGTGTGTGCATGTGTGTGTGGGTGTATGAGTGTGTATATGAGTGTGTGTGTATGAGTGTGTGTGTCTGAGTGTGTGTGTGTATGAGTGAGTGTGTATGAGTGTGTGTATGAGTGTGTGTATGAGTGTGTGTGTATGAGTATGTGTTTATGAATATGTGTGTATGAGTGTGTGTGTATTTGTCTGAGTGTGTGTGTATGTGTATGTGTATGAGTGTGTGTGTATATATGAGTGTGCATGTATGAGTGTGTGTGTATGGGTATGTGTGTATGAGTGTGTGTGTGCCTGAGTGTGTGTGTATATGGTGTCTGTGTATGTGTGTGTGTGTATGAGTGTGTGTGTGTGTGTGTTTGTGTCTGAGTGTGTGTGAGTGTGTATGTGTGTATGAGTGTGTGTGTGTGTGTGTATATATATGAGTGTGTGTGTATGAGTGTGTGTGTATGAGTGTGTGTGTATATATATATGTGAGTGTGTATGTATGAGTGTGTGTGAGTGTGTATGAGCGTGTGTGTATGAGTGTATGTGTGTGTGCCTGTGTGTGTATGATTGTGTGTGTGTATATATGAGTGTGCGTGTATGAGTGTGTGTGTGTGTATGTGCATGCGTATGTGTGTATGAGTGTGTGTGTGTGTCTGAGTGTTTGTGTGTATATGGTATCTGTGTATGAGTGTGTGTGTATATGAGTTTGTGTGTGTATATATGAATGTGTGTGTATGAGTGTGTTTGTGTATATGAGTGTGTGTATGAGTGTGTTTGTATGAGTGTGTTTGTGTGTGAGTGTGTGTATGTGTGTATGAGTGTGTGTATATATGAGTGTGTGTGTGTATGTATGTGTGTATGAGTGAGTGTGTGTGTGTGTGAGAGAGTGTATATGAGTGTGTGTATATGAGTGTGTGTGTGTGTGTGTGTCTGTGTGAGTGTGTGTATGAGTGAGTGTGTGTGTATGAGTGTGTATGTGTGTGTGTATATATGAGTGTGTGTATGAGTGTGCGTATGAGTGTGTGTGTGTGTATGAGTGTGTGTGTATGAGTGTGTGTGTGAGTGTGAATGTGTGTATGAATGTGTGTGAGTGTGTGTGTGTATATATGAGTGTGTGTGTGTATGAGTGTGTGTGTGTGTGTATGAGTGTGAGTGTGAATGTGTGTATGAATGTGTGTGTGTATATATGAGTGTGTGTGTGTATGAGTGTGTGTGTGTATGAGTGTGTGTGTGAGTGTGAATGTGTGTATGAATGTGTGTGAGTGTTTGTGTGTGTATATGAGTGTATGTGTGTTTTTACTCGGTTAAGCAGCATTTGATGATGTCTTTGTAGTTGCGATAGACAGGGACACATGGGATGCCCCAGGATAGGAACGCAGACCACTATTGCCCCCTAGGCAGCTTCTAATGATAAAACAACTCTGATCTAAAAAGCCCTCGCAAGAAAGCGGGGGCACCTGAATGACTGCAGCACACCCGAGATGTGGAGTATCGATTGTTCTTCTCACACTTGCCGGGTAGGGGTTCAATCTACTGTCTTCTAACAGGGAGTTGAACTGGACAAAGTCCGATAGGCTGAGACTGAGGCAAAATGCATTTCCCTGCCAGGCATTGACCAGAGACCCTGTTGGTCCGCTCAGACTGACCTGTTAACGGTACCTGCACAGACTCGCTGCTCTCTGACGTTGCTAGTTTTCCGGCTTTAATTGTTTGACAGTGACATCCTGGATGGAGAAGGCAGAATTTGTAAACTCCATCCGGAGCAGTTCCAGAGGCAATGGGATCAACGCCACCAGCTTTCTTCAAATGAAACGTGCTCCCTGCGTATGGACTCAAAGTCCTGCAAGTCTCTCCTGTCACGAACAAGTCATGTTTCCTTTCCAGAGAGAGAGAGAGAGAGAGAGAGACAGTGGGCTTTATAGTGGGCGGTCTGCACTCACATATTCAAATAACTCACACTATCTTCAGCTCAGGGACAGTGAACGAGCAGATCCCATAGGTCACTGCATGGGAGACGAAAACATTTAACTGTATTTACTGCATCATCTGCAAAATGTATATTTGCAGCTCAGCACATCTATTTCCTCACACGTAAGGAATAACACTGTCAAACTCTTTCGAGTTATCAACAGTCGCAGATTGTAACTCTTTCGAGTACAATCACAGTTCTTGGTTTTCCGGGAGTGGGACAATGAACCCACAACCCTCTGATTCAAAGGCGAGGGTGCTATAATGTGTGCCGTGTTCACCCTGATGAGTTTATCTATGCGAGTTGTCTAGAGGGACGGTGACTTAGGGCTGATATGGAACCACAACACTGATCACCAGAAAGTGTCTTTGAACAATGACACCGATATTAAGATTAGCCACTCGGTCCCCCCACCATTGAAGGACCATTGCCGTCTGTGACTTGAGGATATCTTCTTATTCCGCCTGGACACACGCAGAGGCAATACTTCTGAATTCTCAGTGCGTTGAACTTGATGTCGGATCACCTTCATTCTCATTTTCGCTCCTTCCTTCTTTGCCTCAACATTCCCACCTCGGCATGTTAAACGCTATAATGTGATCGGGCATTTCAGTTGCAAGTGGCAATGCTGAGTGTCGAAATTAAAGGACAAGTTTTTTTTTTAATATGTGCAGGTTTCAAGCGGAGTGAATCCCTCGTCCTCTACTGCCCAATGGAGCTCATGACCACCATCCGACCAATCACAGCAGAGCATCGCCGCCTAACATGACACTCTATCCACAATAGGGCCCATAACCACCATCCCACCAATCACAGCAGAGCATCGCCGTCTAACATGACACTCTATCCACAATAGACACATGATCACCATCCCACCAATCACAGCAGAGCATTGCCGTCTAACATGACACTCTATCCACAATAGGGCCCATAACCACCATCCCACCAATCACAGCAGAGCATCGCCATCTAACATGACACTCTATCCACAATAGAGCACATGACCACCATCCCACCATTCACAGCAGAGCATCGCCGTCTAACCTGACACTCTATCCACAATAGGGCCCATGACCACCATTAATGGCCTTGTCCCCCTCTGCCAATATAATCTACTCCACTCAAACAACAGACCAACTCACCTGTACCCCTTCCATTGCAGCCTCATGCACAACCACAATTTCCATCTCCAAACTATTGCGCGGCGCGCGTTTCGCTGCATTCAGTTGAATATATGCAATTCCTCCCCTAAAGGTCTCAGCCTGTCTTCCTCCCGTGAACATGCCTCTTTCACCGCGATTCCGGTTACTTGCGTTAATATCTCACAAACTCCATTGGATGACGCTCCATTGTATGAAGAAGAAGGAGAAGGAGAAGAAAAAGAACAAGTAGAAGAACAAGATGAAGGAGAATAAGAGGAAGATGAAGAAGAAAAAGGAGAAGCAGAAGGAGAATAAGAAGAAGAAGATGAAGAGGAAACAGGAGATGAAGAGGTACCAGAAGAAGAAGAGGAAGAAGAGGAGGAACAAGTGGAACAAGAAGAAACAACAATGATAATAGCCACAATAGCACCAAGAAAACCCTTAGGGAGATGCAGTAGTGAAACAAGAATGGCTGGAATGTGGAAGTGACCATTTGTTTCATGACACGGGTGTCTATCAGGTAGGAACAACTCAGCCTTGTTAGCGGGTGTTGGTGCTGCGGAATGGAAATGTATTCAGAAACCCCTTGCAAACACGAAACTGCAAAGGAAGGCCAGGAAGATAATGGTGTAACTCTTTCGAGTTATCAACAGTCACATATTGTAACTCTTTTGAGTACATTCACAATTCTTGGTTTCCAGGACTGGGACATGAACCCACAACCTTCTGGTTCAAAGGCGAGGGTGCTATGAACTGAGTCACAGCTCACACCTCATTAAGATAATGGTGTATCTGCACCATGAGGGTGGGTCGTGAAGGTAATCTCTAAGCACATTAGATATAGACATCAACTGATATATTGACTGAGGGAGACTCTAATTAAATAGGGCATTGTTGGTGTTGGCTTGGAGCTTGTATTTTTATTTGTTCATGGGATATGGGCGTCACTGGCTAGGCCAACATTTATTGCCCATCCCTATTTGCCCTTGTTCAGAGGGCATTTATGAGCCAACCACATTGGTGTGGGTCTGGAGTCACACATAGGCCAGAGCAGGTAAGGACGGCAGATTTCCATCTCTGAAGGACATTAATAAACCAGATGGATTCATTTTTTAACGGTTTCTTGGTCATCATTAGGCTTTCAATTCTCGGTGTCGATTGGTGTCAATCTGCCTTGCTGGGAATTCGAATGCGGCTCCCCAGAGCATTACCCCGGGTCCCTGGAATACTAGCCCAGTGGCAATACCACTATGCCACCGCCTCCCCTGTTTGTATTCATAGCATCTTCCATTTAGATGTCTTTCTTCATTGGTACATATTGTATTCCACTGTAAGGTACATGCCGTCAGTCGTTAAATAAAAGCTGATTTTCCCTGGACAGATCTAATCTCGGTTTTGTTTCCTGCCTCAACATTCGAGGACTGAACTGCCTTTGCAATTCCCGCCCTCCGAAGGAGCGGCGAGAGTAACTCAGACTGGAGCAATTTTCTACTGGTTGAAATTATGAGCCAACTTCTGTATCGGTAGTAATGGGCCTTTTTTTCCAACCTCGTACCTGGAATTATGGACAGCATTGAACAATCAAATGGAAAGTGATGAAACCCTTTCAAGTTATCAACAGTCACAGATTGCAACTCCTTCGAGTACAATCACAGTTCTTGGTTTCTGGGAGTGGGACATGAACCCACAACCCTCTGATTCAAAGGCGAGGGTGCTATGAACTGAGCCACAGCTGACACCTCTTGGAAAGTGATGAAACTCTTTCGAGTTATCAACAGTCACAGGTTGCAACTCCTTCAAGTACAATCACAGTTCTTGGTTTCTGGGAGTGGGACATGAACCCACAACCCTCTGATTCAAAGGCAAGGGTGCTATGAACTGAGCCACAGCTGACACCTCTTGGAAAGTGATGAAGGTGAACATGGATTCTTAAAGCGAACTAAACTACTCCATCTCCCAGTTCCGACAGTTATAGTAGTGGAGCAAAGAGCGAAGTAAAGGCATAGACCAAATATAGCCACCTCGTACCAAACTTTCACTCCAATGCCCTTCTCACGGGGGATCATATTAAAGGCAGAGCATTGATAACGCGTCACTCGTCCCAATGCCTGTGCTTCACACGTGACCTTACCACACCCCTCTTAATGCAACTCTGTCTAAATAACGTTCTCTCTCACAGTTTTATCCAACTTCCCCTTCACGGAATCTAATCAATACACATTGTGCCAGCAGATTAGACAATCTAAAGTGTCCCCAGCTAAGCAATTGCACCCGGATGGATTTATTAGTGAATATCCCATATTGATGAATCATAGTTTTGGCTTCACCATAACTGAAAGCAGGTTTACCCTGTTTATGTATTTATTTTATTTTTCATAAGCATAAAGGTCATCACCTAGACTTGTCTTTTGTACAGAAAAAAATAACAACACCCTTTATTTGTCCGGCTCGGGTATCAGGGTCGACACAACACACTTCCAATCAAGCCCTCAAACTCTTTCCAGTTATCAACAGTCACAGATTGCAACTCTTTCAAGTACAATCACAGTTCTTGGTTTACCAGGAGTGAGGCATGAACCCACAACCCTCTGATTCAAAGGTGAGGGTGCTATGAACTGAGCCACAGCTGACACCTCCAGGTCAATGGAGTAGATGCATGCAGTGTTCAGGTTTCCAAACGTGGGTTGGTTATAATAACCACAACATGTCATCCGCAGAATGATTCAGGAGATGCATGTGTTTTCTTTCGCTATGTTGGCCACATCAGTTGACCAACATCAGGGAGTAAAAACAGAAGCGTTATCAGGTTCATTGTTCCAGAAAGGGAAGTGGTGAGAGATAAGTTAGCCACCTGCTAAGATATATTCAGGTCTCAGCTTTATGTAATGCACTTTATGTTTGGATATTTAACCCTTCCATTGGCAGTTTCACTTTCATTGCGGACACGGGTGGTCTGTTTTACCTTATCAAAATAGGGAGAGGTGTCCCCAACAATCTTTAAACTGAGATGAAGGGTGCGAAAGAGGGGCTAGTTTATGTTTTCAGTTCATTCACGGGATGTGGGCGTCGCTGGCAGGGCCCAGCATTTATTTCCCATCCCTAATTTCCCTTTAAGAAGGTGCTGGTGAGCCGCCTTCTTGAACAACTGAAATCCCTGTGGAGCACGTACACCCACAGTGCAGTAAGGGAGGGAGTTGCAGGATTTTGTCCCTGTGGTGTAGGTACACCCACAGTGCTGTTAGGGAGGGAGTTGCAGGATTTTGTCCCTGTGGTGTAGGTACACCCACAGTGCTGTTAGGGAGGGAGTTCCAGGATTTTGTCCATGTGGTGTAGGTACACCCACAGTACTGTTAGGTAGGGAATTCCAGGATTTTGACCCTGTTTTGTAGGTATAGCCACAGTGCTGTTAAGGAGGGAGTTCCAGGATTTTGTCCGTGTGGTGTAGGTACACCCACAGTGCTGTTAGGGAGGGAGTTCCAGGATTTTGTCCCTATGGTGTAGGTAAACCCACAGTGCTGTTAGGGAGGGAGTTCCAGGATTTTGTCCGTGTGGCGTGCGTACACCCACAGTGCTGTTAGGGAGGGAGTTCCAGGATTTTGTGCCTGTGGTGTAGGTACACCCACAGTGCTGTTTGGGAGAGAGTTCCAGGATTTTGTCCCTCTGGTGTAGGTACACCTACAGTGCTGTTAGGGCGGGTGTTCCAGGATTTTGTCCATGTGATGTAGGTACATCCACAGTGCTTTTAGGGAAGTAGTTCCAGGATTTTGTCCCTATGTAGGTACACCCACAGTGCTGTTAGGGAGTGAGTTCCAGGATTTTGTCCCTGTGGTGTAGGTACACCCACAGTGCTGTTAGGGCGGGTGTTCCAGGATTTTGTCCATGTGGTGTAGGTACACCCACAGTGCTGTTAGGGAGGGAGTTCCAGGATTTTGTCCATGTGGTGTAGGTACACCCACAGTGCTGTTTGGAAGAGAGTTCCAGGATTTTGTCCCTCTGGTGTAGGTACACCTACAGTGCTGTTAGGGCGGGTGTTCCAGGATTTTGTCCATGTGGTGTAGGTACACCCACAGTGCTGTTAGGGAGTGGGTTCCAGGATTTTGTCCCAGTGGTGTAGGTACACTCACAGTGCTGTTAGGAAGGGAGTTCCAGGATTTTGTCCCTGTGGTGTAGGTACACCCACAGTGCTGTTAGGGAGTGGGTTCCAGGATTTTGTCCAAGTGGTGTAGGTACACTCACAGTGCTGTTAGGAAGGGAGTTCCAAGATTTTGTCCCAGTGGTGTAGGTACACCCACAGTGCTGTTAGGGAGGGAGTTCCAGGATTTTGTCCCTGTGGTGTAGGTACACCCACAGCGCTGTTAGGGAGGGAGTTCCAGGATTTTGTCCGTGTGGTGTAGGTACACCCACAGTGCTGTTAGGGAGGGTTTTCCAGGATTTTGTCCGTGTGGTGTAGTTACACCCACAGTGCTGTTCGGAACGGAGTTCCAGGATTTTGTCCCTGTGGTGTAGGTACACCCACAGCGCTGTTAGGGAGGGAGTTCCAGGATTTTCTCCATGTGGTGTAGGTACACCCACAGTGCTGTCAGCGATGGAGTTCCAGGATTTTGTCCCTGTGGTGTTGCTACACCCACAGTGTTGTTAGATAGGGAGCTCCAATATGTTGTCCATGCAGTGTAAGTACACCCACAGTGCTGTTAGAGAGGGAGTTCCAACATGTTGTCCATCAGGTGTAGGTACAACCACAGTGCTGTTTTATGATTGAGGTCTATGATTTTGTCCGTGTAGCGTCAGTACACCCATAGTGCTGTTAGGGAGGAAGTTCCATGATTTTGTCCCTGTCGTGTAGGAACACCCACAGTGCTGTTAGGGAGGGAGTTCCTGGATTTTGTCCCTGTGGTGTAGGTACACCCACTGTGCTGTTAGGGAGGAATCTCCAGAATTTGGAGGGAGTTCCGGGATTTTGTCTCTGTGGTGTGGATACACCCACAGTGCTGTTAGGGAGGGAGTTCCATGATTTTGTCCATGTAGTGTCGGTACACCCACAGTGCTGTTAGGGAGGGAGTTCCATGATTTTGTCCCTGTAGTGTAGGTAGACACACAGTGTTGTTCGGGCGGGAGTTCCAGGATTTTGTCCGTGTGGTGTAGGTACACCCACAGCACTGTTAGGGAGGGAGTTCCAGAATTTTGTCCCTGTGGTGTAGGTACACCCACAGTGCTGTTAGGGAGGGTGTTCCAGCATTTTGTCCCTGTGGTGTAGGTACACCCATAGCGCTGTTAGTGAGGGAATTCCAGGATTTTGTCAGTGTGGTGTAGGTACACAGACAGTGCTGTCAGCGATGGAGTTCCAGAATTTTGTACGTGTGGTGTAGGTACACCCACAGCGCTGTAAGGGAGGGAGTTCCAGGATTTTGTCCCTCTGGTGTAGGTACACCCACAGTGCTGTTAGGGAGGTTGTTCCAGGATTTTGTCCCTGTGGTGTAGGTACACCCACAGTGCTGTTAGGGAGTGAGTTCCAGGATTTTGTCCCTGTGGTGTAGGTACACCCACAGTGCTGTTAGGGCGGGTGTTCCAGGATTTTGTCCATGTGGTGTAGGTACACCCACAGTGCTGTTTGGGAGAGAGTTCCAGGATTTTGTTCCTCTGGTGTAGGTACACCTACAGTGCTGTTAGGGGGGGTGTTCCAGGATTTTGTCCATGTGATGTAGATACATCCACAGTGCTTTTAGGGAAGTAGTTCCAGGATTTTATCCCTATGTAGGTACACCCACAGTGCTGTTAGGGAGTGAGTTCCAGGATTTTGTCCCTGTGATGTAGGTACACCCACAGTGCTGTTAGGGAGGGAGTTCCAGGATTTTGTCCCTGTGGTGTGGGTACTCCCACAGTGCTGTTAGGGAGGGAGTTCAAGGATTTTGTCCCTGTGGTGCTGGTACACCCACAGCGCTGTTAGGGAGGGTGTCGCAGGATTTTGTACGTGTGGTGTAGGTACACCCACAGTGCTTTTATGGAGGGACTTCCAGGATTTTGTTCCTGTGGTGTATATACACCCACAGTGCTGTTAGGGAGGGTGTTCCAGGATTTTGTCCCTCTGGGTTAGGTACACCCACAGTGCTGTTAGGGGGGGAGTTCCAGGATTTTGTCCGTGTGGTGTAGGTACACCCACAGTGCTGTTAGGGAAGGAGTTCCAGGATTTTGTCCCTGTGGTGCAGGTACACCCACAGCGCTGTTAGGGAGGGAATTCCAGGATTTTGTCTGTGTGGTGCAGGTACACCCACAGTGCTGTTAGGGAGGGAATTCCAGGATTTTGTCTGTGTGGTGTAGGTACACCCACAGCGCTGTTAGGGAGGGAATTCCAGGATTTTGTCCCTGTGGTGTAGGTACACCCACAGTGCTGTTAGGGAGGGAGTTCCAGGATTTTGTCTGTGTGGTGCAGGTACACCCACAGTGCTGTTAGGGAGGGAATTCCAGGATTTTGTCTGTGTGGTGCAGGTACACCCACAGTGCTGTTAGGGAGGGAATTCCAGGATTTTGTCTGTGTGGTGTAGGTACACCCACAGCGCTGTTAGGGAGGGAATTCCAGGATTTTGTCCGTGTGGTGTAGGTACACCCACAGTGCTGTTAGGGAGGGAGTTCCAGGATTTTGTCCCCTGTGGTGTTGGTTCACCCACAGTGCTGTTAGGGAGGGAGTTCCAGGATTTTGTCCCCTGTGGTGTAGGTACACCCACAGTGCTGTTAGGGAAGGAGTTCCAGGATTTTGTCCCCTGTGGTGCAGGTACACCCACAGTGCTGTTAGGGAGGGAGTTCCAGGATTTTGTCCCCTGTGGTGTTGGTTCACCCACAGTGCTTCGAAAACAAGCATCCTTGCCTTCGGATACATTGATAAGTTTCTCTCACAATGCCCTAATTTTGGGAATAGGTTGATACGGGCTGAATGGTCCACTGGCCAGTCCTGGCCGGACTTGGAGGCGAATGGGGCTGCGGCATATTTGCATTGGGGCGGGACCCGGGACAAAATGCTGCCATGGGGCCACTTTCCCAGGGAGGAACGTGAATGAGGATTAGATGCTCGGAACAGCCCGTCCAACAGTTCATTAACCTAATTAAAGCCTCCTACCGCCCCCCACCCCCCACCCCACCCCCTCCCCTATTCAATCCAGTGTTATTTCCCAGCGGTGCGGAGTCTAACTCCCGCCTCAATAGGTTCTGCAGATGTGTGAAGGCCGCCCCCTTGTGGCAAATTTGTGGTCCAGCCACGCCGGAGGCGCAATTTCCCCAAAACCTTTTGTGCAGGATGTAAGGGCTCCTCTGTGGGCGCCAAGTGCCAAATGAAAGCTTATCCCAGCGCATAAAGGGGCAGCCTCCTCCCCTCCTTAACATGGCTCGGTGTTGGGTGGGCCACAGATTTGCCTCAGTACCACCCATCTCTTCCTTCGGGACAGCCAATGACCTACAGCTGACAGCCTTGTAGTCAGGGAGGTGATGCCTGTACCCTTGATCATTGAGGCGGCCCCATTCGGAGACCACCTCCGGGGGAAACTGCTCCGACAACCTGGCTCCCCGGCAACTGCGGGCTGGCATTTTGGGGCACCTCCTGGCGGTGCTGAATCCGCAGGGAAATTCCGCCCCCAATGCCAAAGGCTGCAGCTCATACAGAAATGGAAATGTGGGAAACATTGAGAGGGAAATTCATATTGAAGGTGTAAAGAACATATCTTTGTTTTTTTTTTTAACTCTCGGACTGCAGCTTTAGGTTTGGACTGTTGCTTTAAAAACTACCACGGCTGCATTTTTTTAAAGAGATGTTCACTAGAGCAGGAGGACAGAATCACACAATTTTGCTTTCTCCTGTTACAGTGTGCGCCAGGCTGGACAGAATGGTGCTGGAAAGGAGACCTGGTTTAAGAGGGAATTCCCCGGCGATGGTTTCTGATTGACTCCTGATCAAGTGGTCAGGTTTTGAGTTTGGCTGGTGCAGTACATCAGCTCCTAGCTTGAAAAGGATAAAAAATAAAGGCCTGAAATCTCTCTCTCCTGTGTTTTGTAAAACTCCAATAATCCTGCCGTAGTAGCTAGCTGGCTATTCCTCACATCACTGTATCCTGCCTTCTTTGAGAAACCCCAGTCAGGAGGAAAAGAGGGGGAAAAAAATCACCAGTGGAGGCATTAAAAGCAAGTTTCAACCAGAAAAACACAGACTGCTAATGCTGGGAGACCACTTTGTGTCAGCCACAACAACCTGTAAGAAATTTGGAATAAAATAATCAAAGTCAACTTATCTAACCCTGAACGCCATGTTGGTGCTATTGAACTGTTTTATCTCACCTTTAAAACCCGTGTTTTGTGTGTGTGTGTGTATAAGGGGTTAAGAAGGCGTAGAGTTTGTGATATTTAAACATTAGCTGTTCATATTTCTTTCTGTTGCCACTGGACACAGGCAACTTGTTTAATAAAGGGTTATTTACTTGTTAAGTTTGCAAACATGGTGCTGCTATTCTTTGAACCTAAACTAAACAGTTATGCAGAATTGGGGCAACTTGGTAGTCTAATCAATTTTTCACATTTGTAACTGTTTGGGGAGCAGTGGGGAGTCATGTTGCAAAGCACTATCCCCAGTGGAACATGGCAAAGGGAAACATGCCAGATGATATTTATTGTATGCACCTGAGCAGTGATGAATTTCAGAGGGGATTGGCTGGGACAAGGCAAATAATATGGTCCTATTTTTACTGGATTCGGTGTCATTTATCTGCTGTTTCACTTGCAAAAAAACCCTGAAATGCACAAAACAGACACGGAACAAACTAGAGAAGAGATAACGCTGGCTTCCTATTATACCAACATTTTTCTCTCTCTCTGTATTGGGATGGCTTGCTTCACATAGCAACATGGGACAAAGGGACATATGACTTAGGAGCAGGGATAGGCCATTCTGCCCTTTGAGCCTGCTCTGTCTTGGAATCAATCATGGCTGGTCTGGTTGTGGTCTCAACTCGAATTTTACCTTTTCTTCCTTGTCTATCAAAAATCTGTCTAACTCTGTCTTGAATAAAGTCAATGACACAACATCCATTGCTCTCTGGTGAAGAATATTCCACATACTAACAGTCATTTGAGATAGAGAGGGAAAAAAAGCTCCCAATCTTTGCCTTAAACGTCAGAACGCATTCTTAAGTTGTGTAACCTGATTCTGCTCTTTCCCATAAGTTCAGATATCCTCCCGATATCAATGTTACCAAATATCCCCAGGGCCGTATATGGTTCAATAAGATACCTTCTCCTCTTGCAAAATTCAAATGAGTGGAGATCGACCCTCATAGACGTTTACCGCGCAGAAGGAGGCCATTCGGCCCATCCCGTTGGCGCCGGTCAACTAAGATCTGACCGCACCAATCCCATTTTCCAGCGCTTGGCCCATAGCCCTGGAGGCTATGGCAACGCAAGTGATTATCTAAACACTTCTTAAATGTTCTGAGGGTTTCCGACTCAACCACCCTTGCTGTTGAACCATTCATTTTTATCATTCGTTCATGGGTTGTGGCTCGTCCAGCATTTATTGCTCATCCTTAATTGCCCCCCTAGTTCAGAGGGCAGTGAAGAGTCAACCACATTGCTGTGGGTCTGGAGTCACATGTAGGCCAGACCAGGTAAGGACGGCAGATTTCCTTCCCTAAAGGACCTTAAGTGAACCAGATGGGTTTTTACAACAATCGACAATGGTCATCTTTAGACTTTTAAATCCAGATTTTTTTATTGAATTCAAATTTCACCATCTGCTGGACTCGGGTCCCCAGAGGATTACCCAGGGTCTCTGGAATATCAGTCCAGAGACAATATCACTATGCCTTCGCTTTCCGCTTCATAAAATAAGCCCCCCTCATCCCAAACACGAGTCGAGAGAAGGTTCACTGAACTGCTGCTAATGTAATTATAGCTTCCTTTTTCTTCAAATAAGGAGACCAGAACTGGACACAGCAATTCAGATGTGTTCTCACAAGGCCGAGTACCCGCTGCATCAGCTGGTGATGGGAGCACATTCAGGGTGAATCAATTTTTAAAATATGGACATACCCTTAGACACTATGGTGAAACATCAGTTGAATGGGGCTTATTGCTTAATATTAAATGATCCTTCTATTAGAGGCCTATTTGTCTCTCTGTGTGTGTGGAGTGAGGTGTAATCACGTGAGGAACGTTCAATTCCAACTTCAAACACAAGGTGGCGGTCGAGCAGAACTATTGCCACCTTGTGAGATCCTACTCAATGTGTCTTCCACACCATCTCTGCTGTTAAATTGTGAGCTTTAATGCAGTTAGTGTGCCTCAATCCTGTTCGGTTCAAGGTGAACATGGTCGACAGGGCCAAAAACTGTATTGATCACAGATCTTATAAGCTCCTTCAGCTAATATGCTCTAAAAGGCAGTTTGTGGCCATGGGCTTCCATTGGGTGGTTCCATGATCGCTCTTGACAAGGTGGATGCAGTGCTTTGTCATTGCTGACCAGGAAAGTCACCCGCACTTACGGCCTACCATGAGGCGCATTGGAAGACTCATTGGAAGTCAACCATTTGGCCAAGTTATCAACGCAGCTTCCGTGGCCATCAAGACCAGAAGCGGGGTTCGAACCCAGGAATGGCGGATTGAGGTAGGGACATTAGTCCTGTTCCACAGGAGCACCGGATCCCTTGTGTAGAGTTTCCAATCCTTGTTGCTAGGGCAGCATTCTCTGTGTTCACTCTCACGAATGGTTGATTGTACTTGCTGCATTAACCCTTTGCTATTTCCACTACAACCCTTGGAGTCATACAGGAAAAGTTCTTGCACAGTCAAGAACTCCACCGAATTTTGTGGTGTTCTATGGTTCTATGGGGAACATCTTCACTCAGAGAGCGGTGAGAGTGTGGAACGAGCTGCCATCTGACGTGGTAAATGCGGGCTCACTCTTAAATTTTAAGAATAAATTGGATAGATACATGGATGGGAGAGGTCTGGAGGGTTATGGACTAAGTGCATGTCAATGGGACTGGCACAGACTAGAAGGGCCGAATGGCTTGTTTTCTGTGCTGTAGTGTTCCATGGTTCTATTCCAATTGCTAATAGGGGCAGCTCCTATTTTATTCCCCCTAAATTGTCGTTCTCAATGTTTTGATGATGTATTTCATATTCGGTCTCCACCCATCAGTCTATTAACAACCGTAGCATCATGGAGCTATTCATGGCCCTGCCAAATCACCCGCTCCCTCTCAGAGCAAAACCACCAAGCCTGAGTGCAGTAGCGTGAAAGCCGGAAGGGACTGAATAGGCACTTGTAGCGCCAACACTGTGGCTTCACTTTCGCACTGGTCAGGGGGGACATTTGCAGAGACCGCTCGCTTCAGCCTTGTTGACCATATCCTCGTCTGCTTCTCTTCACGGTAAGGATTGATATGTTTGTAACGTACATGGACGGGTTTTTTTAGCTTCGTACGTTAACTTTCGTTTACATCTGTCAAACATCGATCATGCAGGTTGAAATAAAAGAAACAAGCAACTCTTTTGATCAGTGCTCTGTGCAGTTCAAAAAAAATAAACCTTCATGTTAGAAGGGATTGGAAGATTGGCAACGTAGAGACGCGATTGGACGGGCAAGTCCCTATTTGGACCGTTCTATCTTTTGGAACAATATACTTTATTCGTAAAATATCTGGAAGAACATTGCAAAACATTTCTAAATGGCCATCACAAAAAAGCGCATTCATCACATTCAACTTTTCCACATAAGATCATGAGGTGCTTCAAGACAGTCAATGAATATTACAGACATTTCAATGTGCTCATTACCGACAGTCAGGCAGTGCAATGGGATTTAAGCTATCCACATAGATCATGTCGCACCCCGAGGTGCCTCAATGCAATGGTGATACTTTTGGTATTTGATGCATACATTCAATGGGAGTCATATATTTCAAACCGTGAAATCCGTGTCAATCTTACCCTCTCTCTACCTTTCTCTCTCACCATTTTGTTATCCTGCACACATCCAGGATACTGCAAGTTCCTGCTCACAATGAATGTATGAATTGAATACTAATTGTATTGTAATTTGATTCTTGGCCCTCAGAGTGCAACATGATGTATGTTGATAACTCCGATGAGGGGCATGGACAGGGTGGATAGGGAGCAGCTGTTCCCCTCAATTGAAGGGTCAGTCACAAGGGGACATAAGTTCAAGGTGAGGGGCAGGAGGTTTATGGGGGGGGAACGTGAGGAAAAACTTTTTTTACCCAGAGGGTGGTGAGGGTCTGGAATGCGCTGCCTGGGAGGGTGGGTGGAGGCGGGTTAGCCTCACATCCTTTAAAAAAGTACCTGGATGAGCACTTGGCACGTCCTAACATTCAAGGCTATGGGGCCAAGTGCTGGTCAATGGGAATTAGGTAGGTAGGCCAGGTGTTTCTCACGGGTCGGAGCAGACTCGATGGGCCGAAGGGCCTCTTCTGCACTGTGATTGTGAACTCCAATAATATTGTCTGATTGTCTGTAATGACCATATTGAAATGATTGTAATATTCATTGATTGTATTGAAACATCTCGTGATCCATGTGTAAGAGTTGAATCCGATTGCACTTTTTGTGAGGGCGATTTTGAAATGTTTTGTAATGTTCTTTCAGGTATTTTATGAATAAAGTATACTTTCAACAAAAAAAAAAGCATATCCTGCTCTCTTCCAAGAAACGTGCACCATCTCTCAAACATGACCTCTACAATATTGCTGGCGCCTATCCCTCTTCTCGTCTCCTTATCTCTTCCAGACATTCCTAGTGGGGAAATTGACAGCCGGCTGCAAATCGGCTGGGAGGGTGGGACCAAATAGGAAATTGGGCGGAAGAGGAGGTTTTCAACAGAAGTACAGTGCTGCCCAAAACCACCAGCTCCCGCTACCACCCCCCACCCCAACTCCTCCACAATATCACCCTTCCTACCACTCCCGACCCCTTCACCCTGCCCCACAGGTCCATAATGGGGAAAGTCCTTGTGTTTGGTAGACAGGGGCGACATTATTTCCAATGGGCAGCTCCAATTTCAGGCAGAGACTCGCCAAGTGATGCACCTTTGGAGGAAAGGCTGATGGGGAGCCGTCGACGTCCAATGATGCAGTTTCCAAGGGGACTTCACGGCACTTTGGGGTTCACCTCCCGCAATGTGCAAGTCTTGGGGCAGGGCTGGGGGGAATCAAGCTGATTGAAATCAAAACTAAAGCGGAAAGGCACGCGTTTTAAAAACAGGAACAGTATAAGATAACAGAAGCAAGGATCACCAACAGAAATCCGTCAACTGAAACAAAACATGAAACTGCCCAGAAAAAAATCAGGAGGCAGCATCTGTCGAGAGAAACAGGGCAAAAATTTGTGATCTGAAACTTTAACAAACCTTCTCTTCACAGCCGGTAACATCAACTGTTGAGTTCGATCCACCCCCACTCCCGACAGCATTTTCTTCTCCGGTTTTTGTTTTTTTGGTTTGGTTTGCTGTGACTTATCTTTGCCAGTCATGGGCTGAGAAGCAGACGCCATCCTGTTCCAAACCAGCTACAATAATTTAACTGAGGGAGTCAAGTTCTCCCACAGGGTGCGGGGCGATTTGCGAATAGGTTACCAGGAATAAGGGGCTTTAGTTCTGTGTAGGTACAAGTGATTGTGGCAATGTTCTTCTTGGGGAGTAGATAAGGTTTAAGCATGTTTGATTAGTTCTGAGCATAATTATGATGGGAATTAAAATTTCTATGATATATATATTTAATCAGTAAAAGTTTCCACTGCTTGATGGATCTGGAACCAGAGAACATAAATGTGCCTCTATATCTAACTGTCTGTCCGTCAGCCTGCCTGTCTATCTGTCTGTCCGTCAGCCTGCCTGTCTATCTGTCTGTCCGTCAGCCTGCCTGTGTATCTGACTGTCCATCAGCCTGCCTGTCTGTCTGCCTGTCCGTCAGCCTGCCCGTCTATCTGTCTGTCCATCAGCCTGCCTGTCTATCTGTCTGTCCGTCAGCCTGCCTGTCTATCTGTCTGTCCATCAGCGTGCCTGTCTATCTGTCTGTCCATCAGCCTGCCTGACTATCTATCTATCTATCAGCCTGCCTGTCTATCTATCTATCTATCAGCCTATCTATCTATCTATCTATCTATCTATCTATCTATCTATCTATCTATCTATCTATCTATCTATCTATCTATCTATCTATCTATCTATCTATCTATCTATCTATCTATCTATCTATCTATCTATCTATCTATCTATCTATCTATCTATCTATCTATCTATCTATCTATCTATCTATCTATCTATCAGCCTGCCTGTCTGTCTATCTATCTATCAGCCTGCCTGTCTGTCTATCTATCTATCAGCCTGCCTGTCTGTCTATCTATCTATCAGCCTGCCTGTCTATCTACCTATCAACCTGCCTGTCTATCTACCTATCAGCCTGTCTGTCTATCTACCCTTCACCCTGCCTGTCTATCTGCCTATCAACCTGCCTGTCTATCTGTCTGTCTATCTACCCATCAGCCTGTCTGTCTATCTACCTATCAGCCTATCTGTCTATCTACCTATCAGCCTGTCTGTCTATCTACCTATCAGCCTGCCTGTCTATCTGTCTGTCTATCTATCTATCAGCCTGCCTGTCTGTCTACCTATCAGCCTGCCTGGCTATTTGTCTACCAGTTTTTCAGCCTGCCTGGCTATTTGTCTACCAGTCTTTCAGCTTGCCTGGCTATTTGTCTACCAGTCTGTCTGCCTATCTATCCAAAGACACGATCACTTAACTAAGGCTCACAATTACCGGCCATGCACGGAATTCCCATTAAGAAAACAGGATTCACCGGGGTTCCCGCTACCAGTACAGGTTTATGTTAAAGGCCGCAAGGTTTGGTTGGGGTAAGTGGTAACATAAATGATGGAATCTGCCAAATGGAAGACCCATGTTGATCATAATATCTGTACAGGGCTGTTCACTTAGAGCAAACTTGATTCAGTCATTCCTAATGTTAACTTGTTTCCTGTGTAAAGCGACAGCTCTGCTCAAAGCTGTTGCCTCACACATTTCACACCCACTGCCTGAGTTGAAAGGGAGATGTATTTTTGGTAGAAAATGCACTGCTTGGTGTAGGACTGAAAAATTGGAGAAGTAGGTTGCCATGTCTGAGATAAAGAATTGTAAAATGTCGGGCTGTATATATTTATATGGCTGTATAGAATTACCAAAATTAACCGTTGTTAACCAAATATTCCTCTCCTACTTTTAACTGACTGACAAAAGTGAGCAGCGAATTAAGTATTCAAGGAAAGGAAAAATCTGTTTCCTCCATAATGGAATGAATAATCTTATTTTACTAATAGCTAATTTCCTCTCCCCGCCCCCGATATTTGTTTCCTAAAATAAAGGGAAATAATTTAATCCCACACATACCATGATGGAGTTAGCTGGGCAGTTGTAAGCACATCATAAGACCATAAGACCTAGGAGCAGAAATGAGGCCATTCGGCCCATCGAGTCTGCTCCGCCATTCAATCATGGCTGATAAGTTTCTCAACCCCATTCTCCCGCCTTCTCCCCGTAACCTTTGATCCCCTTACCCATCAAGAACCTATCTATCTCGCTCTTAAATACACTCAATGACCTGGTCTCCACAGCCTTCTGTGGCAATGAATTCCATAGGTTCACCCACACTCTAGCTAAAGAAGTTTCTCCTCATCTCTGTTCTAAAAGGTCTTCCCTTTACTCTGAGGCTGTGCCCTCGGGTCCTAGTCTCTCCTACTAATGGAAACATCTTCCCCAAGTCAACTCTATCCAGGCCTCTCAGTATTCTGTAAGTTTCAATCAGATCCCCCCCCCCCATATCCTTCTAAACTCCATCGAGTATAGACCCAATGATAAGAACATCGCAATGATATGTAGTCAGACTCATGCACGGATATACACTCGTGGAATATAATATATATGTTCAGCGAGAATATCCTTCACTTTATCTGGCAAGGAATAAGAAATGTCCTTTGTTCCTTGGTGACTAATTTAAGAGCATAGCGCCATCATTAAGATTGGCAGTGCTCCTGATATTGGTCCTGTACTCTATGTTCCTGCAGCTTTAACCCTGTCCTATCTACTGTCTACAAAGAAGCCTCGAAGAATAATAAAAATTCAACTAATTAAGAACACAGAGAATTCGTCTCATTGGCTGATGCTGACTCTGTCAGCTCTTTTATAGGCATTGGTGAGTATCGATCTCTTTTAGACAAGGAACCTTATTCCACGAGTCACTTTTAACTCATTGGATAAGTGCATGAGTGGTGAGCTCCAAGTATGATCATGATAAGTATAGTTTTACCTACTTATTGAAAAAACTATAAACCACGAACGGAGCTTTACGGGATCACAGCTGAATATTGCAAACCTTGTTCATTAAGCAAAATAAGCCACAAATATTGTCCATCATGATCTGACCAGGTTATTTGTACAGCTGTAAAAAAAAAAATGCAAAGCTGTGTTTCTCAATCTGCATAACATAAAAAAAAAGTAACTAAATACAGGTGTGTTTATCCACCGAATTAATATTTAGCTCCCATATGTTCTAGCCCATTTAGCCATAACTGTGTCTAGGTAAATTTACATATCTACGTTTTATTTCGCAATAAGCTAATGGCCTCCTGACAGATTGTGATATTTCTAATCTTAGGTAATTTCTTATGAAATGTGCTTCATAGGATTAGGCTGCCAAGTCACTTCATGCTATTTATAAACTTGTACTGACACAGAAAGATCGAACGTAAGTACCGATTGGTCTTGGAGAAAGGCCAGGCAATATCAGCTGAATCTGAAGTGCATCCATTGGTTCCATTACCAGGGGATAATATATCATACCTGGAATACTAACGACCCAGGAGTGTTTTTTATCGAGATTGTTTCAGAAATCTGAAAGGAATTGATAATATAGGTAACCAAGCGCTTGGCTTCTAACCCTCCACTGTTTGGCAGAGTCTTTGATGTGGTGACATTAACTCTAAATCAGGGTGAAGCTATTCAGGAGCGAAGCTGGGGGGGAAAAAATATCTCCAAGAGATTGTTTAGTTCCTTCAGTGTAGCAGCGCAGGCAGAAGGGCCTTTTCCTGTGTTGAATAAGCCTATCCTTTTGCGAGGAACGGCTATTTCACACACAAAAATCCACATAAGACATAGAAATGGGATCCACCAGCTCATCCGATTGCCATTTAACACAATCGCGGCTGATCTTGAACTCCATTTTCCACCCAACTCCCCATATCTCTTAATTCCATGAGATGTTACTCACATTGAAAGGCTACAGTGGAAGAATTAACCCAGACTGGCCTCTGGTTTATTTTCAAGACAATTCCTCAGTTCTACTGACTCCCAAGTAGCTTCCACACAACGAGTTCCAGCTGTATCTGTTTTGTTCTATTGAGAAGGGCTAATCCATTCCCTTCACCTGTTGAACTAGCCATTGCCTTTAGCAAGGTGATCGCCGTGCAGTGTGATTATTGATGCATTGACATGAGGCACTAAAAATTCAGCTATTTAATTCTATGCCGCCCTTAAATTTTTCTTTTGATTATGGGATGTGGGCGTCGCTGGCTGGGCCAGCATTTATTACCCATCCCTAGTTGTCCTAGTTTAGAAGGCATTTAAGAGCCACATGTAGGCCCAGCAAGGTAAGGAGAGTAAAGGACATGAGTGAACCTAAAGTAGTTTTAGACTTTTAATTCCAGGTTTTTTTAATTGAATTCAAATTCCACCTGACATGGTACCCAGAGCATTGTCCTGGGTTTCTGGAGTACTAGCCTAACGACAATACCATGGCGCCATCTCCTCCCGCCTCAATACCTCCCGGTATGGATCCAAAGATCCATAAGCCTTTGAGTGAAGTAATTTCTCCTTATCTCAGTCCTAAATGCTCGGCACCCTTTCCCGAGACTTTGCCCCGACCAACAGAATATAACATCTCAGCGGCCACCCTATCAAGTCCCTTCAGAACATATTAGGTTTCAATGAGATTGCCTCTCATTCTTCGAAATTTCCAGGGGATATAACGCCGATTTCCTCAGCCTCCCATTTCTCAGTGTAACCACAGTCGAACAGGGCTGGAGAGACTGGATACAGGGATGATGTTTCCTCTGGATGGAGGAGGGGGGTGGGTCTAGAACAAGGGGTCGCAATCTCCGGATACGAGGTAGGCTATGTAAGATGGATATGAAGAGAAACGTCTTCACCCTGAAGGGCGGTGAACCTGTGGAATTCACCACCACTGAAGCCGTGGAGGCCAAGCCACTGAATATATTTAAGCAGGAAATGGATAGATTTCTAGACTCTGAGGCGGTTAAGAGGCAGAGGTAGAGAGCGGGAGCATGTCGTTGAGATAAAGGTTCAGCCATGATTTCACTGAAATCCAGACCAGATTCGAAGGGCCGAATGACCTATTCCTGCTGCCATTATCTATGCTCCTATGTTTCTAACAGAACTAGTGCTGCTTTATGGGCCGATTTGCAATGCAATCCAATAATTGTTCCTTTCCCTCTGTAATAGCTGTAAGTTTGGATGCAGTTCGTAATGTTAGGTTTTGGTTCATATATATATATATAGATATATACATACACACACATACCGCACTCTCGCTCTCATTCTGCCCACATGGTTTACTGTTGCCTGTCCCCTATCATGCTGTTGAAGGCTGCTTCGTCCTGAAATTGCTTAGGGTAATTAAACAACTAACCGGAGGAGGGTCCTCCACCAGTACCCCCACCCTCAAAGGGCAAGGCTGAAGCATTTGCAACAACATTCAGTCAGAAGTGGCTTATGGATGATCCATGCATGACCTCTTCCTGAGGAGTCCAGCATCACCGAAGCCAGATTTCTGCCAAATTGATTCACTTGACTTGATATCAAAGGATTAGCTGAAGGCAATGGGTTCTTCAAAGGCTACAGACCCTGACAAGTCCTGGATAGAGTGGAAATGAGGAAGATGTTTCCATTAGTAGGAGAGACTAGGACCCGAGGGCACAACCTCAGAGTAAAGGGAAGACCTTTTAGAACAGAGATGAGGAGAAACTTCTTTAGCCAGAGAGTGTGGTGAATCTATGGAATTCATTGCCACAGAAGGCTGTGGAGGCCAGGTCATTGAGTGTATTTAAGACCAAGATAGATAGGTTCTTGATGGGTAAGGGGATCAAATGATACGGGGAGAAGGTGGGGGAATGGGGTTGAGAAACTTATCAGCCATGATTGAATGGCGGAGCAGGCTCGATGGGCCGATTGGCCTAATTTCTGCTCCTATGTCTTATGGTCTGATGGACAACATGCCAGAAATAATGCTGAAGACTTGTGCCTCCAGAAATAGTTGCGCTCTCAGCCAACCTGCTCCAGGACAGCTACAGCCCTGGCACTGACCCGGCGATGTGGAAGATCCCCCAAGTTTACCCTAAACCCGAAAAGCAGCACACATACAAACCGGTCAGTTTCTGCCCCATCCACCTGCTCTCCACCATCAGCAAATTGGTGGAAGATTTTGTCAACGATGTCAAGCAGCACTTGCTCGGACAGAACCTGCTCTCCGGCGGGCCCTTTAGAATCCCCCACTTAGCTTCTGACCCCTTTACCACCCGAGCGCAAACATGGACTATAAAGGGCTCAACTCAAGAGGCGGGGTGACATCAAGGTCACATTTGACCGAATGAGGCATCCCCAGTAAAAATGGAGTTGGAAAGAGGGGGGCAAATCTTCACTGGTTTGGGCCCTACAAATGTCAAAAAAATATTGGAAAACCACAATGAAATAAATTACGGAATCTGTCCCGTAAATAAGGAAATTATGTTGCAAAAGCCTTTACTGGACTGGTTCACTAGAAGCCTGTGCAGGTACTGAGAACAAGCTTGGTTCAATCATTGCATCTGTTTCTCTTGTTTACTGTGTTTTTGGACAGTTCTGTTCATAGCTGCTGCCTTGTACCTTCACCGCGATGGCACTAATTCTCGGAAGATGTATCTTTGTCAGAAACAGAAACAAAAAAAAACTGCACATTTCACACTGAGGGAAAAGGGAAGTAAACTATTTTGAGCACTACTCTCTCTCTCTCTCTCTCTCTCTCTCTCTCTCCCTTTCTCTCTCTCTCTCTATCTCCCTCTTTTATCTCTCCATCTTTCCCTTTCTCTCTCCCTCTCTCTCTTTCTCTGTCTTTGTCTCTCCCTCTCTCCCTCCCTCTCTCTCTTTCTTGCTCCCTCCATCCCTCTCTCTCTCCCTCCCTCTCTCTCTCTCTCTTCCTCCCTCTTTTTCTCTTTCTGTCTCTCTTTCTCTGTCGCTCCCTCTTTCTCTCTCTCTCCCTCTCTTTTTTCTCTCCCTCTTTCTCTCTTTCTCCCACTCTCTTTCTATCTCTTTTTCCCTCCCTCTCTCTTTCTCTCTCTCTCCATCTCTTTTTTTCTCTCTCTCTTTCTCTCTCTCTCTCTCTTTCTATTTCTGTCTCCTACCCTCCCTCTTCTTTACTCTCTCTCCCTATCTTTTTTCTCTCTCTCCCTTTCTCTCTCTCCCTCTCTTTGTTCTCTCTCTCTCTCTTTCTATCCCTCTATCTCCCTCCCTCTCTCTCTTTCTTTCCCTGTCTCTCTCTCTTACTCACTCCCTCTTTTGCCCCTCTGTCTTTCTCTCTCTCTCTCTCTCCCTCTTCCCCTCTCTCCCCCTCCCTCTCTCTCTTTCTCGTTCTCAGCCTCTCTCCCTCTCTCTTTCTCTCCCTGTCTCTCTGTCTTTCTCTCTCCCTCTTTCCCCCCTCTCTTTCTCTCTCTGTCTCTCTTCCCCTCTCTCTCCCTTCCTCTCTCTTTCTCGTTCTCAGTCTCTCTCTCTCTCTCTCTCCCTCTTTCTTTCTCCCTCCCTCTCTCTCTCTCTCTCTTTCTCTCTCGCTGTCTCTGTCTGTCTATTCCATTTGTTTTGCAGTCTAGATATTAAGCAGCCATTTAAAGAACGTTTCCCTTTGTAAATGGAATTATTGGGCTGATTCACTCGAAGCCTGTAGTTGGCAATTATGGAAAGATTGATTCAGCCTTTGATATTTCCCCTTGATTCCTGTGAATAACAAGTCAGCTCAAAGCTGTTACCCTGCGTTCCAAGAATGGCAGCAACAATTGTCGGAAGATGTATTTTATATAGAAACTGCAGAGTTGACGCTGAGGCTAGTCAAATAGAGAAGGAACATGTTTTGAACAAGTCTCTCTCTCTTCCTTTTTTTCTCCCCCCCACCACCTCTCCCTCTCTCTCTCTCTCTCTCTCTCAATCCTCCCTGTTTGCCTCTCCCTCTCTATCACAGAAACACACACACACTCACTCACTGTGTGCCTGTGGGGGTGTGTGCTCAGAGAGAGGGGTGGTGGAGGTGGGGAGACAGAGAAAGAGAGAGAGAGAGGGGGGGATGCAATCTTTGAAATAAATGTTCTGGGAAAGAAAACCAAAACGTAAACCATTGTGTCTATTCCTTCTGTAGTTCAGGACGAATATTGAATAGTTACTTAAAGAGCGTTTCCATTTTAGAGTCTGCCCTTCACCATTTTCTCGGTTGAATATTGCAGTTGCATCCACATCCTGCAGCCTATTCCTGAGTGGCTGCTATGAGTGCTTCTCACAGTCTGTACTGTGGACATTCACAATCTGCTGGGTCAGGTTCAGTGCTGTTCTGTTTTTAATTGGCGTCAAATACTTCGCCCCTGTGCATGGAAAGAGGAAAGAAAAATAATGAATTTCAGTAACACTATTGATTTTCTTATGTAAATCCTTACATGGCGATTGAGTAAAAATAGTTACATTACCTACACTAACTCAACCGCCTTTGGGACTGTAGCACATTAGTTGCTCCCTACCTCTCACAACAATCGTTTTTTTTATACACTGAATTGTGAATGTTTAAAAGCACCTACAAGCTATCGAATGTACCAGCACCAAGCAGAAGTATTTACTCCAATCAATGTGGAGCAAAGCAAGGTACAGCCGCCCAGTTGTGGTCTCAGCATCACTGGTTACATTGATGGCACACTCCCTTGTTATTGCATTTCAATTCCTTTATATTGAACCTGAGAATGCCACTGGCTTTCGTCGTTTTTTTGAGGTGCCTCCGAGTTTTGTTTTTTAGCTAAGAAAATGTTATCATTTATTGCGAGGGGAGCTGGATACAAAAAGGAGGGGGGTTGAGCTTCAGTTGTGCAGCGCACTAGTGAGACCAAGTTTGGAGTATTGTGTACGGTGCTGGTCTCCTTATTTAAGGAAGGATGTAAATGCGTTGGAAGCAGTTCAGAGAAGGTTTACCAGGCTAATGCCAGGAATGGGTGGGCTGTCTTATGAGGAGAGTCTGCACGGACTAGTCTTGTATCTGCTGGAGTAAGATTGAAACACACAAGATGCTGAGGGGGTCTGTGGCTGTGGAGAGGATGTTTCCTCTTGTGGGAGAATCTAGAACGAGGGGTCACTGTCTAAAAATAAGGGGTCACCCATTTAAAACAGGGATGAGGTGAAATTTATCCTCTCAGAGTGAGTCTTTGGATGTCTCTTCCTACAAAGGAGTTGGAAGCAGAGTTTTTGAATATTTTTCAGGCAGAGGTGGAGAGATTCTTGGTAAACAAGGGGATAAGAGGTTATCAGAGTGTGGGGTGGGATGCAGATTCCAGGTTACGCTCAGATCAGCCACGATCTTACTAAATGGCGGAGCAAGCCAGAGGGGCCGAATGGCCTTCTCCTGCTCCTTTGTTTGTTTGTCCGCATGTTTATGAGTGCACCCAAGCCCCTTTTGGAGATCAACGTTGAGAGGTCTCACAAATATTAAAATAATTACATTTTTCCTATTATCACGATCAGAATGGATAAGCTCACACTTCCCCGAATTGTACACAGCCTGCCACTCCGTCACCCACTCAGCTCACCTGATTAGGTTTTTAGCAACGTACTTGTCTTGTCCTCACGCCTCTCAATCGCATAAAGCTTCTAACGGCGAATAAGCATTGGTCTATGTCGTTGAATGAGAATGCACATACCTGTGGTTCTAATCCTTCTCTTGACGAGGCAACACTATTTGCAGATGGCAAATTGCAAATGACTCACGAATCTCTATTGTGTACTTCATGTCTCTTTAACAATTCTTAAAATCTATTTTTTTTCCCCCAAATACTCTTGATTACTGTACTCTCATTGATTATGGTTTTTCTGCACATTTTCATGAGCTTCGGGCCGATCTTGCTGGCTTCTCAAACCCTCACAATCCTCAGGCTTACCATTATTCTTTGCAAATTTATTCTCCTGTTTCTAACATAATGCTACCCCAAACATCCAACATGAATTCAAAGGTTTATCTTTTACGCTGAAATTGTATGTGTTTGTGGATGTGTGTGGGTGGGTAGGTGGGTGTGTTGACGTGTCTATGGGCGTGTGCGGTTGGTGTGTGTGTGGGGGGTGGGGGTGGATGTGTGTGTGTGGGTGGGGGGCGGTGTGTGGATGTGTGTGTGTGTGTGTGGGGTGGGGGGGTGGGGGTGTGTGTGGATGTGTGTGTGGGGGGGGGTGTGTATTGTGTGTGTGTGTGGGGGGCGTGGGTGGGGGTGTGTGTGTGTGTGGGGGGTGGGTGGGGGTGTGTGTGGATGTGTGTGTGTGGGGGGGGTTGTGTATTGTGTGTGTGTGTGGGGGGGGTTGGGTGGGGGTGTGTGTGTGTTGGGGGGTTGTGTATTGTGTGTGGGGGGGGAGTGTGGATGTGGGTGTGTGTGTGGATGGGTCTGTGTGTGTGGGTGGGTGGGGGTGGGTGAGGCTGGGTGGGTCTGTGTGTGTGTGGATGGGTCTGTTTGTGTGAGTGGGTGGGGGTGTGTGGGGGTGGGTGGGTCTGTGTGTGTGGATGGGTCTGTGTGTGTGGGTGGGTGGGGGTGTGTGCGTGTGTTGTAGGGGTGGGTGTGTGGTAGGGGTGGGTGTATGGGTGTGGGGATGGCTGGGGGTGTGTGTGTGTATGTGTGTGTGTGGTGGGGGTGGGTGAGGGTGTGTGGGGGTATGGTTGGAAGTCTGTGCGTGTGAGTGTGTGTCTGTGTGTGTGCGGGTGGGTGTGTGTGTGTGTGTGTGTGTGTGGTTGGTGGGGGTGTGGTAGGGGTGGGTATGTGGTAGGGATGGGTGTGTGGATGTGGGGGTGGGTGGGGGTGTGTGGGTATCTGGTGGGGGTGGGCGGGGGTGTGTGGATGACAGTCTGTGCTATTTTATTGGAATATGTTTATTTGAACGTTTCAATATTTTGCTTAAATTTCCCATAATTTATATTTTACTGCCAAGCAATTCGGTCTATTGCTCGGTCTAATAATCGGCCTATTATTCGGTCTATTATTCGGCCTATTACCCTGTCTATTATTCGGCCTTTTATTCGGTCTATCACTCGGTCTATTACTCGGCCTATTTTTCGGAAAATTACTCGGTCTATTGCTTGGTCTATTATTCGGTCTATTGCTCGGTCTATTGCTCGGTCCATTATTCAGTATATTATTCGGTTGTTGCCACCTCTCCAGTTATATTTTTGTTATTGGCATTATTCCAGTTTTAAAACTTTTGTTCCCATCTGCGATGCGACGCTCTCATCTTGATTGGGAATTCGATTATATTATGATGTTTTTTTTTTCCCACAGAGTGTAATTTAACATTAGATTAATAATTGAGCCGACCACATTTCAAGCGCAAGATCCAAACTAACTTGACTGGCCTCAAAGCGCCCCATTTCCAGGAAACTCTCAAGGGAGCATGTCCTCATACATTCTGTTAAATCCAAACATAACTCTGCAAGGTTTTATGAAACTTAGCATTCGCATTTTCTACTCTTGAACAAGGTTTCTTCTTTTCATCGCAGTCTGTCAGACTGGGACACAATCTGGTAAACTTCCTCTGCACTCTATGAAAAAGGCTTGTCATCCTTCCTAAAATGTAGGGACGAATTTTGGCAACATTCCTCTAGCTGAAATCAAACCGATGATTTGCTAGGGCTCAACATGACATCCTTCATTTTATAATGTGCTTAAAAGTCTATTTATGGAGGTTTATTCAGAGAATGTTCCTTTTGAAAGGGAACGACATGTATACAATTATACAATTATACCAAAGAGAACATTGACCCTAAAAGCCCCTCCAAGGGCCGCGACTGTATAACTCAGAACGTCCTGGGGGTGAAAAAAAAGAATGGATATAATTGGTAACAATGACAGTGGATTATCAAGGAAGGGGTTAAGTGCCCAGCCACAAAATGAAGGAAGTCACGGTTTTCAGCTATATATTGCCTGACTAACTGGCCTGATGCCACTTCCCTATCTGCAGTGTGCAGGCGGGTAAATGGTCTCTTGTATTTCCTGCTCTTGGTGAAGATATCTGGCTGGTGAGACTGCAGGTATGTGCAGGCATGTGTACTCAATCATTTCACATCGGACGTTTTCTGACCCTTGCCACCAAACCGATTTGTTGATTCAGGCGCCGACATCCGCCTGTTCTCCTAAAGTGAAAACATTTTCCCCACCACCCCCAATTCAAATTTTCCCACTCAGGAATAGTGTTTGTCATGACATTCCTGATGAAGACACTTGCCACCTCCTGAGTTGTTGAAACTCGCAGTGAACGACTCAGGCCTTTTCCATTCCATTTTGAGCATGCTGACTCCTTAAAACTTAAATTTTTGCAGTCTCTTTAACATTTAGTTAGCAGCGGGTGTAAAAATGGTAATTGGGGTTGTTTATTGTACTGCAGCAACAGCCTAGAGATCATATCGATTGACTGTTCATTGGTGGGAGATGCAGAAAACATAGTTAGCATTACAGATCAACATTCCATGTTTGGACCAATGTAATTAAGAGACGATTTCTGCCCCACCCGTTATTCTCACGGTCACTTCATGCCAAACATAGAACCATAGAACACTACAGCACAGAAAACAGGTCATTCGGCCCTTCTAGCCTGTGCCGAAATATTATTCCGCTAGTCCCATTGACCTGCACCCAGTCCATAACCCTCCAGACCTCTCCCATCCATGTACCTATCCAATTTATTCTTAAAACTTAAGAGTGAGCCCGCATTTACCACGTCAGATGGTAGCTCGTTCCACACTCTCACCACTCTCTGAGTGAAGAAGTTCCCCCTAAACCTTTCCCCTTTCACCCTAAAGCCATGTCCTCTCGTGTTTATCTCTCCTGATCTAAGTGGAAAAAGCCTACTCGCATTTACTCTGTCTATACACCTCACAATTTTGTAAACTTCTATCAAATCTCTCCTCATCCTTCTACGCTCCAAGGGATAAAGTCCTAACCTGTTTAATCTTTCCCTGTAACTCAACTCCTTAAAATCCGGCAACATCCTAGTAAATCTTCTCTGCACTCTTTCAATCTCAATGATATCCTTCCTGTAGCTAGGCGACCAGAACTGCACACAATACTTCAAAGTTGGCCTCACCAATGTCTTATAGAACCTCACCATAACATCCCAACTCCTATACTCAATACTTTGATTTATGAAGGCCGGTATGCCAAAAGCTTTCTTTACAACCCTGTCTACCTGTGATGCCACTTTCAGGGAATTATGTATCTGAACTCGCACATCCCTTTGTTCCTCCGCACTCCTCAGTTCCCTACCATTTACCGTGTATGTCCTACATTGGTTTGTCCTTCCAAAATGCAGCACCTCACACTTTTCTGCATTAAATTCCATCTGCCATTTTCTGGCCCATTTTTCCAGTTGGTCCAGATCCCTCTGCTAGCATGCATACAGGGTTACAAATTGGGGAGCACCAATACTCCGACTGCACCATGCCTTAGCTGTTTTGATGTCATGAATGTGCACTGATCGCTGAATCACCGTGATCACTGAGGACAGTGCTCTTTGTGAAGCCTAATCCTCCTGTTCCAGGTCTTCCCGCCACCACCACCATCCACAACTGGATCTGGCAGAGCTTCAGAGCTTTGATCTGAATCGGTCCATCTGTTAAACAGGCAAATTGTCCTTCGTTGCAGCTTCCCCAGGTTGTTACCTTATTTATAGACATTCCTCTGTGCCGCTCCTGGCATGCAATCCTGCACCCTCACTTCAACCATGGTTGGCTCCCTTGACTTGAAGGTACTGAGGGAGGCGATGGTGGAGTGGTGTTCTCAAATGACTAGGAACCCAGGGACCCAGGGTAATGCCCTGGGAGTCCCCGGCTCCAATCCCGCGATGGCAAATGGGGAGAATTTGAATTCACAGAATCACACACAGTGCAGAAGAGGCCCTTCTGCCCATCGAGTCTGCACTGACACGTGAGAAACACCTGACCTACCTACCTAATCCCATTTACCAGCACTTGGCGAATAGCCTTGAATGTTAGGACGTGCCAAGTGCTCATCCAGGTACTTTTTAAAGGATGTGAGGCAACCTGCAACCACCACCCTCCCAGGCAGCGCATTCCAGACCCTCACCACCCTCTGGGTAAAAATGTTTTTCCTCACATCCACCCCTAAACCTCCTGCCCTCACTTTGAGCTTATCTACCCTCGTGACTGACCCTTCAACTAAGAGGAACAGCTGCTCCCTATCCACCATGTCTACGCCCCTCATAATCTTATACACCTCAATCAGGTCGCCCCTCAGTCTTCTCTGCTCCAACGAAAACAACTCACGTTTCTCCAACCTCTCTGTATAACTTAGATGTTTCATCCCAGGCAACATCCTGGTAAATCTCCTCTGCACCCCCTCCAGTGCAATCACATCCTTCCTATAATGTGGCGACCAGAACTGCGCACAGTACTCCAGCTGTGGCCTCACCAAGGTTCTATACTACTCCAACATGACCTCCCCACTTTTGTAATCTATGCCTCGATTGATAAAAGCAAGTGTCCCATATGCCTTTTTCACCACCCCACTAACATGCCCCTCCGCCTTCAGAGACCTATGGACACACATGCCAAGGTCTCTTTGTTCCTCAGAACTTCCTAGTGTCATGCCGTTCATTGAATACTTCCTTGTCAAATTACTCCTTCCAAAGAGCACCACCTGACACTTTTCAGGTTAAAAACCTGGCGTTAAAAGTCTAATGATGACCATGAATCCACTGTCGATTGTTGTACAAACCCATTTGTACCCTCAATACCCTTTAGGGAAGGAAATCTGCAGTCCCTTACCTGGTTTGACCTACATGTGGCTCCAAACCCACAGCAATGGCTTCTGAATTAGGGCAATTTGGCATCGACGGCTACATCGAATGAATTTTTAAAAAATGAAATATTGCAGTATACTCTAGGCAACCAATAAATTGGGGTTAGCTCCAATTATGCGGGTGGTGAGCCAAAGGACTTCATTAATATCCAACTATTAGTAGCTAGGTTTGTTCTAACATGGTGATCGTGCCGAGCAGCACAATAGCAGGCTTGCTCAGTCTGAAGACGTGGCTTTATCTTCACAAGAGCTGCGTACTTTTTCACTCCTGCCTGTACTGTCGTGGAGGGATGTACCTGAGACACATAGATTGGCAATGTCGAGTGCGGCTTCCCCAGTCGTCTTCCTCGCCATCTGTCGCTGGCCCATTGTGATTCAGCAGTTGTTCAACTCGGGTCACTAATAATGCTGCCGGGCCACCGTCGGGAAGGAACATTTAAGTCCGTCGCCTGGAGTGCATTCTATGACCACCTCCACCCTTAGTACTTTCTCAAAGTCGATTTGAAGATGGAAGTTGAACCATTCATCGGCTGAGGGAGGTTGGGAGGTGGTAATCATCTGTACTTTCCATGTCCATGTTTGACCACCTGATACTATCAGACTTCATTGGCTCTCGTGTCAATGTTCAGCTCTCCCAGGAAGACTGTACCCTGATTGTACAGCACTCTGCCCACACGTTGTGCTGGGTGTGCCCTGCCAATCCGACAGGACATAGGCAGGGATGATGATGGCGATGGGAGTACCTGAGAGGTGAATTATGCCAGGCTGTTGATTGAATAATCTGTGTTGACAGTCTCCCGATGCTGACACAACCCCCCAGGGGTTAGTAAGGAGACGTTTGAAGGCTGGATTTGCCCCTGTCCTTTCCTAAGTTGACATGATGGCCGCCCAGTTGTCTTTTGACCCTCCCGTGGTGTTGTGCTATGAGTGGGTGGCTTGCGACCCCATAGCGGGGGACAGTTAGGAATGCATTACATTGTTTTGGGCCCGGAGTGACGTGCATGTCAGATCAGTAAGGGAGGCAGATTCCCATTCCATTAATGAACAAGATGTTCCTTTCTCGACAATCGATGATAGATTAATTGAGACTGGGATTCAATTACAAACGAGTACGTTATTTCTTCTGGAAGGGGACTGTTAATCTTAAGGCTGTGACTAGTAAGTCTATAACTGTACTGGCGGCTGAGAAAGGTAGATTTTTAGACACTCGGGCAATCAAGTGGGGATAGGGCGGGAACGCGGAGTTGATGGCCTAGGATAGTGCACCGACTCTTGTTCCTATGTCTTAAGTTCTTATAGGATACAAATGATGCCTTGTGTCCCTTTCGCTGCTTGGTATAGATTTTCAGCTGGGTATTCCGGCTGAATCTTATATGGTTAAGTTACCCCTTAGAAGAAGCTATATTTGCCTTTATACACCAATATAAACGACTGGCTAGATCACAGCTGTAGTCTTGTGTGCAATTCTGAGCCCCGCACTTCAGCAGACTGCCATGCTGCTGTGGAGATGCAAAGCAGAATTGCTAACGTTGTTCCATGCATGAGGGAACCCATTTACCTGATGAATGTAGGTCAGTGGAAATGGTTCCATTTTGAACGAGCAGGATGACATGAAAGCTGGATGCGCTCTGTAAGATTCTCGAATTCTATCAGGCCTGACATCATGCTAAATGCAAGTACTGCACACGATGTTCGCATCCCCAACCCACCTTCCAATTGCCTTTAGTATAAAGCGTTTATTATATCAAAGGTGACTAGGACCAATATGCCATTGCCTGCATTGATGCTCTATGTATGGCATTTTTCATCTAACCCCAACTACATTGCTAATGGCTTCTCCCTCATAGTTCGCATCTTGCATGCCTGACATGCACCTTTGTTATCCGCGGGGACCGACCCTTGTAGTCGCGAGTGACACTTTCTACCTCTCATTGAGCGACGAAGATGATCCTAGATTCCCCATTCAATCTACTGTTGACTAACCTCATTGATGGCCCTCAGCTCTTCCCATGTTGACCCTTCTCATCAACATTTTACAAGTTAATTTTGCCAGTTTAAGTAACTACGTATAACAGGTATTTTCAGTTTTCTTCCTTTTCCAATAGCTTTTTGATGTCTCTGCCACTTCTTTTTGAGCTAACCCAATATGTGCTAACATTAGAGTATGAACTTGGGACTCGTTGACTTAGTAAAGGACATGTGTGGAATTGGAAATTCATAAGGCCCACTATATTAGCCCATGCTGTTGCCCCTTTATGAACATTCAATTAGATCGGTATAGTCTGGCCTTGTATTTCATATTTTCAGTTTCTGGGCGTTCATCTATTATAGTTTCGAGCAAGGATTCCAATCCCCTGACTACGTCTGTCGTTAAACTAGTTTGTCAATGCAAGCCATTTCGTACCAAGTATTATATCCTATCCAAATGCGATTGGATCAGAAGTTAGCGTGCCCCTATTATTCATAAGAGCACCTAACCTTAAAGGACGGGATTAGGGGTAGGCTATATGGCCCCAAGTGCCTACTCTCAGCGAGATACCGGCTGAACCGTCAGATCAAGTTCGCTTCCCTGCCATATCTCTGTGGTAACTCGCCCGCAAACAATTATGTTTATTATTTCAATGCCTGCGCTTTTCATTCTTCCAAAGGCAAGAACACATTTGCCTAATCAATTCCCTCTCCCTTCAAAGGACAACATTCTCATCATAGGAATCAATCCAATCGTTGCGTTCTCTCTCATTTTCTTAGGCAGGGTTCCCGAGGCTAAACATTGTGCATGGGATTCAGACTCACTAATCTCCAAATAAGTGCAGCGAAGGTCCCTTACTCATAGAATGCAAGCCCAACTGGACGAAAAATGAACTTCTATGATTTGCTTCCCAACCTCTTCCCGTTCCTGTGTGCTAGGTGTCTGCGGTTGGTCTAAAAGAGCGCGCAAATGCTCACTGAATGCCATCATTGTTTTACATTTCATGTTTTTATTTTTGGACTAATCTGTTTCTCCATTCGTCCTGTCAAAATGGATAATGCCTCGCTTGTCCCCGCCAAAAAAACAAAAAACAAAATCTTCAAACGCATCACTTGCCTAATTCCTTCTGATGATAAGTCCACGCTGACAACCAGCCGGTTATTAGCAAGGCAACGGCGCTATTTGATTAGTTCTCTGTCATTCTACTGTAGTTAACTGCTAGTTTGTCGAATGTATCCCCGAGCTATTTTGATCACTTTCTGATTTTTCTTTGGTTATTTTTTTTGTAGAATAATTTACTATTCATTCCCTTAATGTTGTTGTTTATTTGAGTCTCGCTAAAAGATTTAGCGCCTTTCCTATCCGCCCCCCTTCTCCTACTTTGCTTCCTTGCTTATGTGCTCAGTGCTCTGCCACTTCCTTTAGTATCAAAGTTCCTCCTTTTCATTCATGTCTGGCGGGTCAACACTGGTTGACTTTATTTATTTATTTGTGTTCCTTTGCGTGACTTTTGCCCACACGTTCTTTCGGCATGTGAGGATAGAGTGGACGTGGGGGAAGATGTTTCCATGAGTAGGAGAGACTAGGACCCGAGGGCACACAGCCTCAGAGTAAAGGGAAGACCTTTTGGAACAGAGATGAGGAGAAACTTCTTTAGCCAGAGAGTGGTGAATCTGTGGAATTCTTTGCCACAGAAGGCTGTGGAGGCCAGGCCATTGAGTTTTTTTAAGAGCGAGATAGGTAGGTTCTTGATGGGTAAGGGGATCAAAGGTTACGGGGAGAAGGCGGGAGAATGGGGTTGACAAACCTAGCAGCCATGATTAAATGGCTGGGCAGGCTCGATGGGCCGAATGGCCTAATTTCTGCTCCTATCTCTTATGGTCTCCTGGCCTCTATGGTTCTTTGCTATTCTTGTTCCCTGCTGCAACTTCTTCATTTTTGTGTCAGTCACCCGTTTCAGGTCTCTGTCTGATTCGTTTTGCTCTCTTAACAGTCAAGTTAATGTCTACCTCGACAAATGTTCACGTTCCCTCCCCCCCACCATCGTTCCTCGGGAAGAGAGTTACAAAGATTCACGACGCTCTTAGAGAAATGGAAAAAAAACAAATCTTCGCCTCTCCGTCTTTCTGATGTTTGCAAACTGCGCCCCTGGCTCTAATCTCGCCCATAAGCCTCAACATCCAGCCTGCCGAGTGCCCCCCGGCATCTTACCCATTTTACTGGCAACGCTTCTCAATCTTCTGAAGCCCAACGGATACAGAGATAGTTTATTTTCCAAACTGACCAACACTGGAGCCTTTCCTTTATGCATTCACTGCTCAAGACTTTGACTTCAACCCCTCTCTTGCTTAAATGTTGCCTTAACTTTAAATGTCCCATCTGTTTTGGCTCATTTCCAATTCCCAGGTCCAAATGTTCTCTCTATTTCTTCGGCGTTTTATTTTTTCGCCTTGCGCCAGAAAGGGATTTGATTCACTATGAACTCAACTTCCGATTATCATTTAGCGTTCTACTTTTTTGCCGGTTGACTGAGGCAAATTGAAATCCCACACCATTAATTTTTTCTCCCTCTCCTTGACTCAGTTCACATATTGGCTGAGAGATCTCTTCCTTCCCACCCTTTTCCATGGTTATAAATGGTATGATATATCAGCTGATATATCACTTCTTAAGCTTTATTTAAAAACATGTAGTGTCTGCGTCTAGACTTCTGTTGGTTGTGTCCCTTTTAAAACCAGGTCGGTGGGAAGCATTTTTCAATAAATCCCCGATTCCCGACTGTTCACTCCTGTACGGTGATGCCGATCACTATAGGGGCGCATCATGTCGCGGTGGGGGTTCTCTTGGCAATGCTGATATCCAGGCCGAGATGTTCTCTCTCAATCCTTCGTTTTTTTCGTCTTGCGTCAGAAAGGAGTTTGACGCAACTCCAAACTCAACTTCCTATAATCATTTATCTTTCTACTTTTTGCTATTTGACTTAGGGAATTTGAAATTTCGCGTTATTATTAGATTTTTCACTCTCCTTGACTCAGTTCACATATTGGCTGAGAAACTCCTTCCCTATAACGTGATCCCTCTGTGGGGATAAGGATGTAATTACAGGTTACTCAATTAGTGATGGTGAAGAAATGGAGACTTATTTCCAATTCAGTACCATTGTCGGGAGCACGGCATGGCAAAATGAAATAGAAATGGAAGATTTTGGGGCCTCTATGTCAGTTAAATAAAGAGGAAAGCGTGAGGTCACAGTTTTTCAGTGCGTTTTGATTGAATCGCCGGAGAGGAGACTGATGCTTGTGATGGTGGGGTTGGAAGGTGGGGAGGGGTGCAGGTTTGGGGGTTATCTCCTTAGAAAATGTTGTACAGTGGGTGGGAGGTGCTGTATCCATTGGACTTCAGAAGAGTGAGGAGAGCTCTCAGTGAAATGCATCAGGTCCTCGGGGGGACTTGACAGGCTGGATGCTGAAGGGACGTTTCGACTTTATAGGGCGAGATTGGAACCAGGGACACGGCTTAAATATCAGGGCTCTGCCCTATAAGACCGAGAGGCGAAAATATTTCCTTCCTCTCAGAGTGACGTGAATCCTTGATACTCTCTTCCCGGAGAAAGGTGGAGGGAGGGAAGCTCTGTCGAGTTATCAACAGTCACAGATTGCAACTCTTTCGAGTATAATCACAGTTCTTGGTTTCCGGGAGTGGGACATGAACCCACAAACCTCTGATTCAAAGGCGAGGGTGCTACGGACTGAGCCACAGCTGACAGTGAACATTTCTTTGCTAAGGCAGAGGTAGATATTATCTTGACTAACAAGTGGGTCAAAGGTTATAAGGGCAAAGAGAAGGTGGAGCTGAAGCCTCAATCAGATCTTATTGAGTGGAAAGGCGGGCTCGAGGGGCCGAATGACCTACGTCTGCTTCTATTGGTACGTTCGTATGTGGGAGTCCTGAGCAAGCCCTCTATTTTGTTAGATGATAAGTGACTTTCTTCAAAAAAAGAACTGAAATCACACACTCAGGGTGCCTAAAATGACAGGAGGGGTGCGATGAGGTGGTATTCTCACCGGACTAGTACTTTTAAGGCCCCAGCAGAATGCTCTGTGGACCCGGGTCCCAATTCCACCACATGCATAAAAATCTGGAATTAAACGACTGATGATGAGCGCGAAACCTTTGCTGATCGTTATTACAAAAAAAAAATCTATCTGATTCACTACTGCCCTCTGAGGGAAGGAAATGTTACCTGCTCTGGCCTACATGTGACTCCAGACCCACAGCAATGTGGTTGTCTCTTAAATGCCCTCTGAGAGAAGGGCATTTAGGGAGAGGCAATCAATGCCTGAAAAAAACGCCGAAGAAATAGAGCGAACCTTTGGACCTGGAAATTGGAAACGAGCCAAAACAGATGGGAAATTCAACGTTAAGGCAACATCTAAGCAAGAGCGAGGTTTAAGACAAAGTTTGAGCCCTGCACGCATAAAGGAAAGGCGCCAGTATTAGTCAGTCTGAAAAATAAACTATTTCTGTATCCATTGCGGGAAATTCACGAGCACAATTGTGCCCAATTTGCGGAGGTGTGTAGAAACAATAACAACAGGGTAATTGTATTAGGCGATTTCAACTTTCCCAACGTTAATTGGGATAGACGCCTACACCACATCGCGTTATTGCTCTCCTGCAAAAATTGAGGAGAAGGGAAGAGAGAGAGAGAGAGAGAAACAAAATAACATGGGGGTGGGGGTTGGGGGGTGTGGGAGAGCGCCTTTTAACAGTAAATGCAAATGTCACCGAGTTCCTCTGAATTCCAAGATGTCGAAATAAAGAGAGGCTATTTATGTTCAATTACAGGGTCATGAAAATATTTCACTGCTGTCACCAAAACTGTAGTTACTTGTAATAGTGAAGGCAGAACAGGGACAGAAATAAGGAACTTCAGTTTCACTGACGCCCTTTTCTGCAGTTACTGTCGCAATGGTCAAACTTACCACATGATAGAGAATTTGTAGGGCCGCCTGCAAAGTTTGATGTTTACAACCTGGCCTCGAAATCCAAGGCAGAATTGCGTTTCCTGATGAATTATTTTAGGTCACGGCTGAAATTCAGGTTTAAACCCTCCCGCAGGATCAAACAGTTAAAAGGAATTACCATTAATACCTGTATTTCTACAATCAGTGTGACTTTGTATCGCCTATGAACGAAATAAGTCAAAATAAAACCTCATGAATCTCTTTTTTCTTGTACTCATTCAAGGGATGTGGGCTTCGCTGGCTGGGCCGGCATTTACTGCCCCATCCCTATTTGCCCCTTAAGGTGATGGTGAGCTGCCTTTTTCAACCACTGCAGTCCATGTGGTGCAGGTAAACCCACAGTGCTGTTAGGGAGGGAGTTCCAGGATTTTGTCCCTGTGGTGTAGGTACACCCACAGTGCTGTTAGGGAGGCAGTTCCAGGATTTTGTCCCTGTGGTGTAGGTACACCCACAGTGCTGTTAGGGAGGGAGTTCCAGGATTTTGTCCGCGTGGTGTAGGTACACCCACAGTGCTGTTAGGAAGGGAGTTCCAGTATTTTGTCCATATGGTGTAGGTACACCCACAGTGCTGTTAGCGAGGGAGTTCCAGGATTTTGTCCGCGTGGTGTAGGTACACCCACAGTGCTGTTAGGAAGGGAGTTCCAGTATTTTGTCCATATGGTGTAGGTACACCCACAGTGCTGTTAGGGAGGGAGTTCCAGGATTTTGTCCCTGTGGTGTAGGTACACCCACAGTGCTGTTAGGGAGGGAGTTCCAGGATTTTGTCCCTGTGGTGTGGGTACACCCACAGAGCTGTTAGGGATGAAGTTCCAGGATTTTGACCCAGCGACAGTGAAGGAATGGTGATATATTCCTAAGTCAGGATGGAGAGTGACTTGGAGGGGAACTTCCAGGTGATGGTGTTCCCATTTTCTGCCGCCCTTGTCCTTCTAGATGGTAGTGGTCATGGGTTTGGAAGGCCTTGGTGAGTTCCTGCAGTGCATTTTGTAGATGGTACACACTGCTACAACTGTGCGTTGGTGGTGGAGTGGCTGGTCCAGTTCAGTTTCTGGCCAGATGGTAACCCCCAAGTGTGCAACATTGTGTATATCTCTCGTCCTGATCCAGTGGACATGTCCTTCAGACTGCAGCCATTGAAATTCCAATTCACAGTCCAAGAGAAAATAAAAATATATCTTCCATGCACAGGGGGTGCTGTTCCGGCACATCTGCTGCTCTTTGCCTTCAGATAATAATAGTCACAGGTTTGAAAGGTGCTGCCAAAGGAGACTTTGTGAGTTTGTACTGAATGGTTAGTAAATGATACACAATGCAGCCACTGTGCATTGCTCGTGGATGGGAGTGAATGATTCATGTTATGGAGGCGGTGCAGATGAAGGGGGCCATTTTATCCACGACAGTGTTTGGAGTTTTGAAGTCGATGGTGCCTCTTTCCTTCATCCAGTGTGGAGTGTTCCACCACACGCCTGATGTTTGGCTGGCAGAGGAAGGGCTGTCTTTTAGGAATGAAATTTGATTAATGTGCCGATGTTCGGGCCTCTGATCTACCCTGTAGCGATGGCATTTACATGGGTGGTCCAGATATGTTTCTGGTCAAAAATGAGCCCCGGGGATGTTGATGGTATTGAATAAAGTGATGGTATTTCCATTGGATGTCAAGGGGAGATGGTTATATTCTCTCTTGGCAAACATGTGAAATTCCCTGACAACTGTGCGACATTTTACATGCCAACTATCAGCCCGAACCTGAATGTTGTCCTGCTCTTGTTACATGTAAGAAGGTACTGCATCAGTAACTAGGCAGCTATGAATGACTGAACACTGTACGATCATCAGCGAATTTTTCTACATTTGACCTGGTTTTGGAGGAAAAGCTATTGACGAAACTGAAGATCGTTGGGCCCAGGACACTAATCTCAGGAAATTCTCTAGCGATGTCCTGGGGCTGAGACGATTTTCATCCAACAACTACAACGATCTTATGATGTGCACAGTATGGCTCCAAGCAGTGGAAAGAAATTACCTTTCAAAAGCATAAGCTTCTTGGAAATCTCAGCATGACTGGCACCATCTGTGGAGATGTAGAACAAGTTAATGTTCCAATTTCAATATGGTTCTTCCTTGGAACTGAGGAGAGGCACAATGTGGTGTTTCATGTTGCTTGAAATTGTGGTGGTTGGGGGAGAGGGCGAAGGGGAGTGAGAAAGGGAAGATCATAGACATGTTAGAGTGCGGGAAGATTCAATTACAATGATGTCTTGGAATAAAAGGCCAAGAGAGTGGGAAAGGTAGTAGTAAAGGACAACGCATTGGTCTAGAGTACGTGTTAATAGCGGAATAAATACCTGAAGGCCAAAAATCAGAAAATGTTGATAGCAAATTAAATTTCAGTGCTGGCTGAATGCAAATGATGAATATAAGACACAGATTGGCACTAAGGGAAAATGCAAACTAGAGGACAGAGTGCATCTTCTGAAGTCATTTAACGCATTGTTGAATCCAGACTTCCACCAATGGAACTATTTTCCCCTGCTTCGAATTGACTTCATTTTTACTTGGGCTTATTGATGCCGCAAGTGGCCCAATACTATCTTGATGTCAACGGAAGCCTCTGGCAACTTACCTCTAGAATGCAGCTCCTCTACATTTGTTGGGACCAATGGTGTAAAGGGGTCTAGAGCTGAGCGGTCTGTCAAAATCAAATCTGAGACTCGGCCAGCAGACTTTTTTCAGAATCCAGCTTATTTTACAACATTGTTGACTGCACCTTGCATCGCTTTATTTTCGATTGAGAGTGGATTGGTTGTGTGGTATTCGGTCTGGTTGGATTAATGCCCAATTTTGTGGACAGGACATAGCTGGGATATTTCTCACACTGTCGGGCTAATGCCAGTGCTGTAGCTGTTCTGGTGGCACTTTTTGCAAATGGGAAAACAAAAACTCTTCATGAGCACAATTGGGATGTTTTCAGTTTTCATAGCGCCTGCTGCATGCACTACTTGCTGCCGTTTCTTGGCAGCCTGTGCAGCGCCTAAATTGGCTGGAGATCCGGGTCAGCAATCCTCGTGCTCTCACTAAGACAACTCGATGGGTTGCTGTATGGGAAGGAATGGTGATGGTTGCAAATGCCTCTTTCTTCTCATTTCGCTCACGAGATGGGATTCATGTTCACTGGGGATCTGCACAATTGCTGAGTTCTCTCAAGCCCATTTGCTTGTTAAATCTTTCACCACCAGTCATGACGTGTCGAGGCGGGACAACAGAGCTGTCATCGGGTCCATTGGTTCTGGCACAGCTTCTATCCAATGCCGTTTCCATTCTACATCGTACCTGCAGGCCGAGTTCAAGGTTCAACAGACTGGCGTTCGGGGTTTCTGTACGCACGGTGATGCTATATGCACCCTCCCATCACCCCTGATTGATAAATGGCTCATCCTCTGTCGTTCCGGTCGTGGTAGATTGAGGAATGTGGCAGGCTGCGAGGTCATTGTTTGTGGTTGGCTACTCTGGCACACAGAGCCTCAGGAATGGCCCCCTTACGCTGCCACGTCTATTCTGAATTGGCTTCATTCATAATGGCTGTAGGAGCACACATCACCATGAAGAGAGTCCTTTCTTGGCATGACTTTACCCTCATCAGCACTGTGTGGCGGTCAGTCCTCATGATCCTGTCCTACACAGATGCAAGTGCGATTGGCGCATTTGGAGAGGGAGAGAAAGCAAACATTTCCCACTCCATGGTTTTCTTGCCACCTGCCGTATGTGGAGTCTGGCATTAATGGATTTAAGCATCTTGGCAGCCACTTCAGTTCTGGTGCTTCCAAGCCACACACAACTTCATTTCTTCGAAATACAGCCTCGGGTCATTCATAGTGAGCTGAGTGTGAGTGTTTTGTATCTATTTTGCCGTTCATTCGAAATCAAGCACGCCACATAATGTTCCGGTTCCTGTACCTGACTGAATTTGAATTTTGCGCTTAAGTTTCATCATTAAATCGCTGGTGAGGCCACAGCTGGAGTACTGGTCTGCAGTTCTGGTCACCACATTATAGGAAGGATGTGTTTGCACTGGACGGGGTGCAGATGGGATTCACCAGTATGGTGCCTGGGCTGGAGGGTCTGAGCTATGAAGAAAGATTCGATAGGCTGGGGTTGTTTTCCTTTGGAGCAGCGAAGGTTGAGAGGAGACCTGATAGAGGTTTATAAAATTATGAGAGACAGAGGTAGGGTGAATAGGAAGACACTTTTTTTCCAATAGAGGAGGGGTCAATAACCAGCAGGTATAGATTTAAGGTAAGAGTTAAATGCCATGAGGGGAGTGGAATATGAGTTAAAGGCTCAGAGGGGAGTGGGGGACATTTTGTTTTCCACCCACTGAGTGGCGAGAGTCTGTAACACATTGCCTGAAAGGGCGGTTGAGTCAGAAACTCTCGGAACATTAAAAGAGTATTGAGATATTCACTTGCGTTGACAGAGCCCCCAGGGCTATGAGCCAATGGCTGGACAATGGGGTTAGTGACGTCAGGTCTTTGTTGACCGGCGCGGACACGATGGACCGAATGGCCTCCTGCAGAGCTGCAAACGTCTCTGAGGCTATGAGTCATTGTGAGGTGAAACAGGAACCTTCGCATATTCAGGAACCAAAAAATAAATAAATAAATCCTCAGGTTCCTCAGACGGGGTGGGGGGAAAGAAGAAAAGTGACTTAATTGGTAGAACCCTGAAAAGCAACGCACATTCATATTTGAACCAATCAATTAAATTGTCCATGTCCAAACCCATTTAGGTGGCAGTGTTTTCAATCTGAATAGCTGAATAGTCATCAATAGGTCACCCCAAACTGTCATGTCATTAACAATGGATTTCCTGATCATAGTAAGTTGTGATTCTCTGCCCCACTCATGACCCAAGGACAACCCAAGCCGCTTGTCTAGATTGTTATATAACAACATTTGACACTGAACGCTTTAAGATATTGGGCCCTAGTACTGGGGGGAAACGCCGAAAGGAGCCGGAGCAGAGCCAGAGAACTGTAAGCCTGGGGTTTTGTGGGTGGAGAAGTGGTGGGTGCGGGGTGTTGGGGCAGGGGGCGTGGTGAGCTGAGGCCCCGCCTGCTCCCCGAGTTGCCGGCGAACGCTGGTTCCTCCTCCAATCACAGCCTTGCTTCTCACCCATGTCGGCTGCTGATTGGTTCCACAATCAGCCTCTCAGAGGCAAACGGCGAAGAGAAGCAGGCCCTGATTGGAGGAGCAGTCCGTTGCGGAAACCTTCAAACTCCCTGATTCAGGATTTCAATGACTGCTCCGGTGAAGGTAGGAAGTAGAGATGGGGAAGGTGTGGGGAGGGCGGTGTTGGCGAGGAGAGGACCATGGAGGGGCTTCGAGGGGCCCTCGAGCCGCAGGTTGGACCAGCCTGTCTGGCAAATGTCCAAAAAGTGTTCGCAGAACAGAGAACTTACAAATGACTGGTGAACAGCAAGTGTGTTTCATAACATGCGTGCTGAAGCCTGGTATATAATGATAGGGGGAACTCAGTGCAAAGGGAAAATGAATGTTCCTTTTTTTAATGTTGCATCTGATTTGTGTCCGGCTTCGTTTCTAAGCCAGGATACCTGCAATTTGCCTTTGCATTACTTTACAGAATAGGGCACAATTCAATAATCAATTAAACAATGGGGAGACAGATGATCCCGGCAATCACACTTGCAGCAAGTGTCTGAACCTCGAGGAGTTTCTAACGCAGAGTTGCTGAGCTGGTTTCCCAGCAGAGGCATTGCTGGTGGTATCTGAGGCATCGAGTTAGGCACATTGTTTCCAGGAGGCAGGCACGCCGCTTGCACAGTGCAATGGTCGATGGTCGGAGGCAGGACGGTTGTGCTACGATCTCTGTGGGCTTCCTATTCCAGGGTATGAAACGCACGAGGCATTGGGCGATCTACATGGATGAGGGGAGAGGACAACATGTTGGAAGGCTAAACTGCCCATACCCGCAAGTTTCGGGGTACTAGTCAAGTGAGTTGATTGAAAACCAAATGGGTTGGCTTAAGGAGAACATTTTTTTATTGTGTTTGGTCAGGGGGAATAGACACCCTTCCTGCCGACGAAAGCCAGAGGTTGAATTTTGTGTTCCCCTGCCTTATCACTGTGTTCTCCACTCCTCGCGGGCTGGAGAAGAGTTGGAGCGGTTGTGCGAGAACCCAATGGGTGGTGAGCAGCGGTAGATGTCGGACTAGGGTTGTGGGGAAGCCTGCTGAGCGTGTGTGCAGAGGCTGACGGGGGTATGGAGGTATGCACCCTTAGTATGCAGGGCCAGCAAGTGGTCAGGGCGGCAAATGGAAGTCAAGACGAATGGAATATAAAAGTAGGGGCTGCAGTTGTACAGGGAGTTGGTGAGACCACATCAAGGATGCTGTGTAGAGATTCGGTCCCCTTACTTAGGGGAGGTTATACATGTACTTGAGGCAGTCCAACGAAGGTTGACCTTGACTGAATCTGTTATGGAGATGTTGTGTGAGCAAAGTTTGGACAGGTTGATACTGTCTCCAATGGAGTTTTAAGGAATGAGAGGTGAAGCAGATACGGAGGGGCAGCTATTGAGCGGCTGCGTTCCTTTGTTTGGGAGAATGCAACTATGGGACACCGGCTTACACATAAGGGATCTCTCCTCTAGGAAGGAAATGAACAGGTTTTTGAGGTCTCTCACAATCGTTATTCTTCGGACTTCTCCCCCTTCAAAGAACAGCGGGGTATTTTAAGGCTGACCTGGATATATTATTGAGTGTAAAGGGGAGTCGGCATTCATCCGGGGTAGGCAGACAAAGAGATTTGAGGTAACAATCGGAGCAGGCGCGTTCCTGTCAAACAGGGGATCAATCTCCATGGGCCGAACGGCCGAGACCATGATGAAAATGGGTAGGTTCGCGCGTTCAGGGCTGCGGTCATTCAGGCGAACAGGGTCAACTCTCAGAAGCAGAGCAAGCATTTTGTCAGGGATGCACAAGGGGAGTCGTGTTAAAAGTACGAGAGCATTCTAGTGGCTAAGCTGACGTCAGATAAAATCAAAAAGCAAAGAGAAGGATTACTATATCTATCTGCACCCTGCATTCACCACACATTAGATTGACATAACAGTACATGTAGGACATAATTTTTTTATTTAATAGCGATTACAGAGATCGCTTTTGCACCGTCTCAGGACCATATGTTCCAGGAAACTCGATTACAGAACAGAGAGGCAAACTAGAAAAAAGAGGGTGGGATGGGTCTGATAATACATCATGGATCAAGTAGAGAGAAAATAGTAACCTTGCTCTGGTTATCAACTAAAATAATTTGTTCAAGTGAAGCTTAGAAACAGCAAATGGTCAAAACTAAAAAAAATCGGTATTGTTTACAGCTCCTCTACTATTTTTAGTTGTGCAAATTGGAATTCAAAGGCGCACGAAGTAGGAGAAATACGGTAGTCCTGAGGGAAGTTAATATTCATACAGACTTCCAGGTTCAATTGACAGTGGCCGTAGAGAAAGGTGTTCATGGAATATATATATCGAAGGCCACTGTGTCTAGGAACCAACTAGACTTCTTCGAATCCAAACACCTACAACGGAAAGCGGGTTAATTAATAAGATCTCCATGACGACCTTTGGGAAGAGTGACCATAAAATGATCGGGTGTTATCTTGAGTACTACAGTCATGTATTTGAGCCAGAAACCAGCGTTTAAATCACAACAAAGCGTCCGATGTAGCTATGAGGGAGGAGTTGACGAAGATATTTTGGAAGTTTAATTACAAGAACCGAAGGAGGGATTTCCAGGATTTTGTCCCTGTGGTGTAGGTACACCCACAGTGCTGTTAGGGAGGGAGTTCCAGGATTGTGTCCCTGTGGTGTAGGTACACCCACAGTGCTGTTAGGGAGGGAGTTCCAGGATTTTGTCCATGTGATGTAGGTACACCCACAGTGCTGTTAGGGAGGGAGTTCCAGGATTTTGTCCATGTGGTGTAGGTACACCCACAGTGCTGTTAGGGAGGGAGTTCCCGGAGTTTGTCCCTGTGGTGTAGGTACACCTACAGTGCTGTTAGGGAGGGAGTTCCAGGATTTTGTCTGTATGGTGTAGGTACACCCACAGTGCTGTTAGGGAGGGATTTCCAGGATTTTGTCCCTGTGGTGTAGGTACACCCACAGTGCTGTTAGTAAGGGAGTTCCAGGATTTCGGCCGAGTGATAGCGAAAGAGCAGCAATGTTTTTCCAAGTCAGGATGGTGTGTGGCTTGGAGGGAACCTTGCAGATGGTGGTGTCTGCTGCCATTTCCTTTCTAGGTGGTAGCATTTGCGCGTTTGGGATGTGCTGTCTGTGGAGGCGTGGTGAGTTTCTGCAGCACATCTTCTAGGTTTTACACAGTGCTGCCACTGTGGAGTACCAATCAAGCCAGCTGCGTTGTTTGGAATGGTTCGGAGCTCCAAGAATGTTGTGGGAGTTGCACTCATCCAGGCCAGTGGAGAGTCTTCCATCACACTCCCTAGTTGGGCTTTGTAGATGGTGGGCAGGATTTGAGGGGTCAGCAGGTGAGCTACTCACTGCAGGATTCCCTCTCACCTGCTCTTGCATCCACAGTATTTATGTGGCTATCCTGGTTCAGTTTCTGCTCAATGGTAACCCCCAGAATGTTGATAGTGGGGGATTCAGTGATGGTAATGGCATTGAATGTCAAGGGGGCGGTGGTTAGATTCTCTCCTGTTGGAGATGATCATTACCTGGCACTCGTGTGGCACGAATGTTACTTGACACTTGTCAGCCCAAGTCTGGATATTGTCCAGGTCTTGCTGCATTTGGACATGGACTGCTTGAGTATCTGTTGATTCGCTTATCCTACTGAACATGGTGCGATATTCAGCGATCATTCCCACTTCTATCCTGATGATGGAACGAAAGTCATTGGCGAAGCAGCTGAAGATGGTTCGGCCTCGAACACCACCGTCAGGAACTCCTGCAGTGATGTCCTGGGCTTGAGGTAATTGACCTCCAACAACCATAACTGTCTTCCTTCCAGAGCGTCATAACATAATTTAAAATATGCTGCATTTTGGAAAGGACGGAAAGCAGATGCATTGTGATGTTTCAACACACTGTTCCGGGATCTATACGATTAGAATGTATAATCATGACCCTCTCTGTCCCACACCCATTCCTTACCGCCCCTTTCATTAAATTAAGTCACTGTGCAGCCCAGAAGCGTCAACCCGATTGCAAATGAATAAAGTTCCTGACCGGAACAAATAATCCATTGCATGGATTAATAGGGCATTACCTCAGAGTCTGAAGAGAAGTGGCCTGAAATGAGAGGGACGGATACATCAGCTCAAAATAGTTCAGTTACTGAAAATCTGATGTCATGACAGGAAAGTAGCTCTGGGGCCATCTGCCGGTTGCGAAATCAAGTCAGAGTTTCATGTCGATGACCTCTTGCGAGAGAATGAAAGAATAAAAACATCTTTTCCTGAGGTTTCATTGCTGCGGCGCCTCGAGTAAGAAACATGCCCCTCGCTGGACCAGTTTAGCTTCAGGTTCCTTCTTTGTTGTCCGTGAGAAGTGAGTTTCATCGCAGCGGCTATTGGCCGGAACCCTTTGGACAGGTTGTAAGTAACAGCAGCGTTAATGCTTTTGCCTTAGGCACATCTCCACATTTATTGATTGATATTGGCTTCGTTCACAATTATGAAGATAAGCAAAATGTTAGCGTCATATTTCTCTTCTGATCATAGAGAAGCGTTGAACCTTCAGGTTCATGGATCATTATCAGGTAACCAATTGGTGCAGAAATTAAGATAAACATGAATATTCACTGGCTTTTTAATATAGAAATGAGGAAACATGCTTCAGCTATAGTCAGACCCTGATTAGTACCTGAAGCACTTTCAACAATTCTTGGCGACACAGCTTAGCAATACATTGAGCTTGGTGGGATTGTAGTGCATATTCACCCAAGGGAATTGCAGGGAAGACAGTGGACTTGGGGGGATGTCTCTTGGCTAGTCATCCAGGCGCCAGCAGTAATGATTTGGGCAAGTGGGTTTACATTTTGCAACAGCAGCGGTTGGAATTTGAACTGAATTAATGAATGTGGGATTGAAGGCTTGGCAGTAATGATGACCAAGAAACTATCCTTGATTATTATTATAAAACCCATCTGGTTCACCAATGCCCTTTAGGGAATGAAATCCGCCGTTCATACCTGGTCAAGTCTATATGTGACTCCGGGCCCACAGCGATGTGCTTGAATCTTAACAGCTCTCTGAAAAGACAATGAGGGATGGGCAACATGTGGACCCCATCCCAATGAAAGAATAGAGAAAACTGTTCATAATACCATAGGATCTTTACAGGGCAGCACGGAAGGAGGGCATTCGGCTCGTAGTGTTCTTGTCAGCAATATTAAAGTGCAACTCATTTCGCCCCCAATTCCTCAGCCCTTTCCCCGCAGCCTAGTTGACTTGGACAGCCATGATTGAACCTGCCCCTGTCTGGGAGACTCAGCCAAGGCATCCCAGATCCGTACATTCCAAGGAACTGAAGTCTCGCATATTTGGAACCCTCGTGCTTGGTTTCGTTTCCTTTTTAAAAAAAAATTTGGCGCACTTTTTTCAAAGCTTTCAAAGATTTCCGGAGGTGCGGAGCCCATAATGAGACACAATGCTCCAATTGAAGACTAATCAGTCCTTTATGAAGTTTAATGTCAATGCGCTTGCTATTTCACTCTCCGCCCGCATGATTGAGTCCAGGATAGTGAATGTATCTTTAGCTACTTAGTCAGACCACCCTGCCAAACTCTGTACACGAGAACCACCATTATTATTGCTCCAGCACGCCTCTAGAATTATATCATTTACTTTATATTTTCCGCCTCCCCCCCGCCTCGTCATTCATTCAAAGATGTGATAGTGCATCCTTGGCTACGTTAAATTGCACCTGGCCACTGTGAGCCGCTCCACCAGCAGACCTCCTTCTCATCTTGAATTAGGGATATGAAAGTAGGGGTATTTTGCTATACTTTTAAAGGGCATTGTGGAGATTACATCTGGAGAATTGCTCACTGTTTTGGCCTGCTTATTTTTTTCAAAAATGGTATATATGTGCTAGTTGCATTTCAGAAAAAGTTCACTAGCCTGATATCCGGGGAGCGGGGGTGGTGGGGGGGAGGGGCGGTTGGTGGGGGTGGGGGCGAATGTATTAGAGTTAGGTAGCGCCGGACAGGCTGTGCCGATATGCATTGGAGATTGGAAGATTGACAGGGACTGGCGTTGAAACAGGCCTGGCCCTGGGGGGTCAACTGAGAGGGTGGGTGCTGAAATGGCGTCTGCCATTGTGCGAGAGGCAAGAACAAAGGGAGACAGGTCAAAAAACTAAGGGTCTCCGATTTAAGACGATAATGAGGAGATTTTTATTCCCTCGGTTGAACTTTGGAACTTTCTTCCTCACTTAGTGGTAGTGTTCGGGCCCTTGAATATTTTTTACGGCCGAAATGCAAAGGTTCTTGACCAACAAGGGAGCCAAGGGTTACCGAGGGTCGGTGGGAATGTGGAGCTGAAGCCGCAATCGGATCAGCCAGACTCTCATTGAATAGCGTAGCAGTGCCGAGCGGCCGAATAGCCTGCTCCGGCTCCTAATTCGTACAGTGGTAAGCTCATCATCTTCCTCACAGTTGACGGTGCATCCAAATGACCAAGTTGCCCATTTTAGAGTTGCATTCTATACACATCGGTCTAGCTGGTTAATGGAGCGATCCTGGCACCAGCCCCTGGAGAACATCGCTGTATGTCCTCCACCAATGTTCCCCTCTTCTCTCTACCTCTCTATTGGCTGCCCCTCATCGCTGTATGTCCTCCACCAATGTCCCCTTCTTCTCTCTATCTCTATATTGGTTGCCCCTCATCGCTGTATATCCTCCACCAATGTTCCCCTCTTCTCTCTATTGGCTGCCCCTCATCGCTGTATGTCCCCCACCAATGTTCCCCTCTTCTCTCTATCTCTCTACTGGCTGCCCCTCATCGCTGTATATCCTCCACCAATGTTCCTCTCTTCTCTCTATCTCTCTATTGGCTGCCCCTCATCACTGTATGTCCTCCACCAATTTTCCCCTCTTCTCTCTATTGGCTACCCCTCATCGCTATATGTCCCCCACCAATGTTCCCCTCTTCTCTCTATCTCTCTACTGGCTGACCCTCATCGCTGTATATCCTCCACCAATGTCCCCCTCTACTCTCTATCTCTCTATTGGCTGCCCCTCATCGCTATATGTCCCCCACCAATTTTCCCCTCTTCTCTCTATTGGCTACCCCTCATCGCTATATGTCCCCCACCAATGTTCCCCTCTTCTCTCTATTGGCTGCCCCTCAACCAAGTTCAATATTGCCACATTGTCCATTTTTTTATTCTAAATTCATAGGCTTCTGCATTTCTGGCTAAAGTATGATGTAGCGCTTCACCCAGCACAACTGTACAAGGAAAGATAGCATCGTAGTGTCAGCTGCCCCTAAATTAGCACTCCCAAAACCCCAACTATGGATAAGGGTTCAAACCCCGACAGGGCAACTAATGGAATTTGAGTTAAATTAGTAGTCGATTATTTTTGGCGGGACTGGTGAGCCATTAGGTTGACATAAACACTTACAAAATTTGACATACATGTGATTTCAGGCCCTCAGCAATGTGATTGACCCTTAACCTCACGCTGAGATGACCTAGTTTGTTGGTCCAAGGGTAATTGGGGACGCCAGTCACGCTCACACCCCATGAAAGTATTACTTTGTTAAAAAAAAAGTCCAAGTAGACCGCATAAAAAAAAAACATTTCACTCATAAACCCCCTCCTTTACCTCATGAGATAACTCAAGCACTAGTTAAATGTTACTTGCCTTTATTTAATGCGTGGCAGTCAACGTTAATATCGTTCCGCTGGTCAGGGAGTCAAGTTGCATATTCAAGGCAACAATGGAGACAGGGTTTTCAGGAGTAACATGAAAAAAAAGTCGAATAGTACTCTATTGCCGAGCTCCCAATTCATGGTTGACCAATCGTAAATGTTCAAAGTTAACACGATGGATTATGTTAACCAAAATTCGTGTCAAAAGTTAATATATGAAGTATGACCAGGTAAATTGGCCTTCTATGTAACACGCCTGTCTCTTTTTTCTATTCACTTTGTTTCCCTTTATACCTTGTCCTACTTGTAGATAGTCCCACCGGGGTCTCTCCTGTCATGTTATGTTGCATTTGCCCGCCTTGTGTCATCCTCACATATCCAATGGAGCTCGGCTACGACCGCTCAGTTCAGTCCACCAACCTACTACGCCTCGGTTGACTCCTCCTTCTGCTTCCATAGTCTTGCCTCTGTCGAGAGATCTCTGTCGCTTTTCTGCTCTGATCAAATGCCAGAAATATATATATATATTTTTTTCTGGCTGTCACATTTTATGTTTAAAGATTACTTTACTGAATCTTAAAGTAACTATTCACTGGCCTTAAGGCCTTTAGATGAAATTTGAAGCAACAATAATAGCATCCATCTTCCAAAGGCCACTCAATTATTTCGCACAGCTTTATTTATTGCCCAGGTTTCTGGGTTATACAGACCAGTGGGTAGAATATAGAATCTTATGGGATTTTCTTTATTTATTAGTAGATGCAAGTTCCATTTATGTTGATGTTAATGCTAACAGAATTCAAGCCAGTTGGTAAAGCCAACCTATGAGCATGAGAACTTACATACGAAGATAGGAAATAAGAGCAGGAGTAGGCCATTCGGCCCCTCGATCCTGCTCCACCACCCAATATTATCATAGCTGATCTGTTTGTGTTTTGATCTCCACATTCCCATCTACCCCCGATAACCTTTGATTCGCTTGCCTAACAAATCTATCGAACCCCTGCCTTAAAATTATTTAGTGGTCCCGGTTCCATTGCCTCCTGAGGCAGAGAGTTCCAAAAGTCCCACTGACCCCTGATAGAGAGAGATAGAAAAACAATCTCCTCACCCCTGTCCTAAAAGGGCGAGCTCTAAAGTGGGCAAATGCATGGCAGATGCAGTATAGTGTGGATCAATGTGAGGTAATCCAATTTGGTAGCAAAAACAGGAAGGCAGATTATTATCTGAATGGCTATAAATTGAGAGAGGGGAATGTGCAACGAGATCTGGGTGTCCTCGTACACCAGTCGCTGAAGGTAAGCATGCAGTTGCAGCAGGCGGTAAAGAAGGCAAATGGTGTGTTGGCCTTCATAGCCAGAGGGTTCGAGTACTGGAGCAGGGATGTCTTGCTGCAATTGTACAGGGCCTTGGTGAGACCACACCTGGAACATTGTGAGCAGTTTTGGTCTCCTTATCTGAGGAAGGATGTTCTTGCTATAGAGGGAGTGCAGCGAAGGTTTACCCGACTGATTCCTGGGATGGCGGTACTGACATTTGAGGAGAGATTGAGTTGATTAGGATTATATTGGCTGGAGTTCAGAAGAATGAGGGGAGATCTCATAGAAACCTATAAAATTCTACCAGGACTAGACAGGATAGATGCAGGAAGTTTGTTGCCGATGGTGGGGGAGTACAGAACCAGGGGTCACGGTCTGAGGATATGGGGTAGGCCATTTAGGACTGGGATGAGGAGAAATCTCTTCACCCACAAAGTGGTGAGCCTGTGGAATTCGTTACCACAGAAAGTAGTTGAGACCAATACCTTGTGCGTTTTCAAGAAGGAGTTAGATATAGCTCTTGGGGCGAAAGCGATCAAAGGGTATGGGAGGTAGCGGGAGCAGGCTATTGATTTGGATGATCAGCCATGATCACAATGAATGGTGGAGATGGCTCGAAGGGCCGAATGGCCTACTCCTGCTCCTAGTTTCTATGTAAAACAGTACCCTTTAGTTCTGGACTCACCTACACGAGGTTCTCCTTGACCCAGGTCAGTTAACTTGACATCTGCCGCAGGAAGGTGTTAGAGGACAATTCAGTATCTTATATAGTTCACTCTTCACTCTTCTAAACTCTAGGGGAAACAAGCCCGTCATAAAGGATACCACTCCAATAGCGTTCTTGATCACACGCTGTACCTGCATACGAGCTTTTTGTCACTCCTGCACAAGAACACCTGGGTCCCTCTGCATTTCGGAATTCTGCAGTCGTTCTCGTTTAAGTAATGAACTGTTCAGTTTTTATTTTTCCTGCCAAGTTGAACAACTTTGCAATTTCCCACATTATACTCTATCTGACAGACTTTTTCCCACTCACTCAACTTACCTTTATCCATCTGCAAGCTCCTTATGTCTTCTTCACAACATACTTTCCTACCTCTCTTTGTTTCCTCTGCAAATTTAGCTACAATTCCTTCACTCCCTTCATCAAAACCATTGATGTAAATTGCAACATGTTAAGGCCCCAGCACTGCCCCTTGTGGGATTCCCCATGTCACAACCTCCCAATCAGGGACAGGTCCATTAATGCATACTCTGTTTGCTGCCAGCCAGCCAATCTTCTATCCAGTCTAATATGTTACCACCTACAATATGAGCTTTTGGTTTCCCCAATTACCTTTGATAAATGCCTTCTGGAAATCCCAGCACAGAATGTCTGCAGGCTCCCCTTTATCTCCGGCACATATTAATCCTTCAAACAACTCTAATAAATTAGTTCAACGTGATTCCCCTTTCACCAAACCATGTTATATAATTTGTGTTTTTCTAAATGCTCATCTATAACTCCTGTAAGGGTCCACTCTAACACTTTTCTCACGTCAGACGTCAAGTTAACAGCCTATGGTTTCCTGTTTTCTGCCTGCCCTGCCTGAATTGATGGGTTATATTTGCTATTTTCCAGCTGAATGAACCTCTTCAGAATCTAGGGAAATTTGGAGAATTAGCATCAAAGCATCTGCTACCTCATTAGCTAGCTCTTTGATGACTCTAGGGTGAAATCCATTAGGCCCCGGTGACTTGTCAGTCCGCAGCTCCATCAGTTTGCTCAGTACACTTCCCTAGTGATTGTAATTTCAACAAGGTCCCCTCTCCCTTCCACCTCCTAATTTACAGCTATTACTGGAATGTGTTCTGAATCCTCTATGGTGTAGGCAGAAATGAAGTATTTCTTTTGCCAATGCACCATTTCCTTATTATGTACGATTACCTCCCAATTCTTACTCTCTAGAGGACCAACACCCACCTTATCCATATATATTTTCCTGTTTAAATACCTGTAGAAGCTGCTTTTATCTTTATTTTACATTTCTAGCTACCTTCCTCTCATACTCTTAATTTCTTTCCCCTGATTAACCTTTTAGACTTTCATTGTTGTTCTTCATATTCAGACCGTTCATCCTTTCCACGGTTATATGCTTCCCCACAACACCCTCAAGATAGGTGTATTCCCTAACTTCTTTAATCAATGACGGATGTTGGGCCCTCTGTTTAGACTTTTTCTTTATAGTAGGAATATACAAATTCTGAGTACTCTGAAACACCCACTAAAATATTTGCCATTGTGTCTCTATTGATCTATCCCCTAGCCTGGTATCCCAGGTCGTTTCAGCATCCATTCCCATATAGTTGTCCTTGTTTAATTTTAAAATACTAGTCTTAGGCCAAAATACTAGTCTTAGCCCAAGACACAGGTCTCCACCCACTCTACCCAGTGTCCCAGCTATCCCCGATTTAACCTTAACAAGCAATTGACATCGATCAACCTTTACAATGTAATTGATAACAGCTAAATCAGTTCATAGCACCCTCGCCTTTGAATCAGAGGGTTGTGGGTTCATGTCCCACTCCTGGAAAACCAAGAACTGTGATTGTACTGGAAAGAGTTGCAATCTGTGACTGTTGATAACTCGAAAAGAGTTTCCTGGAATTACTTCTGGCTATTTCCATCCTTCTCCTGAATTCGGAATCACATCCAACATCTTCTGTTATCATTAATGCTAAGTAAACAAACACATCTATTCATTGCAATGTGAGGCCAATCCTTTCAATCTTCAGTCTAGCTTCTTCGAATCTGCCTATGCCAGCTAACATCGCTTTGTCTTTCTGTTGTTCATGCTTAATCGATATTCTACACTTTTAGTTTTTTCTTGCACCAGCAAATTGCTACTCAAGGACATTGATGCATTTTTTTTTCAGATGAAAGCCGTCTGGCTTGTAGAGTTTCAACCTCACCCAGGACTGGTGCCAAAGTCCCTGGAGTTTAAAACATTGTTCCTTGCAACACCTATCCGACTCATATTCATCAGTGCTATCTGGTAATTCCTTAGGTATTGACGTCCTGTACTTGGAGTAACCTGGAGGTTACCCCATTGGACGTTCTCTTGCTAGTTTCTTCGCCAGATCCATAAACACTCCTTGAGAGTTCGAATTCGTTTTTTTTAACACCTACATCCGTGGTTCTCAGACCGATTGTCATTACTGAAGAACACGGATATTCTAGTGAATGTATTCCGAGGTGCACAGGGCCATAAAACGGACGGTGCCAACTATTCTCCCACCTAAACATTGAACCGCATTGAATTCCCCTAACCCATAACAATTAGACGTGAGCTGAAATGGGCCGCTTCTGCACTATCGCCTGTTTATCGCCCGCGCTTAATCTTCAAGATAATTCCTTCCAGCTGTAATCTATCCTTCTGTTGGAAACAATGTTCCTAACCTGGACTGTTCCGAATAATTGACTATTGTCAAACGATTATACTCGATTGTCAAATTATTGTATCATCGATTATCCAAATTAGCATAACCCATTTGATGGCATGAATGGTCATCTCGACCTGGAACTTCTACGGTATTTCCCTCCACAGGGGCTGCCTGAGATGCTGAGTATTTCCCATATTTTTGCCCCTGTTTCAAATTGCAAGTATCCTGAATATCTTATTTGAGTATTACCCTACTATGTTTACCTCAGTATTCAGCTTCATTATCTTCAAGTAACTGGCTGTCGGATGGGGTTTTCACTGGGGTTTAATTCAACGTAGATGTCCGGCAATTTGGGAGGTAGTGCTCAATAGATTATATGGAATGTGGGCCCGATTGTGTGACCTTCTTGATAACCCAACCCCTTCATTTCAAAGTGCTTCACCTTTGGGGGTTCCCAATTTCAAAGCCTCTCCTTAAATTAGAATCAACCCCTTGCATTTGGGGCTTTACTTTAATTTTGCATTTTCTGATCGGTGCATATTTTATTGTATTCTCTTCAGGAACACCTTGAATTGCCAAAGTGAGTGAAACTGGAAGCAGAAACCGAAGGAGACAGCGACGAAATATTTTTATCCTGTGGCACCGTCGTGCCACAATGAATTCCATATCATTGCTGGCTGGTACACCTTTCATAAGTTCCATTATATATTTATTTACGGATATATTCATTTAGAAACCGTTGAGTTACCCATACTGTAATTCATTACCGTGAATCTCACTCAAGTATTCTCATTGTGCATGAAAGCAAACAATTCATTACCACCGATGCTGTTGCCTAAGGCAGATTTTCTATTTGCATCGCCATACATACATCTTGTCACGTCACGTCACGTATCGTCACATCAAGTCACGTATCGTCACGTCACGTCACGTATCGGCACGTCACTTGCCGTCAAGTGACGTCACGAATTACACGTCACATAACGTGTCGTCACGGCACGTCACATATCGTCACGTCACGTGGCTCCAAAGGTGGCTGAATACACAGCCGACCATGAATTGCATCACAATGCCCTTTACATGGTGCATTGAGTACCAGGAATTATAATAATAATGAGAATAATATTATTTTAATTATTATTGTGATTACTATAATAGCAATAATAATAACACATGATTACCAATATGTTGTTTTTGTGGTAATAATTATTCATTGGACGTGGGCACCACTGGCTTGGCCAGCAATGCAGAGGTCTGCTCAGAGGGCATTTAAGTGCCAACCGCATTGCTGTGGGTCTGGAGTCGCATGTCGGCCCAGGCCAGGCCAGGAAGGCAGATTTCTTTCCCCGAAGGGCATTGGTGAGCCAGATAGGCTTTTCATTATTAAAATTTTTCATTCGACTGACTTTAAATGCATATTTCACCATAGCTGGATTCGAACCCAGGTCCCAAGAGCATCACCCCTCGGCTTCAAAATCACCAGCCCGGCGACTACGCCATATTATTACACGTTGCTTTTTATTTTGTTTAATTATTATTAATAGCAATTTAATAAGAAGCTGAACAATAAAGAAATAACCACCATTATCCAAACCGAAGCAGTTTTTTTACTGGTCTACAGCTTGGCTTATATATTTATATGACCTAATCGTCTTTCCATTGTCTTATAGTTCATCTGGTTGGTCTGTGGAACCTCGTATCTGCAGGTATGTCAAGCCATGATGTTTTCAACTCTTGGAATGGACACTGGTGTCTATTTACCATTTTATCTGCTTTGTGTGTATGTGCGTGTGTATTTTAAATAGCATTACAAACAACAACAACATTGTGGACACTTTAATTTCGATGATGGCGCATATAAAATGAATTACCTTGGCCCCAGTTGTAATATTGGACGGAAATGGGAAAAGGCAATTTCTGGACAGAGGGTGGTGGCGAATCATATTTCGCCCATGTTAGATAATCAACAAAAAAACAATAAATAAACACACAAAAACACGACAACCTATGTGTTGAAACGATGCTCCAGTTAAGCCATCAAACAACGACAAAAAAAAACCTCTCGCGTCTCTAACGGGAGCATGTCACAGGAGCGCTAACATAATGACATTGTACAGTAGGTCACCTTATTAGATTTTAGGCTAGTTGACTGAAATCGCCCTAAAAGAAACAGAAGGTGAAAGGGGATATAGTGGCAGAGAGACAGAGAGATTTAGGGAAGGATTTCCACGCTTTGGAGTGACGGTGCATAAAGGTGTGTTGCACAGTAGTCAGGAGATCAGGGTTACGCAGGAGACTGGAGTAGAAGGAGCACAAATAATTGTTTTAGTGTCGTTCAACTGGATAAGATTATCTAGATAGGGAGGGACAAGGTCATGGATTCAATTGGAAGGAAGAGGAATCAAGGCTTTGAAGTTACGGCCGCTAATATAGGACAAGGAACAGCGGGGTAGGAGAGGTACTAACAATATGGAGTGGCTCCGAAATGCAGGGCGTGTAAAGCCTGCCTAGAGTTACTGGAATACTCTGGTGAGCGGTGCAGCCGCAGAAGCGGGAGACGTGGCTGCAGAATATTGGATTGTCACAATATTTGTCCACACCTTGCAGCTAGTATTCCCCCACTAACTTTGCAACCGAAGATGCTAAGCGGAGGCTGAATTGAGCTGTGTAAAATTAGGAATTAGAAGGAACTGAGGGCATCCTGGATAAAGTTGCGGATGATACAAAGATAGGTGGAGGGACAGGTAGTATTGAGGAGGCGGGGAGGCTGCAGAAGGATTTGGGCAGGTTCGGAGAATGGGCAAAGAAGTGGCAGATGGAATACAACGTGGGGAAGTGTGAGGTCATGCACTTTGGTAGGAAGAATAGAGGCATAGACTATTTTCTAAATAGGAAGGGAATTCAGAAATCTGGAGTGCAAAGGGACTTGGGAGTCCTAGTCCAGGATTCTCTTAAGGTTAACTTGCAGGTTGAGTCGGTAGTTAGGAAGGCAAATGCAATGTTGGCATTTCTTTCGAAAGGACTAGAATATAAAATCAGGGATGTGCTGCTGAGGCTTTATAAGGCTCTGGTCAGACCACATTTAGAATATTGTGAGCAATTTTGGGCCCATTATCTCAGGAAGGATGTGCTGGCCCTGGAGAGGGTCCAGAGGAGGTTCACGAGAACGATCCCAGGAATGAAAGGCTTTACATATGAGGAACGTTTGAGGACTCTGCGTCTATACTCGATGGAGTTTAGAAGGATGAGGGGGGGATCTGATTGAAACTTACAGAATACAGAAAGGCCTAGATGGAGTGGACATGGGGAAGATGTTTCCATGAGTAGGAGAGACTAGGACCCGAGGGCACAGCCTCAGAGTAAAGGGAAGACCTTTTAGAACAGAGATGAGGAGAAACTACTTTAGCCAGAGAGTGGTGAATCTATGGAATTCATTGCAACAGGAGACTGTGGCGGCCAGGTCATTGAGTGTATTTAAGAACGAGATAAATAGGTTCTTGATTGGTAAGGGGATCAAAGGTTACGGAGAGAAGGCGGGAGAATGGGGCTGAGAAACTTATCAGCCATGATTGAATGGCGGAGCAGACTCGATGGGCCGAATGGCCTAATTTCTGCTCCTATGTCTTATGGTCTTATGAAGGGTATGGACAACTATTTATAAAGCGATATTAGGCTAGATATATTTTTCTCTCCCTCAGCCATATGAACCCCCATGATATGCATCGTTTTCTTCGTTGTTTTAAAACGTCTTGCATTTCTAAGTTCCTGTTAACTTGCATAACGAGCATGGAAATAATTCCCCACTATAGGCGTCTAAATTAGGGCTAGAAAATATGGAAACCAATTGAAGTTTGCATCCAGCAGTGATAACGAAAAATATATTTTAAAAATCCAAGATTTGGACAAGAAACTGAAATCGTCAATTAATATGTTTGTCCCCCCCTCATTTTCTCTGTAGGCGGAGGGGCATGTTAGTGGGGTGGTGAAAAAGGCATATGGGACACTTGCCTTTATGAATCGAGGCATGGATTACAAAATTAGGGAGATCATGTTGGAGTTGTGTAGAACCTTGGTGAGGCCACACCTGGAGCTTGACAAGTACATGAATAGCATGGGAATCGAGGGATACGGACCCCGGAAGTGCAAAATGTTTTAGTTGACGGGCGATATGATCGGCGCAGGCCTAGAGGGCCGAAGGGCCTGTTCCTGTGCTGTACTTTTCTTTGTTCTTCGTTCACTGTTCGCCACATTATAGGAAGGATGTGATTGCACTGGAGGGGGTGCAGAGGAGATTCACCAGGATGTTGCCTGCGATGAAACATTTAAGTTACGAGGAGAGGTTGGATAGACTTGGGTTGTTTTCATTGGAGCAGAGAAGACTGAGGGGCAACCTGATCGAGGTGTACAAGATTATGAGGGGCCATGGACAGGGTGGATAGGGAGCAGCTTCCATGAAGGGTCAGTCACGAGGGGACACAAGTGCAAGGTGAGGGGCAGGAAGGGGGAGGAAAGGTGTGAGGAAAAACTTTTTTTATCCAGAGGGTGGTGAGGGTCTGGAATGCGCTGCCTGGGAGGGTGGTGGAGGCGGGTTGGCCTCACATTCTTTAAAAAGTACCCGGATGAGCACTTGGCACGTCATAACATTCAAGGCTATGAGGCCAACTGCTGGGTAAGTGGGATTAGGTCGGTAGGTCAGGTGTTTCTCACAGTGTCGGTACAGACTCGATGGGCCGAAGAGCCTCTTCTGCACTGTGTGAGTTTCTGTGATTCTGTGATTTTGACCAAACGTTTTAATGCAGGACAAATGTCTCTTTTTTTTTCTTTCAATTTTGCCTTCCTTTTATGTTATCCATCTGATTAAGGCACATATACTTAATTCTGGCTTAAAATAAAATAAAACAGCGGGTGACTTAAATTGGAAGTGATCAAAGGTCAATGAAGCTTTGCAATCACTCGTTTTTGCTTGGCATGCGATATTTCGGTGGTTGAGATGAAAATTGGACTCCCCACCCCTGAACTAAAATGTATTGGGTCAGGGGGCCACGGCCGTTTGAAGGCTCGGATGAAGAGGAGACGAAAATGATCCTGGCTTCATTGGAAAAGAATGTTTCACGCGAGGAAATCCGCTCACATCCTTTCTCCCTCTCCCTCCACAGGTTCGATCCAAGTGCGATTGCTGGATGGGAATGACCCTTGTTCGGGGAGAGTGGAAGTGTACAACAACACGTGGGGGTCGGTATGCGACGATTATTGGGACTTGCTGGATGCCAGTGTGGCTTGTAGGCAAATGGGTTGCGGACCCGCCGAATCAGCGCCGCAAGGCGCCCATTTCGGACCGGCAACGAGTTCCTTCTGGTTGGATAATATTGAATGCGAGGGGAGAGAGTCGAACCTCTTCCAGTGTCGAGCAAACTCGTTGGGAGAACATAACTGCGGCCCTGACGAGGCGGCGTCTATTATATGCTCAGGTGAAGATTTTTTTTTAACATGTGAGAGATCGTCAACAATATGTCTTGGGGTGTGTGTGTTTGTGTGTGTGATGGGGGTGGGGGGCGCGTGTGTTTCGGTGTGTGTATGTGTCTTAGTTTGTGCATGTGTGAGTGCAAATGTGAATTTGCATGTTTGTTCGTGTATTTCTCTGTGCTTTGGCTTGTCTGTGGGTAAGTTTACAGGCGTGAGTGCTTCAGTCTGTATGTACCAGTGTTTGTGTGCACGTGTGTTTAGGTGTGTGTGCATCATTGCGTGTGCGTGCATTTCTGTACGTGAGTGTGGGAGTGTGTATGCGTGTGTGCCAGTTTGTTCGTGTGTATCTTTCTATGTGTGTGTGTGTGTGGGGGAGAGATAGTTTGTGTGTTTTCGTGTTTCTCCGTGTGTGTCTATGCATTGAGTGCGTTTGGGTGTGTGTGTGAGAGAGAATGTGTATGTTAGCTTCTGGGTGTATGTACGTGTGTGTCTGTGTGTGTGTGTGTCCCTGTTTGTGTGTATGTTTCTGTGTGCGCCTGGGTCAGTGTGTGCCTGTGTGTGCCTGTGTGTTTGTGTGTGTGTGTGTGTCAGTGTGTGTGTTTGTCAGTGTGTGTAGGTGTCTGTGTGTATGTGTTTACGTGCCTGTTTGTATGTGCCTGTGCGTATGTGAGCATGTGTTTGTGTGTGTGTCCGTGTGTATGTGTGTAGATGTCTGTGCGTATGTGTGTAGGTGTCTGTGCGTATGTGTGTAGGTGTCTGTGCATATGTGTGTAGGTGTCTGTGCGTATGTGTGTAGGTGTCTGTGCGTATGTGTCTGCGTGTATGTGTGTAAGTGGCTGTGTGTATGTGAGTAGGTGTCTGTATGTGTCTATGTGTATATGTGTCTGTACTTATGCGTGTAGGTGTATGTGTGTATGTGTCTGCGGGTATGTGAGTAGGTGTCTGTATGTGTCTATGTGTCTGTGCGTATGTGTGTAGGTGTCTGTGCGTATGTGTGTACGTGTCTCTGTGTAGGTGTCTGTGTGTAGGTGTCTGTGTGTAGGTGTCTATGTATGTGTGTAGGTGCCTGTGTGTATGTGTATGTGTGTCTGTGTATGTGGCGGGCGGGGTGGGGGCAGGTGTTATGAGTTATTATTGCTTTGTCCTCCCGTTATTCTGGTCGACTGACATTTATTTTCAGGTTCGATGTAAAAGTGGGGAAACAGCGACTACAGTGCAAGAATAAATGAAGATAAATGATAACCCCCCTTGATGGTTTCAATGACAAGAGAAGAAAGCAAAACGCTATGGAGCGTGTGTGTCAGCTCGATTCCTTAATGTCTATTTCCCTCTTGCAAATTCAGCAAACATGACCTGTTAGGCCTGGATAAGTCTGGCCCCTGCAAGATTGTCTCTCTGCCAGTTCACTCAATCTTTTATTTTCAATTTCAGTAACATCCCAGGCAGTTAACAAATCGATCGAATTGCTGCAAATGCCCTCATGTATCTGTTGATTAAATCTGTGTTTAAGCTCATGTTCCTGAGGTCAGCCTCCCCATCACAGACAGGGACACCGCTCCACATTAGCGGCGGTGTCAGCCGAGTGTTTGGGACGGGAGATGATTCGCTCGACTAAAATGTCTTTGGACGGGAGAAGCGCTCGGGAGAAGACGTGGGCGCACGGAGGCGGAAACGCTGGCGGGAGAAGGGCGTTCCTTGTCAAGGAATATTTCAGTGGAGGGCAATGGCTTACCTTCCGTTCTCTTCCCTCCTTTAGACTCGATCCAAGTGCGATTAGTCGATGGGAATGACTCTTGTTCGGGGAGAGTGGAGGTGCATTACAACAACACTTGGGGAGCGGTCTGTGATGATAACTGGGACATGCTGGATGCGAGTGTTGTCTGTAGGCAGATGGGTTGTGGACCCGCCAAATCAGCTCCTGGAAGTGCCCATTTTGGAGCAGCCACTGGCTCCTTCTGGTTGGATGATGTTGAGTGCAACGGGACCGAGAGCAACTTATTTCCTTGTCGTGCCAATTCGTTGGGGGAACACAACTGCAGTCCCGGCGAAGCAGCCTCGGTTATATGTTCAGGTAAATATACTGTTTTTACTTGTTTAGCAACTGAAGGATAGTGAAAGACTATCGTTGATTTCGCCGGAAATTCAAACTCCCGCCCGATTTTAGGTTGTGCAATGAAATAACACGTGGATTGAATGGATATAAATGAGGGTAAATCTTAAATCGGGAGGATAGTTTTAGTGGTTGACGAAGCAAAGCAAAACAGACGGGGTGCACATGACGTGTTATCCCCTATTAAATACTTGCACAATAAGTTGAAATAAGTTGTTAGACTTAAGCAGGAGGGCGCACCGCTGTCGCTCTCTCTATCAGTTCAGAGCCATTCTAAAATTCCAATAGCACCTCAAGTGTTAGTGGGATTTGTGGGTTCAGTGTTAGTGGGATTTCTGGGTTCAGTGAAATTGGAATGTGTGGGATCTGTGTTTGTTCAATTTGGGGGTTCCAGGTTAGGGGTTTGAGGCTCTAAGAGTTATTGGGATTTCTGGGTTCTCTGTTAGTGGGACCTGGGGCTCAGTGTTAGTGGGATATGGGGTCCAGTGTTAATGGGATTTGGGGGTTCCGTGTTAGAGGTTTGAGGCCGAACCGTTAGTGGTATTTGTGGGTTCGGTGAAAGTGCGGTTCGGGGGTTCAGTGACAGTTTAGTGTCAGACCTAAGTATAAGTGGGATTTGGGGGTTCAGTGATAGTGGGATCTGGGTGTTCAGTGGTAGGCCGTTTCGGACCCATGTGTTAGTGAGATTTGAGGGTTCAGTGATAGAGGAATGTTGGGGTTCAGTGCTAGTGGGATTTGGGGATTCAGTGTAAGTGGGACCTGTGGGTTCAGTGAAAGTGTCGTTTGGGACCTAGTTTTTAGGGGGATTTTGGGGTTCAGTGTTAGTAGTATTTCGGGGTTCAGTAACAGTGGGGTTTCCGGCCTAAATATTAGTGGGATTTGGGGGTTCTGTGATCGTGGGATTTGGGGGTTCATTGTTAGTGGCATTTGGGGATTGAGTGACAGTTGGGATTCAGGACTAAATATTAGTGGGATTGGGGGGTGCACTGATTGCGCGCTTTGGGGCCTAAGTATTAGTGGTATTTCGGGGTTCAATATCAGGAGGATTTTTGGGTTCAGTGTAACTGGGGTTTGTGGGTTCAGTGAAAGTGTGGATTGGGACCCAATTGTTGTGGGATTTAGGGTTTCAGTGATGTGTTTTCAGGCCTATGTGTTATTGGGATTTGGGGGTTCAGTGAAAGTGCGATTTGTGGCATCTGTGATATTGCGATTTGAGGCCTAGGTGTTAGCTGGATTTGGGGGTTCAGTGTTAGCGGTTTGAGACCTACTTATTTCTGGGATTAGGGGGTTCAGTGTTAGTGAGATTTGCGGGTTCTTTGATAGTGCAATTACATGCCTACGTGTTAGTTGGATTTGTGGGTTCAGTGTTAGTCGAGTTTGCATGTTCAATGATAATGGGATTTGCGGGTTCAGTGTTAGTGGGATTTGTGGGTTCAGTGATAGTGGGATTTGTGGGTTCAGTGATAGTGGGATTTGTGGGTTCAGTGGTAGTGGGATTTGTGGGTTCCGTGTTAGTGGGATTTGTGGGTTCAGTGATAGTGGGATTTGTGGGTTCAGTGTTAGTGGGATTTGTGGGTTCAGTGATAGTGGGATCTGCGGGTTCCGTGCAAGTGGGATTTGTGGGTTCAGTGTTAGTGGGATTTGTGGGTTCAGTGATAGTGGGATTTGTGGGTTCAGTGATAGTGGGATTTGTGGGTTCAGTGATAGTGGGATTTGTGTGGTCAGTGTTAGTGGGATTTGTGGGTTCAGTGTTAGTGGGATTTGTGGATTCAGTGTTAGTGGGATTGCCAGATGAGTGTTTGAGATGGAAGATGATTCGCTCGACTAAAATGTCTTTCGGTGGGAACAGAAGCAGGCGTAGCACTCGGAAGGAGACATGGGCGCACGGAGGCGGAAACGCTGGTGGGTAAAGGGCGTTCCCTTTAAAGGAATATTTCAGTGGGGGACACTTGCCTACCTTCTGTTCTCTTCCCTCGTTTTAGATTCGATCCAAGTGCGATTGGTCGCTGGGAGTGACTCTTGTTCGGGGAGAGTGGAGGTGCATTACAACAACAGTTGGGGAGCAGTCTGTGATGATAACTGGGACATGCTGGACGCGAGTGTTGTCTGCAGGCAGATGGGTTGTGGACCCGCCAAATCAGCTCCTGGAAGCGCCCATTTTGGAGCAGCCACTGGCTCCTTCTGGTTGGATGAGGTTGAGTGCAAAGGGACCGAGAGTAACCTATTTCCTTGTCGAGCCAATTCGTTGGGGGAACACAACTGCAGTGCCGGCAAAGCGGCCTCGGTTATATGTTCAGGTAAATATACTGTTTTTACTTGTTTAGCAACTGAAGGATAGTGAAAGACTATCGTTGATTTCGCCGAAAGTTCATAATCCCGCCCGATTATAGGTTGTGTCGTGAAATAACAAGTGGATTGAATGGATATAAATGAGGGTAAATCTTAAATTGGGAGGATAGTTTTAATGGTTGACGAAGCAAAACAGATGGGGTGCACATGCGGGGCTGACCTGTTATCCCCGATTTAATACTTGCACAATAAGTTGAAATAAGTTGTCATACTTAAGCAGGAGGGCGCACCGCTGTCGCTCTCTCTATCAGCTCAGAGCCTTTCTAAAATTCCAATAGCACCTCAAGTGTTAGTGGGATTTGTGGGTTCAGTGTTAGAGGGATATGGGGTCCAGTGTTAATGGGATTTGGGGGTTCCGTGTTAGAGGTTTGAGGCCGAAGTGTTAGTGATACTTGTGGGTTCGGTGAAAGTGGGGTTTGGGTGTTCAGAGACAGTTTAGTGTCAGGCCTAAGTGTAAGTGGGATTTGGGGGTTCAGTGATAGTGGGACCTGGGTGTTCAGGGGTATGCGGTTTTGGTCCCATGTGTTAGTGGGATTTGTGGGTTCAGTGATAGAGGAATTTTGGGTTTCAGTGCTAGTGGGATTTGGGGATTCAGTGTAAGTGGGACCTGTGGGTTCAGTGAAAGTGTGGTTTGGGACCTAGTTTTTAGGGGGATTTTGGTGTTCAGTGTTAGTAGTATTTCGGGGTTCAGTAACAGTGTGGTTTGCGGCCTAAATATTACTGGGATTTGGGGGTTCTGTGATCGTGGGATTTTTGGGTTCGTTGATAGTGGCATTTGGGGGTTCAGTGACAGTTGGGATTCAGGACTAAATCTTCATGGGATTGTGGGTTTCAGTGATAGCGCTGTTTGGGGCCTAAGTATTAGTGGGATTCGGGGTTCAATATCAGGAGGATTTTTGGGTTCAGTGTAAGTGGGGTTTGTGGGTTCAGTGAAAGTGTGGTTTTGGACCCAATTGTAAGTGGGATTTAGGGTTTCTGTGATGTGTTTTCAGGCCTATGTGTTATTGGGATTTGGGGGTTCAGTGATAGTGGGATTTGTGGCACCCGTGATAGTGCGATTTGAGGCCTAGGTGTTAGTTGGATTGGGGGTTCAGTGTTCGGGGTTTGAGACCTATGTATTAGTGGGATTAGGGGGTTCAGTGTTAGTGCGATTTACGGGTTCTGTGATAGTGCAATTTCATGCCTATGTGGTAGTTGGATTTGTGGGTTAAGTGTTAGTCGAGTTTGCATGTTCAATGATAATGGGATTTGGGGGTTCAGTGTTAGTGGGATTTGTGGGTTCAGTGATTGTGGGATTTGTGGGTTCAGTGTTAGTGGGATTTGTGGGTTCAGTGTTAGTGGTGTTTGTGGATACTGTGATAGTGCACATTCAGGCCTAAGTGTTACTTGGATTTAGAGGTTCTTTGTTAGTGGCATTTGTGGGTTCAGTGTTAGTTGGACTTGGTGTTTCAGTGTTAGGCAGTATGAGACCCATGTGTTATTGGGATATGGTTGTTCGGTCAATGTAGGAGTTGGGAGTTTGGTGTTAGTGGGGTTTGGGTCCTCAGTGAACGTGCGGTTTGGGGACTAAGTGTTACTGGGATTTCTGGGTTCAGTGATAGTGGGGTTGCCAGGCGAGTGTTTGAGATGGAAGATGATTCGCTCGACTAAAGCGTCTTTCGGCTTGAACAAAAGCAGGCGTTGCATTCGGAAGGAGACATGGGCGCACGGAGGAGGATACGCTGGCGGGTAAAGGGCGTTCCCTGTAAAGGAATATTTCAGTGGAAGACACTTGCCTACCTTCTGTTCTCTTTCTTCCTTTAGATTCAATCCAAGTGCGATTGGTCGCTGGGAATGACTCTTGTTCGGGGAGAGTGGAGGTGCATTACAACAACACTTGGGGAGCAGTCTGTGATGATAACTGGGACATGCTGGACGCGAGTGTTGTCTGTAGGCAGATGGGTTGTGGACCCGCCAAATCAGCTCCTGGAAGCGCCCATTTTGGAGCAGCCACTGGCTCCTTCTGGTTGGATGATGTTGAGTGCAAAGGGACCGAGAGTAACCTATTTCCTTGTCGTGCCAAATCGTTGGGGGAACACAACTGCAGTCCCGGCGAAGCGGCCTCGGTTATATGTTCAGGTAAATATACTGTTTTTACTTGTTTAGCAACTGAAGGATAGTGAAAGACTATCGTTGATTTCGCCGGAAATTCAAACTCCCACCCGATTTTCAGTTGTGCAATGAAATAACAGCTGGATTGAATGGATATAAATGAGGGTAAATCTTAAACCGGGAGTATGGCTTCATTGATTGGCGAAGCAAGACAGGACCGACTGCACATGGGGGGCTGATCTGTTATCCCCTGTTTAACACTTGCACAATAACCTGAAATAAGTGGATAGACTTAAGCAGGAGGGCACACCGCTGTCGCTCTCTCTACCAGTTCAGAGCCTTTCTAAAATTCCAATAGCATCTCAAGTGGGTAACAAATGGGTACAATAGCTGTAAACGCCCTTATGTTTATGTTGATTACATTTTTGGTTTAAGCTTATTGTGGGCTATCGCCATCATGTTGAAATTCCCGCCGCAGACAATAATTTAGCCCCGCTTTATCCGCACACCAGACGAGGGTTTGAGATCAAAATCTACTCCCTCGACTGAAAGGTAGTTCAGTGGGAACATTAAACAACTGGCGTAGTCAGCAGGAGGCACAGAGGCGGAAGTGCTGGCGATTCCCGGTCGCTTCGTGTGAAAGAAAAGTCCCTGGAGCGCAAAGGGTGTCAACCGTCTGTTCTCTTCCCTTTCAGAGTCGATCCCATTGAGACTGATGGATGGGGTGGGCTCCTGTTCCGGGAGAGTGGAGCTGTACTATAACCACACGTGGGGAGCGGTCTGCGACGATAACTGGGACTTGCTGGATGCCAGTGTTGCCTGTAGGCAAATGGGCTGTGGATCCGCCAAATCAGCGCCGCAAAGCGCCCGTTTCGGACCGGCAACGAGTTCCTTCTGGTTGGATGATGTGAACTGCAAGGGGAGAGAGTCCAACTTATTCCAGTGTCAAGCAAATTCGTTGGGGGAACATAACTGCAACCCTAGCGAAGCGGCGTCTGTTATATGTTCAGGTAAAGATGTATTTTTTTTTTCTCCAGCTATTGAGGGATAGTCGAAAATGTTTGTCTTGCTGTGTGTGTGTGTGTGTGCCTGTGGCGCGGGCGAGCTGGGAGGTATGCGGGTGGGTGTGGTGTGTTAGTATTGCTTTGCCATTCTTGCCGACTAGCATTTATTTGTAGTCTTGATGTTGGAGTGGCGGGGGGGGGATAGCGACTGCAGTGAAAGAATAAATGTAGATGAATGATAACTGCCCTTGACGTTTTCAATGACAAGAGAAGAAAGCAAAACGCATGTGTGTCAGGTCGATTCCTTATTGTCTATTTCCCTCTTGAAAAATCACTGTTAGTGGGATTTTGGGGGTTCCATGTTTGGGGTTTGAGGCCTTAGTGTTAGTGGGATTTGTGGGTTCAGTGATAGTGAGAATTGGGGGTTCAGGGATCGTGGGATCTGAGGTTCAGTGTAAGTGGGAGTTCTGTGTTCAGTGATAATGGGGTTTGGGGGTTTCAGTGTAAGTGTGATTTGTGGGTTCAATGTTCATGGGATTTGGGTTTTTTTTTGGACCCAATAACAATTGGGTCCCAAACCACACTTTCACTGAACCCACAAACCCTAATCCCACTAGGTCTCAAACCCCTAACACTGAACCCCCAAATCCAACTAACACCTAGGCCTTAAATCGCACTATCACAGATGCCACAAATCCCACTATCACTGAACCCCCAAATCCCAATAATACATAGGCCTGAAAAGACATCATCACTGAAACCCCAAATCCCACTAACAATTGGGTCCCAAACCACACTTTCACTGAACCCACAAACCACAGTAAACATTACCTGTTAGGCCTGGATTGGTCTGGCCCGTGCACGATTGTCCCAAAATGTTTTATTTTCAATTTCAGTAACATCTCAGGCAGTTCACAAATCGATCGAATTGCTGCAAATGCCCTCATGTATCTGTTGATTAAATCTGTGTTTAAGATCATGTTCCTGAGGTCAGCCTCCCCATCACAGACACGGTCGCCGCTCCACATTAGCGGCGGTGTCAGGCGAGTGTTTGAGATGGAAGATGATTCGCTCGACTAAAAAGTCTTTGGGCGGGAGCAGCACTCGGGAGAAGACGTGGGCGCACGGAGGCGGAAACGCTGGCGGGAGAAGGGCGTTCCTTGTCAAGGAATATTTCAGTGGAGGACAATGGCTTACCTTCCGTTCTCTTCCCTCCTTTAGACCCGACCCAAGTGCGATTGGTCGATGGGGGTGACTCTTGTTCGAGGGGAGTGGAAGTGTATTATAACAACACTTGGGGAGCAGTCTGTGATGATAATTGGGTCTTGCTGGATGCGAGAGGAGGCAAGTGGGCTGTGGATCCACCAAATCAGCGCCGCAAAGCGCCCATTTTGGACCAGCAACGAGTCCATTCTGGTTGGATGATGTTGAGTGCAAAGGGGCCGAGGGTAATTTATTCCATTGTCAAGCCAAGTCGCTGGGGGAACACAACTGCAGCCCTAACGAAGCAGCCTCGGTTATATGTTCAGGAGAGTAGGTCTTATTTGTTTTTTTTTTTAGCAAGTGAAACACGGAGGGTGTTGAATTCGCCAGAAGTTCAAACTCAAACTGAGCGACTGTGAGCAGGTTATTGCTGTACATGTGCCACGTGATAGCACTTTAGTCGATGCTTCCAATCATTGTGCTGATGATGGAGACTGGAATCATTGTTCGGGCAATTGGCCATGTTGGGTTTGTCCTGCTTGATATGGGCAGGGCATACTAGAGCCTAGGAGGCAAGTATTAAATAGAGGTGGTCTCCCATTTAAGGTGGAGAGATGTTTTTCCTTCTCTCAAAGGGCTGTGAACCCTTGAAACTCTCTCCCCCAGCGTGCGGTGGAGGCATGCTGCTAAATATTGGCAAGGCAGCGTCTCTCACTTGTTCAGGTAAAGGTGGATTTGTTTTATGATGTTCGGGGAAGCAGCGCATCTGATTTGGTAAATCCTATTACAAGCAATCACCGTGTTGCATCTCTCTGATGATGTTTGGATGCTACAGTGATACTCAGCGAATATGCATTTTAGATCTTGTTCTCATCCCCAATGGTAGCAGACGGGTAATTCACAGAACCACACTAATGGCCAGGATGCATTTTGTATAAGTTTTACCAGGGCAGCTCCAGGTTTCAAATTCACTTAATAAACGCATATGGAAGAAATGACACCATAATACTATCAGAACATCTTACAGAACAACAACAGTTTAGTTCACTAATATTCCGAGGAAAGGAATTTATTTAGTGCAAACAGTAAATGATATGAATGGCATTTCAGGAACGCACACGCTTTACTCTTAACTGCCCTCTTTAAAAACCTAGGAGAAATTCGATTAATGGCAATTAAGGATGTATAATGCGTGTCGACACTTGTAACAATGCCTATACGATGGTAATCTATTCCCTCGCATATTCCCCACATCGCTTGATTGAAAAGGTGAACTAGGATGCAGTTACTCTGTTTCTTTAACAATATATAGATAGAAAAAAAAAGAGAAGCGAGGAACAATATTGACGCAACTGGTGAAAGGGAAGGATTCTGAAGTTATCCTGCATCCTTAGCTAAATTACATCTTCAGTGAAGTTGTGTTTGTAGAGCGCAAAGAGGCGCCACCAGATCCAGAGGGTGCAACCTATAGGGCTTCCCTTAAGCACAGGCACAATGAATTGCAGCCGCATCCTTTCCTGTGAGCTTTTCTGATTGGGCGAATGCAAACTCAGTATTGTACTGCATTCATGTCTGGCAATGCGCTGTAAAAACAAAAGACTACCATTTTCTCCTTTAGCCCTGTATGTGTTTTTTTGTCACAATGGCGTGGCATCACATTGTGGTGAAGGTCTTGAGAAGGACCTTGAACAGCACGTCGAGTTTAATTTCCTGTTCAACATCACCTTATTCAGACCGATGTTATTTTAATTCAATTTCTGTACTGAAATAGAACGTAGACCTACGGATGATAATCTCAGTTGTAGGGTCCTCTACTCTTCTTGTAATGGTTAAAATATAGCATCCTCCCCGGCGGGGAATTGAACCCCGGTCTCCCGCGTGACAGGCGGGGATACTGACCACTATACTAACGAGGAATTGATGCATAAATGTTTAAATGGTCGTAAAATGAGCCTTTAGTAAAACAATCTCGAACAACCCCATTTCAGTAATAAGTGTAACAGTTTTCTAGTCACATAATGATTCAGTCAATAACCACACGTAAAGATATATATATAGATATTATATATCTATATATATAAATATATATATATATCTATATATAAATAAATATATATATATATAAATATGTCTATATATATAGATTATATATATTTTTATATAGATATATATATATTTATATATATAGATATATAAGATATATATATATAGATATATAGATATTGCTTTATGTATTCCTAATTTTAATATCAATGTAAGTCAAAATAACCAACTACCCCGATTTGCTGGATTTGGATCCTGCATATGATCCAGTTGTTGAAGCTTAAACGTCAATGCTCAGAATTCGGCACACTAATTTGAAGAATAATTCGGCAGAAGACGCAGCCATAATGTTTTAACAAAAAATAAAACGTGGGGGAGAAACACGATTCCTAGTGAAAGTCTGCTTCAGTGATTCTATGCTCAATCGGCAGTAACTATCCAGATATCAGCAGTATCAGGTCAGAGCTGCAGATTCCCTTGCATTGCATTGATACCCAAATACAAATACACTCCAGTCTGACCCGATATGTTTTTTTCCCCCGCTACTCCTTGGCAGTATTCTACTGGATCTGTGTCTCTTCCAACCAAAGTTAAACCCGATCCCTTGAATTTGTTCAACTTAACCACTCTTGCATCCTGCAGAACAATTCCCAGTCAGACTGGTGGATGGTGAGAACGCGTGTTCAGGGAGAGTGGAGATCTACTACGGTAACACGTGGGGGACAGTCTGTGACGACGATTGGGACATATTTGACGCTGAGGTTGTCTGCACAGAGCTGAATTGCGGCTTTGCTCAGTCTGCACCCGGGAACGCCGTGTCTGGGCAAGGGAACTCATCGATCTGGCTGGACTCCGTCCAATGCAATGGTTCTGAGTCCTACCTGTGGAAGTGTCAGTCAAAAGCCTTCGGTCAGCACAACTGCAATCACCGTGAGGATGCGTCTGTAGTTTGTTCAGGTACAGCATGAGTTTATCTTTTTCTCTATAAGAGGGGGTGAAACGTCAAATTAAAGAATTAGTTATGGAGAAGAGAAAAATAAAAAGTGAGATGAAAGAAGGGCAGAAATGAAGGATAATATGCGAAACTGCAACTTCACAGAATCACACAAAATGCAGAAGAGGCCCTTCGGCCCGTCGGGACTGCACCGACACTGTGAGAAACACCTGAACTAACCTAATCCCATTTACCAGCACTTGGCCCCATAGCCTTGAAAGTTATCACGTGCCAAGTGCTCATCCAGGTACTTTTTAAAGGATGTGAGGCAACCCGCCTTCACCACCCTCCCAGGCACAGCATTCCAGATCGTCACCACCCTCTGGGTAATACGGTTTTTCCTCACATCTCCCCCTAAACCTCCTTCCCCTCACCTTGAACTTATGTCACCTCGTGACTGACCCTTCAACTAAGGGGAACAGCTGCTCCCTATCCACCCTGTCTATGCCCCTTATAATCTTGTACACCTCGATCAGGTCGCCCCTCAGTCTTCTCTGCTGCAACGAAAACAATCCAAGTCTATCCAACCTCTCCTCATCACTTAAGTGTTTCATCCCAGGCAACAACCTGGTGAATCTCCTCTGCACCCCCTCCAGTGCAATCACATCCTTCCTATAATGTGGCGACCAGAACTGCACACCGTACTCCAGCTGTGGCCTCACCAAGGCTCTGTAAAACTCCAACATGACCTCTGTACTTTTGTAATTTATTCCTCGATTGATAAAGACAAGTGTCCCATCTGCCTTTTTCCCCACCCCACTAACATGCCTCTCCACCTTCAGAGATCTATGGACACACACGCCAAGGTCCCTTTGTTCCTCAAAACTTCTTAGTGTCATGCCGTTCATTGAATACTTCCTAGTCAAATTATTCCTTCCAAAGTGCATCACCTCACACTTTTCAGGGTTAAATTCCATCTGCCACTTATCTGCCCGTTTGACAATCCCTTCTATATCTTCCTGCAGCCCTAGACACTCAACCTCACTGTTAACCACCCGGCCAATCTTTGTGTCATCCGCAAACATTCTAATCCTACACCCCACACACATCATTTCAAACGCTTTTTGGGAGCATGATGTATTATTTCCAGTCGCACTTATTGAAAACAAATGTGTCCCGCCATAATCAGGGAGGCACCGCCTCATTTTGGTGAAGGTTGTTCAGGGAGGTAATCCAACATGGTGGAGGGATTCAATTCACTTATTTGATCATTAACGTGAGACCTTCAGAATAACGCAGACCATCAGCCAAAGGAATTTGCTCCCAGGGAATTCAGGAGCATTGTTTTGAGTACAGGCCACTAAGAAGAGATGTTTCAGGCATTAAAGGCAACAGAGATTTCTTGGGGCAAAACCTAGTTCAAAGACGCTTTCTCATTTTCCAAGGCCTGATAATCTACATCCCAAGGTACTAAAGGGATTGACCATGGAAATAGTGGATTCTTTGGTTGGCACCTTCGAAAATTCCGACGATTCTGGAACATTCCCGGCAGATTGGAGGGTGGTAAATGTCACCCCACTATTTAAAAATGAGTGAGGGAGAAAACAGGGAATTACAGGCTGATTCGCCTAACACCAGTGGCAGGCAAAATGCTAGAGTCTATTATAAAGGATGTGATGACAAGACACTTAGAAAACATCAACGGGATTAGACAGTCAGCATGGACTTATGAAAGGGAAATCAGGTTTGACAAACCTGCAGAATATTTGTGAGGATGTAACGATTAGAATAGATAAGGGAGAACCAGTGGATGTGGTGTATTTAGATTTTCGGAACATTTTTGATAAAGTCACACGTAAGAGATTCGTGTGCAGAATTAACTCACCTGGGTTTAGAGGGGTTCCAGATTAGCATGGATGTCGAATTGGTTCACAGACAGGAAACAGAGAAAATATATTGTCTTATTTTGGTGTGGTAGGCGCTGACTAGTGGGGTATGGCAGGGATCAGAGCTTGGATTGTTCCAGTTGTTTCATGGTACATATGAATGATTCAGTTTGGGAACCAGATGTAATATTTCCAAGTTTGCTGATGACACAAAGCTGGGTGGGAATCCTGAGGGGTGAGAAGGATGGTAAAGAGGCTTCTAGGCGATTTGGGCAAGTTACGTAAGTGGGTAAATAAATGGCAGATGCAGTATTACTTCGAAATATGCGAAGTTACCAATTCTGGTAGGATAAACAGAACGGTAGATTACTATTTAAATGTTAATATGTTGGGAAATATTGACGGACAAAGGGATCTGGGCGTCCTTGAACATCAGCCCCTGATAGAGATTGGGCTGGTGTAGCAAGCAGTTAGGAAGGCAAATGGTACGTTGGCTTTCTTTACAAGATGAGTTGAGTACAGGAGCAAGGATGTCTTCTTGCAGCTGCACTGAGCATTGGTGGGACCACACCTGGAGCATTGTGTGCAGTTTAGGGCTCTGTACCTAAGAAATGATATACCTGCCACAGAGGGAGTGCAGCGAAGGTTCACCAGACTGATTCCTGGGATGGCAGGATTGCCATAGGAGGAGAGATTGGGTTGACTAGGACTGCATTCACTGGAGGTTTTGGAGAATGAGAGGGGACCTCATTGAAACGGATAACATTCTGATAGGGCTGGATGGACAGGATGCAGGGATGATGTTCCCTCTGGCTGGAAGGCCTAGAACAAGGGGTCACACTCTTAGGATAAGGGATGGGCCATACAGGAGTGAGATGAGGAGAAATTTCTTCACTCAGAGAGGGCGGTGGACCTGTGAAATTCTCTACCACAGAGGGCTGCGGAGGCCAAGTCACTGAATATATTTGTGAAGGATTCAGATGTCTAGATGGGAAAAGGTGTCCAGGGGGATGGGGAGAGAGCGGGAGTATGACATTGGGATAGGGGATCAGGGCATGACCATATTGAATGGCGGAGCGAGCTCGAAGAGCCGAATGGCCTAATCCTGCTCCTCGATTCCATGTCCGTGATTCCAAATAAGAAAGGGAACTCGCGGTTCCCTCCACCATTGGCACAGATCAGCTCGCCAGTCACGGACTGTCGCCAATGCCCATGGATTGCATGGCACCTCAAACAGCCTATTGGGCACAGGACGTGATGACGGACTTAACCGGCAATGGGGAGTGCCATAGCCGACGGTGCTGCCCCATTTGAAATGGGGGAGGGGGATGGTGACAATGAGTTCCATTGTGAAATAGAGGGCGGCAGATTAGACATTTGAAAACTGCAAGCGACAAACTTGGCCCTGGGTTATGAAACACAGCACGTCACTTCCAAATTAAAGGCCGTGGTCACCTTTGTGGCATATTACATGACATCATGAATCATCATGAAGTGAAATGTATTGAAAATTAGTTAGCAATGCGTTTGAGTGCAGCCTTATTATAAGAGGAGATGGGCATGTACTTCCATCGGAGGCCAAGGGGATTATCTTTGTACAGGTATAATTGCCCACAGACGCTTTTTTTTTGTGGTCAGTGCTGTGGTTCTGCATGAGCTATTTAACCTGCCGAGCATTAGCACAGATACCCTCATGACCCAAACCGTGTGACTCATTCTTGCCCACTTATGAGCTATGGTGCTCAATGTGGAACGAAATGATGGGGCGTGGAATTTCAAACCTGTGTTAGGCATTTCCAATTGAAGAGGCAGGGTCATATTTTGGGATCCGTACGGGAGAAGGGTATGATGAGCTACAGAATATACATTTTGCAGATGATGCAATAAATAGAGTTAAATGTTTTTGTACCCCATGCAGTTACCTTTAGGTTCTGCTCGTTCACTGTCACTGAGTTAGAGATAATGTGAGGTATTTTAATATGTGATTGCAGACCGCCCACTAAAGCCCACTCTCTCTCTGGGGAGGAAGCATGGCGTGTTCATGACAGGAGAGACCGTAACATTGACCTGCACGGCTTTGAGTCCATACGCAGGGAGCACCTTTTATTTGAAGAAAGCTGGTGGCGTTGATCCCATTGCCTCTGAAACTGCTCCGGATGGAGTTTACCGCATCACCTTCTCCATCCAGGATGCGGGTGCGAGTGAGAGTGGGACCTACACATGTCACTATCAAACGATTAAATCCGGAAAACTTGCAACGTCAGAGAGCAGTGAGCCTGTGCAGGTATCGTTAACAGGTCAGTCTGAGCGAATCAATGCGGGGCAGGATAGTGCATTGCGCCTCTATCTGGCTGTCAGACTTTGCTCAGTTTGTAGGACATTCAATGCTGAGCTAGAATAACGCGGGCTGAACTCCTACCCCACAAGGATGAGGAATGAACCCGATGCTCCTGTCTAGGACTTAGGGCGCTTTGCAGTCATTGAAACACACACACACACACACACATAAATACAAACACAAACACACACACACATAAATACATACACAAACACACACACACACACAAGCACACAAACACATACACAAACACGCATAAACAAGCAAACAAACACACACACACACACACAAACACACGCACAAACACAAACACACACACAAACACATACTCAGACATATACTAACACGCACACACACAAACACAGACATACTAACACGCACACACACACACAAACACACATATACTAACACGCACACACACACACACAAACACACACATATACTAACAGAAATACACACACACAAACACACATATACAACACGCACACAAACACATAAGCAAGCATGCAAACACACACGCACATACACACAAACACGCGCGCGTGCGCGCATTCGCGCACATAAACACGCACACAAACTAAAACACACATTCATACTCACAAACACACACACACAGAGAAGCAGACACACAAATTCACGCACACAAACACATACATACACACAAACACATACATACACACAAACAAACGCACACACACATACGCGCATACACACACTCATTCATACACACAAACACAGATATACACATACACTCACAAATGCACATAGAAACAAACATACGAATACCCACACGCACAAATCCACACAGACACACACAAACGTGCGCGAATGAACACACACAAACAAACACACACACACACACACAAACTCCCACACAGGCACAGGCACAGATACATTCTCGAGTTTGAACCGTTTTCCTCTGCCTATCCATTCATTCCAATCATGAAATCAACTAAAAAGTTAACGCAGCGAAGGAATGGACCGCAGTCAATGTAAACATGTTCTGCAGGGACAAGGAACGCGTGTTCATGCCGGCTTTGGGAGGCAAATCCTCATTTCAGCGCTCCCTCCACAGATAGTGTCATTGTTCCTCATTGGAGATTTTGTCAGAAGACAGGCTAGGGGGGTGAAATATGATTCCCTGAAATGAAATGTCATTAGGCGGGAGCAAAACACACGATTTAGGCCAAGGAGAGAGAGAGCTGGGAAGAGCAGGGAAGAAACTTGCTGCTGGAATCATTTGTCTCCATGCAAAATAAAAATAATAGGTCCCCGGGAGCCTCTCTTTTTACCTCCTGCGCCTTTACCTTTTCTTCAGATTCAGTTCCAATGAGATTGGTGAACGGGAGTGACTCTTGTTCGGGGAGAGTGGAGGTTTATTCTTACAGTACCTGGGGAGCGGTCTGCGACGATAACTGGGACGCGATGGATGCGAGTGTTGTCTGTCAGCAATTGGGCTGCGGATCCGCCAACTCAGCTCCGGGAAGCGCTCGTTTTGGACCAGCAATTGGATCCTTCTGGCTGGATGAGGTTGACTGCAAAGGGACTGAGTCCAACTTATTTGAATGTCAATCAAATTCGTTGGGGGAACATAACTGCAACTCTGGAGAAGCAGCGTCTGTTATCTGTTCAGGTAAAGAGTTCCCCCCTCCTCCCCCTCCCCCCCACCCCCCCCTCTAATTTCACAAAGGCGTCACACCGAAGTTGAAATATCGCCTTCCAATTAAGCCATATTTTGTATCCTTAGCTAATCTCAATATTTGTTGACAATGCTAGTAATCTAAGAGGAGCTGCTGGTGAGGATGGATCTTAGCCACAGCGTGAGGGAGCTAATAGGCGGTCGGAATGGGCGGAGATGGACGGAAATGTGATGGGGAGAAGGCGGGAGAATGGGATTGAGAAACTTATCAGCCATGGATTGAATGGCGGGGCTGATTCGATGGGCCGAATGGCCTAATTTCAGCTCTTATGGTCTTATGGAAATGGCGTTAGCAAACAGGCTACCATCTGGCTCTGACTAACGACTCGTGAAGCATTTAAATTCCAAGGACATCCCAAGATGTTTGGCTGTGGATTGGGTTTGTTCCAAATGTCCCCCGGATTTAGGTACGGGAGCCTGTTCGTGCTCCATGAGGACTCGCGTCTTCATGGCAACCCTTCCCATCACAGACAAGACCATAAGACCATGAGACATAGGAGCAGCCCATCGAGTCTGCCCCGCCATTCAGTCATGGCTGATCAGTTTCTCAAACCCATTCTCCCGCCTTCTCCCCGTAACCTTTGATCCCCCTTACCCATCAAGAACCTATCTCTCTCGGTCTTAAGTACACTCAATGACCTGGCCTCCACAGCCTTCTGTGGCAATGAATTCCATAGATTCACCACTCTCTGGCGAGAGAAGTTTCTCCTCATCTCTGTTCTAAAAGGTCTTCCCTTTACTCTGAGGCTGTGCCCTCGGGGTCCTAGTCTCTCCTACTCATGGAAACATCTTCCCCACGTCCCACTCTATCCAGGCCTTTCAGTATTCTGTAAGTTTCAATCAGATCCCCCCTCATCCTTCTAAACTCCATCGAGTATAGACCCAGAGTCCTCAAACGTTCCTCATAGGTTAAGCCTTTCATTCCTGGGATCATTCTCGTGAACCTCCTCTGGACCCTCTCCAGGGGCACAGCACATCCTTCCTGAGATACAGGGGCCCAAAAATTGCTCACAATATTCTAAAATGTGGTCTGACCAGAGCCTTATAAAGCCTCAGCAGCACATCCCTGCTTTTATATTCTAGTCCTCTCGAAATAAATGCCAACATTGCATTTGCCTTCCTAACTGCCGACTCAACCTGCAAGTTAACCTCAAGAGAATCCTGGACTAGGACTCCCAAGTCCCTTTGCACTCCAGACCTTTTGGTCCCCATTCTGTGCTCGTCAACAGAACGGTTGAGATGGAAACCCCATTCCATGCACTGAAATATATTTCTGCAAGACAAAAAAATGAATGTTAAGACTCAGTTTAAAAAAAATGGACAACAAATGGAATCTCAAGTAACAGGAATGCTGCTGAAGTCCTATTGTTTCTAGATAATACATATTTCGCCTGAAGGCTCTCTTTACCCATCTGCTCTGTTCCCTCCGTTAGGGCCAATTAAAATGCGACTGATGGACGGAACGGGCCCTTGTTCGGGCAGAGTGGAAGTGTATTATAACCACACCTGGGGAGCGGTCTGTGCTGACCATTGGGACATGCTGGATGCCAAAGTGGCTTGCAGGCAAATGGGCTGCGGATCCGCCAAATCAGCCCCTCGCGGTGCCCATCCCGGAGCCGGGTCTGGACCCTTTTGGCTGGGCGGTGTCGAGTGCGCGGGGACAGAGCCGAATATACTCGAGTGTCGGAGGAATCGGTGGGGAGGGAACAGCTGCGACGCGGGAGAGGCGGCTTCCATCGTGTGCACAGGTACAGTTCGGCGCCTTCGACCGCTTTTTCCGGACGGTATCACAGCTCCCCTCGGCTCTCCCTTTGCACAGAAACACATCAAAATGCCTCACTTTGCATTATGGAAATCCCCCAGAAGCCTGCTGCTTAGACATGCACCAATTGAGTCGTTGTACCAGTCAACCGCTCAGTTTTAGACAAGCGAATGGAAATTTAGATTTCAATCCAATTGACCTTTGAACGGAGAGGATTGCAGGTGGGCTATTTAGACTAAAAAAAAAACACTGAGCTTGAAGCACAGTCATCGCCAGGCGAGGATGGGTGAATTAGACGAGAGGTCCCAAGGTCATCAGCATTGAGACTGGCTTCCAATATCCATACCTGAATTCAACCTCCATGCGTGGCCCCGTGAGGGATTTGAACCCACGTAGCCCGGGGAATGAGGCAGGTGCCTCTGTATTACCCGGCCAGTGACATTACCAGTCCGCCACCCCCTGAAGCCTTCCAACATTTGTCATATAGAATCCCAAATTGACGTCACTCGTACTAGTATCGCTTGGATTAAATGGCCGCCCCATGTTCTTTATCTCAATGTGTCTCACGCTTGGGGGTGAAGGGATTATCTGGTGGAGAAAGGTTTAACTGGCTCCGCCTGTACACTTTAAAGTGCAACTCTTTCGAGTACATTCACAGTTCTTGACTTTTTTTTTCCGGGAGTTGGACATGAACCCACAACCTTCTGACACAAAGGCGAGGGTGCTATGAACTGAGCCACAGCTGACACCTCAAAGGAAGGAGAGCTGGTCTGATTGAAACGTGGATGAACCTGAGAGGACTTAATGGCTTAGATGCAGGAGGAGGGGATGTTTCCTGCTGTGGGTGGGGCTAGAAATAGGGGACGTAATTTCAAAATAAGAGAGTTACATTTTATCAAGGAGATAAGGATTATTTTGTCTCTCCCACATTTTTCGTTGGCATGTGCGATTCTCTTGCCCAGAGAGCAGAGGGGGGGCTTTTGGTCAATGAATGTACTCCAGGCAGAGTTAGCCAGATGTTTGACAGGCAAGCGGGTCAAGGGTTATGGAGTGGGGGAGAGGGGAGTGCAGACAGAAAGCGGAGTTGAGACCACCACCAGGCCAGCCATTATCCGATTGAATGGCGGGGCAGTCTCGATGGGCCGCTCCTACTGGTAAGCCCTATGTTCACAGCCTACGAGCCTCAGTCACATCTTGCCAGCGCTGTGATGTGATGAGAGACGAGTGAAACCCGTTATTGTCTGGGCGCAAGGCAATGGTTTGAGGAAATCTTTCGCACTAGGGCACAGTTGTGTTCATGGGGCACTTCAGGTCCTTTGCGAATTTGCTGGGGGTGATGTCTATGGCCTTTGCTTTCATTGAACCCGCCCACGTTGCGTCACCACGTCCATCTCAAATTATTGAATGACCTTTTGAAAGCTGCCGAGACATGAAAGGCTCTACATGGACCAGGGTTCGGCCGTCCCAATCTCGTCTGCGTCCTAGAGTCACAGAGTCTGCAACACAGAAAAAAGGCCCTTCGGCCCATCGAGCCAGCGCCGGTCAAACAAGTACCGAACTATTCTAATCCAGTTTGCCAGCACTAGGCCCATAGCCTTGAATGCCATGGCAAGTGCACATCCTAATACTTCTTCAATGTTATGAGGGTTTCTGCCTCTATCACCCTTTCAGGCAGTGAGTTCCAGATTCCCACAACCCTCTGGTTGAAAACATTCGCGCTCTCATCCCCTCTAAACCTCCTTACCTTAAATCAATGCCCCCTGGTTATTGATCGCTCCACCAAGGGGAAAAGTTCCTTCCTGTCTACCCTATATATGCCCCTCATAATTTTATACACCTCAATCATGTCCCCCCTCAACCTTCCCTGCTCCAGGGAAAATTACCCCAGTCTATCCAATCTCTCCACATAACTAAAACTCTCCAGCCCAGGCAACATCCTGGTAAATCTCCTCTGCACTCTCTCTAGTGCAATCACACCCTTCCTATCATGCCAGAACTGCATGCAATACTCTAGCTGTGGCCTAACCAGCGCCTCCTTGAGGGAAAATAGAGCGTGGGTTCGGGGTCTGAGCACAAACTGTTGGTTAACCTTTCGGTGCAGGAGAGAAGGATTGCTGCATGATGTCTTTTCCTGCCGAATTTTGGATGAGGCATTACAGGAAAATCGCGCCTGTGCGCTGAAGCGGAGGTCAGAGAGCCTGGGGATATATTTAAATTGAGAAAAAGGGTGAGAAGGAGAGGGTGGGAGGGTTTGCGGTGAGGGGAGCTGCCGGGCGGAGGTGGTTTGTGAGGTGGGTCACGGTGTAAATATATGTGACCTGGCCAACATTTCCCATTCAATTAGCATCACTAAAACAGAATATCTGGTCAGTATCTATCTTCTGTTTATCTAACGGAGAGAAATGGCGTTGGCTGAACTTCCAAAGGACATCACAATCATTCTGGGTCACGAAATGTGCCGTACAGTTTTTTCCTGCACAATGATAGACCCTTGCTCAAATATAGAGGGGTGAATAACCAAGGGTCACAGATTTAAGGTAAGAGGTAGAAGGCTAAGAGGGGAGATGAGGGGAAATTTGAGTCTGGAGCTCACGGTCTGAAAGGGTGGTTGAGTCAGAAACTCTCGCAACACTTAAGAAGTGTTCAGATATTCACTTGCCTTGCCATAGCCTCCAGGGCTATGGGCCAAGCGCTGGGAAATGGGATCAGTGCAGTCAGATCTTTGTTGACCGTCGCTGATACGATGGGCCGAATGGCCTCCTTCTGCGCTGTGGAGGTCCATGAGTCTATCTCTGATTCTCCTGTTCTTGTCCAGTCACTGAACCGACAACAATATTCTAAGATATTAGTTCATATGGGGACCTGATGATTGATCTTCGTTTGACTGGTCAGGCCCGGTGCATGAATATTCGGCACCCTGGACCAACAGGCAGCCTTGTTACCCCTCCTCCCCGCCACAATTACCTTCCGAGGTATTATGAATTAGCGTGTATCACCTTTCTGCATTCACGATCACAGGTTTATCTGAGTTGAGCCAGTAGAATATCCTGATGCTGTTTGCACACTCTGATCTTTCTACACCTTGCACAGCGCATGTACTAGAAAGTAAATGCACAGAGTAACGTTCAAATCAGTCAGTTGATCTAATGTTACATGTCCCTGCAAAAGTTACTGGCCGAGTTTATGCACATTTGCACAGTCAGTAATGGTTATGATCGATTTGACCTTGTTCTACTGCGAGTTATTTGTTTCTAGTTAAAATTCTGGAGCAGTCACATAGAATGTGCACATTTGTAAAACTCAGATAAATGGGATGGACAATATCATATCAGATTTTGGGCGGGAAAAAAGTGCAATGTAATTTTTTGGGAAGCGTATGTATGTTAGGAGAAAGGTCTACCCCTTATCATTCCCGTTCCTGAAGCCTGTTTGCTGACACATGGGTATTCCCATGTAAACTCCATTGACTCCTCTCCCAACTCCGCCCCGGCCCCCAAAACACCCGCCGCAAACTTTTCCCCCTCAAGTTTACCCTCCTGGTTACACAGCTTGGGATAGAATTCCGCCATTTCCCTATTTTAACCATTGCTGGGGGTGCATTTCAGGCACCAGGTCCCTTTAGTACATTTTTTTTTGACCACCTTTAAATGTCAAGTTGGAACATGCAATGGTAGGAATTCGTTCACTTTAAGGCCAACGTGACAGTTTTACCAACGCTTATTGTTATTATTATTATTATTATTATTATTGCAGGTCACCATTTGGTGGAAGGATCAATGCGCCTCTGCCTTTCTGTTGTGTTGCTGGTCCTGATTGTAATCTTACTGACCACGCAACTGAACACCAATCACAGGAGCAGAAGGAGCACATTGGGTAATACGCCTGTGAATTGATTTAAACGATAGTAAATTTAGAATTCGGTGATTTATTGATTTTTTTTCCAGCTTTTTTCCATAACAGTGAATATAGTTTTTGTTTTGAAGCAGGACATGTCACAGATTAGGCCCCTCTGTGGGTGGTCAAAATTACAACGATGGTGCCACATGTGTGGGTCACTGAATGCACTCAGTGTCCATCTTACCATCACCGGTTTGAATGTTCCACAGAAGTTCCATCAGGCAGCTGATTGGAGGTAGAAGCGCTGAAGAAATTAGTTTCCATCCAAATTGCATAATGTCTCAACGATTTACAGGAATCCCATCGCTTGGCTCTGTGCTCTGATTCTGTAAACGGAGGAGTTTGATAAGAACAAGAACCGACACTGCTGGAATGAAAAGGAAACTCAGCTGGTCTCACAGTATCTGTGGAGAAGAGGAGCAGAGTTAACGTTTCGGACCCGTCTGACCGCAGGGCTGATGAGAAGTCGACATGTGATGGGATTGATACTGTTTATGAGGGAGGGGGCTGTGGGGAGCAGGGGAAGGTGGATAGAAGGTCAGTGATAGGTGGGTGCTAAGGAGAGATTGACAAAGATGTCATGGAGACGAGACAAAGGGAGAGTTAAGGATAGTGTTAAAGGCTAAAGAAGGTGCTGATGGTGGCATAAAGGTTAAGGAAGCAGAGTGTGTTAATAGCCGGACGAGGGTCAGCACTCTGTGACAGATCAACGTAGAACCAGCGACAGATGGCCCCTCTTGCCCGGGGTTGAGGAGGTGGGGTTGTGGGGTGTTTGGGGGTGGGGGGTTGGGTGCAGGGGGCCCTGGTTTGGGAAAAAAGGATAGAGGAAGATATCATGATTTTTTTTTTAAAAAGTGATACAACAATGAATAAATGAAAAAGGTGAATAAAAATACATTTTAAAAGGGATGAAGATTGTTCTTTAGCTCTGAAGAAGGGTCATGCAGACTCGAAACGTTAACTCTGTTTCTCTCTCCACAGATGCTGTCGGACCTGCTGAGTGTTTGCAGCATTTTCGGTTTTTATTTCAGATTTCCAGCATCTGCACTATTTTGCTTTTATTTGAGCTTTAATGGAATTTCGCCCTCATATTACAAAGATACATTATCTACCAATACATCACCAGGCATGTGTAACTCTGACTGTATCGGAACTATACACCCCACCACTGAAGCAATGGTATCTCTCCCCAGGCCATTTGTTTATCTTCTTTGTTATTTTATGGTTTGTGGGCATCCTTGGCAATTGTTACACAACCCTAATTGCCCCTGAGCTGAATGGCTGGCGAGGCCATTTCAGAGGGCAGTTAAGATTCAGCCACCTTGCTATATGGGTCTGGAGTCACATGTAGGCCAGACCAGGTAAGGAAGCCAAATTACCTTTTCTAACTAGTGAACCAGATGGGTTCTTACTCCAATCGATTATAGTTTCATGGTCTCCACGACAGAGAATAAATATTTTACATTCCAGATTTAGTAACTGCCCCCCCTTGAGCATCAGCCCGGGCTCCGGATTACTAGTCAAACCACCTCACCACTGCGCCACCACCTCTCCAGTTGAGGGGAATGAAATGGGCAATTGCATCTCAACGTGCTCGGTCTGATGATCAGTCCAGAAGATCATTTTGACCCTGATCCCTGATGCTCCCCTTCTGTGATCATCTTATCTCCAACCTGGTTTACACGACCTTTAAAAAAAAATAAACGAGTTAGCACGTCTCCTGCAACGATCGGCTGACATAAACGGTTTTCATTATAGATAGGCCCTATAAAATAGTTAAATGTCCAACTGCCTATTTCCAGTAGAGTGATGAAGCATAATGTGGTGTTACATTGCCTGCGTTTCTGCCTGCTGCCTATATGTGTGATTTCATCAGCATAATTGTGGTTGTCTAAGTGTCATGCGGACTGCTTTAGGAGACCAGAATTCCCGAATATATGATCAGTGGATGGACCCGCAGTAGAGTTCTGCCTAGCCAAGTCTTTAATATTGTCTGGCTGCTTCTTCTATAGTCGGCCCCTTGCTCTTCCTCTGTTAATTCTGCCAGTGAGGATTAAGCACTTCAAAACTGTTGCATGGATAACACGTCCGAGTAATTTCATGTGTCTTATTTTTGTTATTATTACCATCACCTTGACATTGCAAAAACAGCTTTCATTGTGCCTGATCGATATGTGTGTTTTACCACCACAGAAAAATCTAATCCCCGATGCGTGGAAGCTTCTGGATTGTTCTCAAGCGCAGCAGACGACCTGTATGAAGAAGTCAGCCTGTAGCTAATGATGTGGCACAATCCGCTGGTGCTTATCGCGTGGTCAAGTTGAGTTATGTGATTCACGAAAGGTGCAATTTGGGATTGAGCTCATCAACATTGGAACTCCATAAACAACACGTCACATCATTCTACTTGGAAATTTGAATGCTTGGTTACTATTTCATATTTAATATGCCTCTGCAAGCGTTTTGCTGCATACTTGCATTCTGCTTTGATGTTGTTAACACAATGTTCTATGAAGGGATTTCACTCTTTCCATGTTGTTCGATGACCTCCTTGAAAACTGAAAGCAAGCTACTGAGAACATCGTAAGCCCCCAGCATCACAACGCCACTTTATCACCCTGCCTGACAAATCAGTGCCAATGTCCACCTGGGTCTGCAATTTGTACCATTATAGCAATTTAATGGTAACTAAGAAGGCCAGGCTGCACGACACATACACAGGCAGACAGAGAGACACACACACACATAAACAAACATACACAAACACACATACATGCACACACACAAACACACATACACACAGGCACAAACACACATACAGACACACAGACACACACACTTATAAACAAACACACACACATATGCACACACACAAACACACATACAAACAGACACAAACACACATAAACAAACAAACACATACGCACATAAACAAACACACACACATCCACACACACAAACACACATAAACAAACACACACATACATGCACACACATATACGCACAGACAAACAAGATAGACACACACACAGACACACACGCAGACACACACACTGAGACACACAGACTGACACACACACACACACACACAGTCATGTTAGCTATGTGCACAATGCATTATTGAATATGGAGACTCCTGGCATACATTTCGCCAATGATTCTGAAGCCTGAAATGTGCCATCTCCTGAAGACTGCATTTGTTCTCTAGCAAAGCCTGAGAGTTTATCTTCAGTACAGGCTGGGGAACTATGAAATGTGAATAAAAAATACCAAAATGGTGTGACATTGTCACAGCTGAAAGCATGTGAATTCAGAGTCACAATGTACAAAGGCAAGTTCCGTTAGATTGTGGACGTAGAGATTTCTGATGGGAAAAACATAAACGTATTAGGTACCTATTAGGTAACAGCAGCGAAAATATTGTGTAGCATGAAATATAGCAGATTAGCAAAGTATAACCATGCCAAAGCAAGAGGAATATCTCCGTTTGTAAGATAATGGCAGTAACTAAGCAGAATTAATGAGTGTGATTATGGAGATACATTATTTATTGAGCCATGGAGCAATAAATTACAGAAATTAAAGAAGAGAAGGCCATTTCCCAAGCTGATCTGTCCCACCATTCTGTAAGGTTATGGCTGATCTGGCTGCAGCCTTAATTCCAATATCCTGCTTTAATGCTGTGTGTGTGTGTGTGTGAATGTGAGTATGTGTGTGTGCGTGTGTGTGTGTGAGAGAGAGATTCTGAGAGTTTCCAGCAGAGAGTGCATTGGTAAAGGTGTGTGTGTGTGTATGTGTGAATGTGAGTGTGTGTGTGTTATTCTGAGCGTATCCAGCAGAGGGTGCATTGGTAATGGTGTGTGTGTGTGAATGTGTGTGTGTGTGTGTGAGAGAGAGAGAGAGATTCTGAGAGTATCCAGCAGAGGGTGCATTGGAAAAGGTGTGTGTGTGTGTGTGTGAATGTGAGTGTGTGTCTGTGTGTGTGAGAGAGAGAGAGATTCTGAGAGTATCCAGCAGAGGGTGCATTGGTAAAGGTGTGTGTGTGTGTGATTCTGAAAGTATCCAGCAGAGTGAGCATTGGTAAAGGTGTGTGTGTGTGTGTGTGAATGTGAGTGTGTGTGCGTGTGTGTGTGAGAGAGAGAGAGATTCTGAGAGTATCCAGCAGAGGATGCATTGGTAAAGGTGTGTGTGTGTTTGTGTGTGTGAATGTGAGTGTGTGTGAGATTCTGAGAGTATCCAGCAGAGGGTGCATTGGTAAAGGTGTGTGTGTGTGTGTGTGTGTGCGTGTACGTGATTCTGAGAGTATCCAGCAGAGTGTGCATTGGTAAAGGTGTATGTGTGTGTGTGTGTGTGTGTGCACGTGTGTGTATATGGGTCTGTGTGTGTGTCTGTGAATGTGTGTGTGCGTGTGTGTGTGTGATTCTGAGAGTGTCCAGCAGAGTGTGCACTAGTAAAGTGTGTGTGTGTGTGTGTATGGGTCTGTGTGTGTGTGTGTGTATTTGGGTCTGTGTGTGTGGAGTATGTGTGTGATTCTGAGAGTATCCAGCAGAGTGTGCACTAGTAAAGGTGTGTGTGTGTGCATGTGTGTGTGTATGGGTCTGTGTGTGTGTGTGTGTGTATATGGGTCTGTGTGTGTGTGTGTATTTGGTCTGTGTGTGTGTGTGTGTGATTCTGAGAGTATCCAGCAGAGGCTGCAAACTGTGCGTCAGTGTGTAGGGTACTGCTGAGCAAGGATAGCATTGTTTATGACCATGTCCATCACTTATAGATGGCCCCAGCTTAAGTTGTATGTTCAGTTCTGGTCACTTAATTAAAGAAACAATATAATTGAATGAGCCTGGGTACAGAGGAAGTTACGGAAGCTGTGGCCAGGGTTGGAAAGTTTTAGCTATGAAGTAATGCTATATAGCCTGGCGTTGTTCTCCTTGGGACAAAGGAGGCTGAGTGGAGATTCGATTGGCATGTGCAAAATTGTGAGGGGCCTGGATTGTGTGGATGGGAGGGGCCTATTTATTGTAACAGTCAGAGCAGTTGCTAGGCGGCATGGACTTAAAGCAATTTGTACAGAGATTAAGGGGCACATGACGATTTTGTTTTGAACCACATGTTTGCAGGGGTTGGAATCTCACTCTCTGAAATGGTAGCAGAGGCAGAAACCCACAACTCATTTCAAATGTCTCTGGTTAGGCTCCTCACGTCCGATAACCTGCAGGACCATGGTCCAATATCTGTGAAGTGCGATGAAGCGGTTCTTATATAAGGCACAGGGACGATGAACCATGTAGCGCCTGCCTCTGCTGTAAACCTTCCATGAGCCTAATGTTCCACGATTATATAGCAACCCGCCTCCCCCAACCCCCTCACCACCATCCTGCTAGGTTTCAATCTAATGAAACTTCTCATAACTGCTTCCAAAGCATTCATATCCTTCCTTACATAAGGAGACCAATACTGTGTCCCATGCATACTCACATCAAGGCCCCATGCAACTAGAGTAAAATATATCCTCACATTTACTTTCCCTGACCCTTGCATGTACAACATCTTTCCATTTGTGTTCCTAATCACTGCTGCATCTTCTTATTGCTCCAAAAGCCAGGGCCCCAGAGTCCTCTTCACCTTAGAGATATGCCATCTCACTCAATGTCAATGATATACTGCTTTCCTATTCATCCTGAATAAGTGAATAAGTTGACATTCTCCCACCTTTCACTGCATCTGCAAATTTTCCTTCTGTCCACTCGCTTAACCTGTCTCTATTCTTGTATTCTCTTGACAACTTACTGTCCGACCTAACTTTGTGCAACAATCATATTTAGCAACCATACCTTCGGTCCCTGCGTTAAGGTCATTCACTGAAATTGTAACGGCTAAGACCCTTGGGGCATTCACTGGCCACGTCTTGCCAACCAGAAAATGGTAGATTTATGCTCACCTTCTTGTTTTATGTGAGCTAACCAATCATTTATCTATGCTAATATGTTGCTCCCTACATCCTGAGTTCTTACTTGTGTAGTGTCCTTTGTAGTGCAACTTGTGAAATGTCTTCTCAAAATCCAAATGCAGTACGTCACTTTGCCCTACATTAATCTTGCAGGTTACTACCACAGAGAGCTCCAATGAATTAGTCAAACATAATTTTCCTTGCTTGTGACACAGCTGAGATGGAGACGATAACTGGTTGGAAATTCATGGATCCAAACCCATGTTTTGTCATTTTGTAGCACCATGCACTAATGCCTTTTACATCATTTCACAAATTGCGTTTGAAATATTTTCCCCTATTGTTTTTTTTCTTCTTCATTTTATCTTCCTCCGGTAGTTGATTCCTCACAGGAGTTCCATCTGCTCAGGCTGCCCCACTGCAACATTCTTCAGTTCAGAGATCAATTGTCCACATGATATGTGAATGTGCAGCATGTCACACACTGAGCTTAATGTCTTTCTTGTCTTATGTCCATACCAGAGGGCTTGGCAGCAAGGCACTGACTCTGTATTAGGAATGGAGGTCTTAGCTACATTTTAAGAAATGAGTGCGGACCGGAAGCTGTAGAATTCATATAGGTAGAGATAAGAAATAGCAAGTGGTGGCGGTATTCTATAGGCACCCTAACAGTAGCTATACTGCATGAAAGGTAATAAATCGGGAGATAATGTGAACATGTAAAAAAAGGCTGTACATTAGTCGTGGGTCAATTTAACCTTCATGCAGGTTGGGAAAATCAAATTGGCAGTGGGATCCCCGAGCAAGAATTCATAGAGACTATTCGGGACAATTTGGTAGAACAGTATGTTGTTGCTCCAATCAGGGATGAGGCTATTTTGCAGCTGAAAATGTGTAACAAGGCAGCTTTAAAAAAAAAATCTCAGAGTAAAAGATCCCGTTGGGAATATTAACCATAACATGGTAGAATTTTTCATTCAGTCTGAGAGTGAGAAACGTGGGCTCGAAACAGCTGTGCTAAATTTATTAAAGGTAATTACAAAGGAATGAGGGCAGAACTGGCTTAAGTGGACTGGGAAAGGCGTTTAAAGGTAAAGGTGGTTGATGTACAATGGCAGACGTTTAAGAAAATAGTTCATGACTCACAACAAAGATATAGCCCAGTTAGGAAGAAGGGTTCTAGGAAGGGGATAAAACAACCATGGTTAACCAAGGAGTTAAAGGATAGTATAATATTGAAAAAAAAACATACAGTGTGGCAAAGATTAGTGGTGAGCCAAAGCATTAGGAAAGTTTTTAAAAAACCAACAAAAGATGACTAATAAAAAAGACAGAGAAGATGCGTTTGGAGGGTAAACTAGCAAGTAATATAAAAAGGCGGACTTTAAGAATTTTTTTTTTAAATTATCTAACAAAAATGAAGAGAGAGTCCAATGTGAACATAAGCTCCTTGTAGAATGAGGCTGGGGAAATAATAATGGGGAGCCAGGAAATGGCAGAGGAGTTGAATAAATACTTTCCATCTGTCTTCTCGGTAGATGACACTAATACCATTTCCAAAATGAGAAATGATAAAGGGACAAGGGGACGGAGATGGGGGCATAAAATAATTATAACTAGAGAAAATGTGCCAGGGAAACTATTGGGATTAAAGCCGATTAGCCCCTTGGAGCTAATGGTCTGCATTTTAGGATATTAAAGGAAGTTGGGGACAGAGATAGCGGGTGCCCAGGTAGTTATCTTCCAAAAATTCTTAGATTGTAAAATCGCCCCAGAGGATTGGAAAACTACCAATGTAACACGCGTATTCAAAAAATGTAGGGAAACAAAGAAAATATGGTACACCAGATAATTTAACATCCGTCATTGGGAAAATGTTAAATTATAGTGTAATGGATGTAATAGCAGAGCATTTAGCATTGCATAAGGTAAACAAGCAGAGTCAGCATGGCTTCATGAAGGGGAAATCATACCTGACAAATTTATTGGAATTCTTTGAAGAGATAAGGAGCAAGGTTGATAAAGGTGAGGCAGTAAATGAAAAATATGTGTGTGCCAGAAAGGCATTCGATAAGGTACCGCGCAGAAGGCTAATGAATAAAGTAAGAGCCCATGGTGTTGGCGGTATTATCATGGACAGAGCATCGGCTAACTAAGAGAAGACAAAGAGTTGGTATCAGAGGGCATTAGCAACCTGTAACAAATGGGGTGCCACAGTGATCAGTGCAACAATATATATAAATAAATATTAATGACTTGGATGAGGGAAGTGGATGTTCTATTGCCAAGTGTGTGGATGAAACCTGAATCGTGGGAAGGGAAGCGGCGAGGATGACAGAAAGAGCCTACAGATGGATATAGACTAAGGGAAGTGGGCAAAAATTAGCTGATGAAACATAATGCGGGGAAATTGGAGGTGGTGCATTTTTACAGGGAGAATAGAGGAGCTGAATATTATCCAAATGGAGAAAGACTGCAGAAAGCTGCAGCACAGAGGGATTTGGAGAACCTCGTGCATGAATCACTAAAAGGTGCAATACAAGTTCTGCAGAAAATAGGAAGGCAAATGGAATGTTCACCTTTATGTGAAAGGGAATGGAGTATGTAAAAAAAGTAAATCTTGCTAAAATTATACAAGACACTATTTAGACTCCCCCAAGAATACTATGAACAGTTTTGGTCCCTCTAGCTAAGGAAAGATAAACTGGAATTGGAGGCAGCCCAGAGAAGGTTCACTAGGTTGATTCCACATAGTGAGGTATTTTCTGATGAGGGGAGGTTGAGTAGTTTGGGCTTGTTCTCATTGGGCGTTAGATGAATGAGAGGCGGCCTTATTGAAACATATGGGGCTTGACAGGGTAGATGCTGAGAGGTTATTTCCCCTTGTGGGGGAGCTAAGGTCCAGGAGGCACAATCTCAGAGTGAGGGGGCGCCTACTTATGACAAAGGTTCAGAGGGATTTATTTTCTCAGAGGGCAGTGATTGTGTGGATTTTTTTTTAACTCCTTGGGCTGTTGAGGCTAGGTGGTGAAGTGAATTCCAGGCTGAGGTAGGTAGATTTTTAATCAGTGAGGGAATCAAGGGTCATTGAGGAAAGGGCAGGAAAGTGGAGTTGAGGATTACCGGATCTCATTGAATGGTGGAGGAGACTCTTTGGGCTGAATGTCCTACTTCTGCTCCTAAGTCTTATGCTCTTTTTATGGTCCTACATTCCCATTCTTAAGCTAGGGAGACTGAGCGCAAATGCTCTACATCAGCTCATGACAAACCTGGGCACATCCAATTTGAGGCTTTGGAGATTCAGCAACTCTGTGACACATCAAGTGCACCCATTATACATTGTTTTAAAATGGGAATTGGGACAAAAAAACAACAGGTTTGTGCATTGCCATAGAACCATAAAAAAGTTACAGCACAGAAGGAGGCCATTCAGCCCATCTTGTCCATGCCAGCCTGAGGACACCCAGGTGCCCTTTCTAATCCCATCTTCCTGCACCCGGCCCATAGCCCTGCAGCTTACAGCGCTTAAGGTGCAGATCCAGGTTCTTTTTAAAAAGAGTTTAGAGTTTCTGCCTCTACCACCAACTTGGGCAGCGAATTCCAGACACCCACTACCCTCTGCATAAAAAAAATTCTTCCTCATTTCCCCCCTACACCTTCTGCCACTAATCTTGAATCTATGCCCTAGAATTCTCCATCAAGGGAAACAATTTTATCCTGTCCACTCTATCTATTTCCCTCATAATTTTGTACACCTCAATCCAGTCACCTCTCAGCCTTCCTTGTTCTAAGGAAAATAGCCCCAACCTATCCAATCTCTCCTCGTAGCTACACTTTTCTAACCCTGACAACATTCTTATAAACCTCCTCTTCACTCTCTCCAGAGCTATTGCGTCCTTCCTGTCATGTGGTGACCAGAACTGCACACAATACTCCAGTTGTGGCCTCACCAGTGTTTTATGACATTTCTCTTGTGTTTGTATGTTTGTTTTATGGAAGCGCTTGAGTCAAGGTCTATGGGTGGAAGAAAATCTTGAATTGCACATGCACAGTATACAGGGCAGTCAAACGCCCTAAAGGGTGAGTTCTTTAAGATTCATGTCTGATGGGAAAAGCATTGCAACCTGACACCCCTACCTAAATCACTGCACACACAAAATGAAAATTAAGCACCTCTTGTCTGTGCCTGGTCGTGGTCATGAATTTTTGCTGTCCCTGCACTTTTTGCCCTCACTGCACTATTTGCACCCCTTCCCGGTGCTATTTGCACCGCCCTGCACTATTTGCACCCTCCTGCATCCCCTGCACTATTTGCACCCCCTACACGATTCCCCCTCCCACAATTTTGCCCACCTGCACTCTTTGCCCTCCCCCCTGCATTTTTGCCCCCCGCAATTCTCCCCCCTTCGGCAAATTTTGGACCCTCCCCGCAATATTGGCCCCTTGCAAAGATGCCCCGCCCCCCCATCCAATTTTGCCCCCCGCAAATTTACCCACAATTTCTGGCCCCGTCCGCAATTTTTGCCACCCCTCAGCTTTACGCCACCCGTAAATTTTGCCCCTCTGCAGATTTTGGCCACCCCGCTAATATTGACCCCCCCCCTGCAATTTTTGCCTCCCCCACCCAATTTCTGCCACCCCCCCCCCCCCCCCCCCCCCCTCCAAATACTTTGCAAAATTTTGTCCTCCCCCAGTTTTCGGCCACGCAAATTTTGCAACTTATCCACGCCTAACATACCCCAGCAGAAATTCCCTTAGCGACCATTTCTGCTCCCTTTGCCTGTCTTACTCCCCTCTCTAATTACCACCTCTCACTCTGTCTAATCTCCCCTCTCTCTAACTACCCCCCTCTCTCTCTAAATCCCCCCTCTCTTAACCCTTCTTTCACTAATCCCTTATCTCTCTAACTCTCCACTCTTTCTCTCTAACTCCCCCCCTCCCTAACTCCACCTCCCCTCCTTCCCCCTTACCCCCCACTTCCTCTCCCTCTCTCGCCCCTCTCTCTCCCTATCTCCCCCTCTCTCCCCCTAACTCCCACATCTCTCCCCTAACGACCCCCATTCTCTCCATCTCTAACTCCCCCATCTCCCTAACTCCCCACTCTCTCTCTCTCCCTAACTCCCCCTCTCTACCTAACCCCCTCTCTCTCCCAAAACCCCACCTCTCTCTCTCTCCCTAACTCCTCCCTCTCTCTCTCTGTAATTCCCCTCTCTCTCTCTGTCTAGCTCCCCCTCTCTCTCTAACTCCCCTCCTCTCTCCGTAACTCCACCAGTCTCTCTCCCACACCCCCTCTCTCTCTAACTCCCACTCTCTCTCTTTAACTCCCCCTCTCTCAAAATCCCCCCTCTCTCTCTAACTCCCCTTCTTTGTCTAACTCCCCCTCTCTCTCTAACTCCCCCTCTCTCTCTAACTCCCCCTCTCTCTCTAACTCCTCCTCTCTCTCTAACTCCCCCTCTCTTTCTCTAACTGCCCCTCTCTCTAAATTCCCCCTCTCTAACTCCCTTTCTCTGTCTTACTCCCCTACTCTCTCTCTAACTCCCCTTATCTCTCTAACTCCCCTTCTCTCTCTAACTCCCCCTCTCTCTCTAACTCCCCCTCTCTCTCTAACTCCCCCTCTCTCTCTAACTCCCCCTCTCTCTCTAACTCCCCCGCACTTTCTAACTCCCCTTCTCTGTCTAACTCCCCTTCTCTGTCTAACTCCCTCTCAGATTAACTCCCCCTCACATCTGTCTAATTTCCCCACCTCAATCTCTCCCTATCTGCCCAACCGCCCCCCCATCTACGTCTAATTCACTCTCTCTTTTCTTTACCCCCCCTCTCTCTGTCTAACCATCCCCCTACCTAATTTTCCCCCTCCCCTTCCAAATATTCCCCTCTCTCTAATTCCACCTCTGCCTAATTTGCCCCTCTCTAACTTTCCCTCTCTGTCTAATTCCCCCTCTGTCTAATTCCCACCATGTCTATTTCCCCCTCTGGCTATTTGCCTCTCTGTCTAATTCCCCCTCTCTGTCTAATTACCCGTCTATCTGGGGACTCAGTGCTGGTGGTATTATGAGTTCAGTGTTAGTAGGATTTTGGGGTTCATTGATAGTTGGGTTTCAGGTCTAAGCATTGGTGAGATTTGTGGGGTCAGTGATCATTGGTTTGCAGGCTCAGTATTAATGGGATTTGTGGGTTCAGAGATAGTGGCAGTTGGGGCATAAGTGTTATTGGGATTTGTGGGTTCAGTGATAGCTGCTTTTCAGGCCTAAATGTTATTTGGATTAGGGATGGTTCAGTGAGAGTGCAGTTTGGGGCCGAAGTGTTAATGGAGTTTGTGGGTTCAGTGTTAGTGAGATTTGTGGATTCAGTGTTAGTGGGATTTGTGGATTCAGTGATAGTTGGTTTTCAGGCCTAATTATTAGAGAGATTTTGGGGTTTGGTGATAATGTGCTTTCAGGCCTACGTGATAATGTGATTAGGGGTGGTTGAGTGATAGTGGGATTTGGCGCCTAAATATTAGTGGGATTCGGGGGGGTTCAGTAATAGTGCGGTTTGGGGCCTAAGTGTTAGTGGGGTTGCGGGATCAGTGTTAGTGGGATTAGTAAATTCACTCATTGTGTGATTTCAGGCCTATGTATTATTGGGATTTGTGGGTTCAGTGATAGTGGGAATTGCGGCCTAGGTTTTGGGGGCTTTGTGGATTCAGTGTTAGTGGGACTTGTGGGTTCAGTGGTAGTTGGTTTTCAGGCCTAAGCATTAGAGGGATTTGGGGTTCAGTATTCGTAGAATTTGTGGGTTCATTCATAGTGTGATTTGGCATCTAAGTGCCATTTGGATTTGAGGGTTCAGTGTTAATGGGATTAGGGATTTCAGTGATAGTGTGCTTTCAGGCCTATGTGTTATTGGGATTTTTGGGTTCAGAGATAGTGGGATTTGAGCCTTAAATGTTAGTGGGATTTGTGGTTTCAGTGATTATTGGTTTGGTGATTGTTCGTGGAATTTGTGGGTTCAGTGATAGTGGAATTTGGTGCCTAAATGCTAGTGGGCTTTATGGGTTCAGTGTTTGTGGAATTTGTGGGTCCATTGATAGTTGATTTTCAGGCCTAAGTATTAGTGGGATTAGGGGTTTCAGTGAAATTGTGCTTTCAGGCCTACATGTTATTGGAATTTGGGGTTACAGTGATTTTACACTTTGGGGACACGGTGTTGGTGGGATTTGTGGATTCAGTGTTAGTGGGATTTGGGGATTCGGTAATAGTTGGTTTGGGTGTTCAGTTTAAGTGGGATTTGTAGGTTCAGTGATAGTGGGATTTGGTGCCTAAGTGTTATTGGGATTTGTGGGTTAAGTAATAGTGGGATTTGCGGTTTCATTGTGAGTGGGATTAAGGGTTTCAGTGAAAGTGGGGCTTCAGGCCTACGTATTATTGGGATTTAGGGGGGGTTCAGTTATAGTGCGGCTCGGGGCCTAAGTGTTAATGGGATTTGTGGTTTCAGTGATAGTGAGATTTGTGGGTTCAGTGTTAGAGGGATTTGGGGTTTCAGTGTTAGAGGGATTTGGGGGTTCAGTGATAGTTGGGTTTCAGTTCTAAGTATTGGTGGGATTTGTGGGTTCAGTGTTCATGGGATTTGTGAGTTCAGTGTTAGTGGGATTTGTGAGTTCAGTGTTAGTGGGATTTGTGGATCAAGGGAAAGTTGGTTTTGAGGCCTAAGTATTAGAGGGATTTTGGTGTTCGGTGATAGTGTGTTTTCAGACCTATGTGCAAATGTGATTAGGGGTGGATCAGTGAGAGTGGGATTTGGGGCCTTAGTGTTAGTGGGATTTGTGGGTTCCATGTCAGTGGGACTTGTGGGTTCAGTGATAGTTGGTTTTCAGGCCTAAGTATTAGAGGGATTTGGGGTTCAGTGTTGTAGAATATGTAGGTTCAGATATAGTGTGATTTGGCGCCTAATTGCATTTGTGGGTTCAGTGAGAGTGCAGTTTGGGGCCTAAGTGTCAGTTGGATTTGTGGGTTCAGTGTTAGTGGTATTTGTGGGCTCAGTAATAGTGGGACTTGCGGCCTAAGTCTTAGTGGGATTTTTTGGTTCAATGATAGTGCAGTTTGGGGCCTAAGTGTTAGTGGGATTTGTTGGTTCAGTGTTCGTTGTATTATTGAATTCAGTGATAGTGTGCTTTCAGGCCTAGGTGTTATTGGGATTTTTGGGTTTAGTGATAGTGGGATTTGACGCCTAATTGTTAGTGGGATTTCTGGGTTTGGTGATAGTGGAGTTTGGGGCCTGAGTGTAAGTGGGATTTGTGGGTTCGGCGATAGTGGAATTTGGGGCCTAACTGTTAGTTAGAATTTTGGGTTCAGTGAGAGTGAATTAAGAGCCTAAGTGTTAGTGGGATTTGTGTGTTCAGTGTTCATGGGATTTGTGGGTCCATTGATAGTTGATTTTCAGGCCTAAGTATTAGAGGATTTTGGGGGATTCAGTGAAAGTGTGCTTTCAGGCCTATGTGTTTTTGGGATCTGGCGGGGTTCAGTGATGATGCGGATTGGGGCCTAATTGTTAGTGGAATTTGTGGATTAAGTGTAAGTGGAATTTGTGGGTAAAGTGATAGTGGGATTTATGGGTTCAGTGTTAGTAGGATTTGTGGGTTCAGTGATAGTGGGATTTATGGGTTCAGTGTTAGTAGGATTAGGAGGTTCAGTAATAGTGTGCATTCAGGCCTATGTTTTATTGGGATTTGTGGGGTCAATGATAGTGGGATTTGCCACCTAAGTGTTTGTGGGATTTGTGGGTTCAGTGAGAGTGCCGTTTGGAACTTAAATGTTAAGTAACATTTGTGGATTCAGTGTTAGTGGGATTTGGGGCATAAGTGTTCATTGGATTTGTGGGTTCAGTGATAGCTGGGTTTCAGGCCTCAGTATTAGAGGGATTTGTGGGATTTGGGGCCTAGGTGTTAGTGGGATATGTGAGTTCAGTGATAATTGGTTTGACAGTTCAGTGAAATTGAGATTTGTGGGTTCAGTGAAATTGGGAGTAGGGGCTTAAATGTTAATGGGATTTGTGGGTTCAGTGAGAGTGTGCTTTCAGGCCTATGTATTCATTGGGTTTTGGGACTCCATGTTAGTGGGATTTGGGGTTCAGGGAAAGTTGTGTTTCAGGCCTAAATGTTACTAGGATTTTGGGGTTCATTGTTAGGAGAATTTGTGTGTTCAGTGATAGTGCACTTTCAGGCATACGTGTTATTGGGATTTGGGTTGGTTCAGTGTTATTGGAATTTGGTGGTGCAATGATAGTGGAATTTGGGGCCTAAGTGTCAGTGGGATTTGTGGGTTCAGTGATAGTGGAATTGGGGCCAAAGTGCATGTGGGATTTGTGGGTTCAGTAATAGTGGGATTTATGGGTCCAGCATTCCTAGGATTAGGAAGTTCAGAGATAGTGTGCTTCTGCCTATATTTTATTGGGATTTGTGGGTTCAATGATAGTGGGATTTGGCGCCTAAGTGTTGGTGGGATTTGTGGGTTCAGGGTTTGAGGGATTAGGCAGTTCAGTGATAGTGTGTTTTCAGGCCTACGTGTCATTGGGATTTCGGGGGGTTCAGTGACCGTGCAGTTTGGGGCCTAAGTGTTTGTGCTATTTGTATGTTCAGTTTTCATGGGATTTGTGACACTTGTTTTTCAGGAAAAAGTATTGGAGTGATTTGGGGGTTCAGTGATAGTGGGATTAGTGGTTTCAGTGAAAGTGTGCTTTCAGGCATATGCATTATTGGGATTTGGGGGTGAGGGTTCAGTGATAGTGCAGTTGGGGGCCTAACTGTTAGTCGGTTATATGAGTTCAGTGTTAGTTGGATTGATGGATTCAGTGTTATTGGGATTAGGGAGTTCAGTGATAGTGGAATTTGGGGCCTAAGTGTTAGTGGGATTTGTGGGTTCAGTGAGAGTGCAATTTGAAGCCTAAGTGTTAGTGGGATGTGTAGGTTCAGTGATAATTGGTTTTCAGATCTAATTAATAGAGGGATTTGTGGGTTCAGTGACAGTAGAATTTGGGACCTAAGTTTTAGTGGAATTTGTTGGTTCAATGACAGTGGATTTTGGGGCTGGGTTTTAGTGGGATTTGAGGTTCAGTGATAGAGTTGTTTGGAGCCTAAGTGTTTGTGGGATTTGTGGGTTTAGTGTTTGTGGGATTTGTGGGTTCAGTGATAGTTGGTTATCAGGCCTAAGTATGAGAGTGATTTGGGCTTCAGTGTTAATGGGGCTTGGGGGTTCAGTAATATTCTGGCTCAGGCCAATATAGTACTGTGATTTGGAGTTTCAGTGTTTGTAGGATTTTTGGGTTCAGTGAGAGTGCGGTTTGGGTTCTAAGTGTTAGTGGGATTTGTGGGTTCAATGATAGTGGATTTTGGGGCCTAATTGTTAGTGGGATTTGTGGGTTCAGTATTAGCGGGATTTGTGGTTTTAGTGATAGTGGAATTTGCAACCTAAGTGTTAGAGGGATTTGATGTTTCAGTGTGAGTGTGATTAGGTGTTTCAGTGAAAGTGGTCTTCCTGTTATTTATTGTTATTTGGATTTGAGGTGTTTGGTGATAGTCTGCTTTCAGGTCGACGTTTTAGTGAGATTTGGGAGTTCAGTAATTGTGTGGTCTCAGGCCGAAATATAACTGTGATTTGGGGGTTCGGTCTTGGTATAATTTGTGGGTTCAGTGAGAGTGTGGTTTGGGGCCTAAGTGTTAGTGGGATTTGTGGATTCAGTGATAGTGGAACTTGGGGCCTAAGTGTTAGTGGGATTTGTGGATTCAGTGACAGTGGACTTTGGGGCCCAAGTGTTAGTGGAATTAAGCAATTCTGTGACAGTGTGCTTTCAGGTCTACGTGTTAGTGGGATTTGGGGGTTCAGTAATAGTGTGGTCTCTGGCCTAAATATAACTGTGATTTGGGGGTTCAGTCTTAGTAGAATTGTTGGGTTCAGTGAGAGTGTGGTTTGGGACCTAAGTATTAGTGGGATTTGTAGGTTCTATGTTAGTGGGATTTGGGGCCTAAGTGTTAGTGGGATTTGTGGGTTCAGTGATAGTGGAATTTGTGGCCTAATTGTTTGCGTGATGTGTGAATTCAGTGATTATTGGTTTGGGCGTTCAGTGTTACTGAGGTTTGTGGGTTCAGTGTTAGTGAGATTTGTGGGATCAGTTGTATTGGGAATTGGGGCCTAAGTGTGAGTGGGATTTGTGTGTTCAGTGTTAGTGGGATTTGTGGGTTCAGTGATAGTTGGTTATCAGGCCTAAGTATTAGTGGGATTTGATGGTTCAGTGAAAGGGGATTAGGGGTTTCAGTGAACATGTGCTTTCAGGACTATGTGTTATTGGGATTTGAGGGGAAGGTTCAGTGATATAGCAGTTTGGGGCCTAAGTGTTAGTGGGTTATGTGGGTCCAGTGATAGTTGGAATGATGGATTCAGTGTTATTGGGATGAGGGAGTCCAGTGATAGTGGAGTGGGGCCAAAGTGTTAGTGGAATTTGTGGGATCTGTGACAGTGGAATTTGGTGCCTAAGTGTTAGTGGGATTTGTGGGTTCAGAGAGAGTGCGGTTCGGGGCCTAAGAGTAAGAAGGGTTTGTGGGTTCAGTGATAATTGGTTTGGGTCTTCAGTGTTAGTGAGATTTGTGGGTTCAGTGCTACTGAGATTTGTGGGATCAGTTGTACTGGGAATTGGGGCCTAAGTGTTAGTGGTATTTTTGGGTTCAGTGTTAGTGAGATTTGTGTGTTCAGTGTTACTGGGGTTTGTGGGTTCAATATTAGTTGGTTATCAGGCCTAAGTATTAGAGGGATTTGATGGTTCAGTGATAGGGGATTAGGGGTTTCACTGAAAGTGGGCTGTCAGGCCTCGGTGTTATTGTGATTTTGGGGGGTTCCGTATTAGTGGGATTTAGGGCCCAAGTGTTATTGGGATTTGTGGGATCAGAGATCATGGGATTTGGGGCCTAAGTGTTTAGTGAGATTTGTGTGTTCAGTTATAGTGGGATTTTGGGCGTAAGGGTAAGTGGGATTTGTTAGTTCAGTGATATTTGAATTTGGGGCCTAAATGTTAGTGGAATTTGTGGTTTCAGTGAGATTGGAATTTGGGGCCTAAACTTTAGTGAGATTTCTGGGTTCAGTGTTAGTGGAACATGGGACCTATGTGTTAGTGGGATTTGTGGGTTCATTGATAGTGGAAGTTGGGGCCTAAGTGTTCTTGGGATTTCTGGGTTCAGTGACACGTAGATTTGGGGCCTAAGTGTTAGGGGGATTTTTGGGTTCAGTGTTAATGGGATTTGGGGCCTATGTGTTTGTGGGATTTGTTGGTTCATTGAAAGTGGAATTTGGGCCCAAGTTTTCATGGGATTTGTTGGTTCAGTGATAGTGGGATTTGGGGCCTAAGTGTTTGAGGGATTTGTGGATTCAGTGATAGTGGGAATTGTGGTATAAGTGTTAGTGGGATTTGTGGGTTCAGTGATAGTGGAATTTGGGGCCTCAGTGTGAGTGGGATTTGTGGGTTCAATGTTAGTGGAATTTTGGGCCTGGGTGTTTGTGGGATTTGTGGGTTCAGTTATAGTGGAATGTGGGACCTTAGTGTTAGTATGATTTGTGGGTTCAGTGTGAGTGGGATTTCAGGCCTAAATGTTCCATGAGATTTGTGTGTTCAGTGATATGGGTATTTGGGGCCTAAGATTTAGTGGTATTTATGGGTTCAGTGTTAGTGGGATTTGGGGCCTAAGTGTTAGTGGGATTTGTTGGTTCAGTGACAGAGGAATATGGGGCATAAGTGTTAGTGGGATTTGTGGGTTCACTGAGAGTGCGGTTATGAGCCTAATTGTTAGTGGGATTTGGGGGTTCAGTGTTAGTGGTATTTGGGGACTAAGTGATAGTGGAATCTGTGGGTTCAGTGATATTGCGATTTGGGTCCCAAGTTTTCATGGGATGTGTGGCTGCAGTTTTATTGGGATTAGGGGCATTAGTGTTAGTGGGATTTGTGGTTTCAATGATAGTGCATTTTGGGGACTAAATGTTAGTGGTATTTGTGGGTTCAGTGTCAGTGGGACTTGGGGGTTCAGTGTTAGTGGGATGAGGGAGTTCAGTGATTGTGTGTTTTCAGGGCTTCATGTTATACAGATTTGGGGTTCATTGATAGTGGAATTTGCAGCCTAAGTGTTAGTGGTATTTGTGGGTTCTGTGATACTGGAAGATGGGGCCTAAGTGTTAGTGGGATTTGTGGGTTCGGTGATAGTGGAATTTGGGACCTAAGTGTTGGTGGGATTTGTGTGTTCAGTGTCAGTGGGATTTGGGCCTCAGCGTTAGTGGGATTGGGGGCCTAAGTGTTAGTAGGAGTTAGAACCATAGAACCATAGAACACTACAGCACAGAAAGCAGGCCATTCGGCCCTTCTAGTCTGTGCCAAAATATTATTCCGCTAGTTCCATTGACCTGCACCTAGTCCATAACCCTCCAGACCTCTCCCATCCATGTATCTATCTAATTTATTCGTAAAACTTAAGAGTGAGCCCGCATTTACCACGTTAGATGGTAGCTCGTTCCACACTCTCACCACTCTCTGAGTGAAGAAGTTCCCCCTAATGTTCCCCCTAAACCTTTCCCCTTTCACCCTAAAGCCATGTCCTCTCGTGTTTATTTCTCCTAATCTAAGTGGAAAGAGACTACTCGCATTTACTCTGCCTATACCCCTCACAATTTTGCAAACTTCTATCAAATCTCCCCCCATTCTTCTACGCTCCAAGGAATAAAGTCCCAACCTGTTTAATCTTTCCCTGTAACTCAACTCCTTATGACCCGGCAACATCCTAGTAAATCTTCTCTGCACTCTCTCAATCTTACTGATATCCTTCCTGTAGTTAGGCGACCAGAACTGCACACAATACTCCAAAGTTTGCCTCACCAATGTCTTATACAACCTCACCATAACATCCCAACTCCTATACTGAATACTTTGATTTATGAAGGCCAGTATGCCAAATGCTTTCTTTACAACCTTGTCTACCTGTGACACCACTTTCAGTGAATTATGTATCTGAACTCTCAGATCCCTTTGTTCCTCCGCACTCCTCAGTGCCCTACCATTTACTGTTTATGTCCTACCTTGGTTTGACCTTCCAAAATGTAACACCTCACACTTTTCCACATTAAATTCCATCTGCCATTTTCTGGCCCATTTTTCCAGTTGGTCCAGATCTCTCTGCAAGCTTTGAAAGCCTTCCTCGCTGTCAACAATGCCTCCAATCTTAGTGTCATCAGCAAACTTGCTGATCCAGTTCACCACATTATCATCCAAATCATTGATATAGACAACAAACAACAATGGTCCCAGCACAGATCCCTGAGGCACACCACTAGTCACAGACCTCCAGTCTGAGAAGCAATCATCCACTATCACTCTCTGTCTTCTCCAACACAGCCAATTTCGAATCCAGTTTACAACCTCTCCATGGGCACCAAGTGTCTGAACCTTCTGAACTAACCTCCCATGTGGGAACTTGTCAAAGGCCTTACTAAAGTCCAAGTAGACAACATCCACAGCCTTTCCTTCATCTATTTTCTTGGTAACCTCATCGAAAAGCTCTACAAGGTTCGTTAAACACGACCTACCACGCACAAAGCCATGCTGACTATCCTTAATCAGCCCTTGGCTGTCCAAATAATTATATATCCGATCTCTCAGAACACCTTCCAATAATTTACCTACTACTGACGTCAGGCTCACTGGCCTGTAATTACCTGGTTTACTTTTGGAGCCTGTTTTAAACAACGGAACAACATGAGCTACCCTCCAATCCTCCGGCACCTCACCCGTGGCTAAGGACATTTTAAATATTTCTGCCAGGGCCCCTGCAATTTCTACACTAGTCTCCCTCAAGGTCCGAGGGAATATCATGTCAGGCCCGGGGAATTAATCTACCTTTATTCACTGTAAGGCACCAAGCACCTCCTCCTCTTTAATCTCTATATTGTCCTATTGGTGAATATCTGCCTAATTTGCTGTTGGTACTGGTCTGTGAACAGCATGTATATGTTATACAGTACAGGACATTATTTTAGACTCTGCGTTCCTACTGGTAGAGGCCTCCAATTTGCATGTGTGTTTATTTGTATGGTTTGTGTTGACTGGCGGAGACCGACAAGCTTTGGGTGGTCACTAACTGAAGAAACAAAGCCCTCTTGGATTTTTATTTTGAGGGGGCGGGGTGGGGATTGGGGTGGGTTGGGGAGGTGTTGAGGGCGGGTGCAGGGAAGCTGAGGGAAAGGAAGAGCCTGTTTTATGTTTGAAAGAAGTGTGGAGGTTTGGAATCAGCTCACCAGAACATGCTTCCCTTAAAACAGAGGCTGATTCCTATCAGACCAGGACACAGGCTCTGACACTTGCTGCTGCCTGAATCAGTCCTCTGACCATCCGACTGATTCCCCGCAACAAAACCCACCAGCCCCAGACCCCTTTCAGGGCTGAAATTCTGCAGAGTCACTGCCAGGAATGGTCCCTTGGGTCATCGAACCCCAGGGCTTCAGACAGCCAGCTTCACATTCAACTTAACACATTCCAACCAGTCACTGACCTCTCCGCATCCCCACGTTAAATCCTGAAGGTGGTTCCAGCACTCACGGCCGGTGTGTGTATATATATATATATATATCCATATCTTATCCAACTGAAATGCTGTGGTGTGGAAGCCAGCTGCATTCCAGC
>NC_135916.1:614848-638586 GCF_964194155.1 Cetorhinus maximus
ACCCCTGCCACTTAGTAAACAGAAAAGAGAAACCTTGTACTTATTACAGAATAGGGAACCAGGCAAAAAAAAAACCCAGAAAATTCAGATGTGATAAAAGGGATGTGGGCATCATTGGCTGGACCAGCATTTCATACCCATCCCTCTAATTACTGTCATTCAGAGGGCATTTCTTTGATGAGTCAATTGCATTGCTCTGAGTCTGGAGTCACATGTAGGCCAGACCAGGTAAGGATGGCAGATTTCCTTCTCTACAGGGACATTAGTGAACCAGATGGGTGTTTTACACCAATTGGCAATGATTTCATGGTCATCATTAAACTTTCAATTCTAGATTTTTTTTTGCTTTCAAATTCCACCATCTGACAATAATTTATATAGATTTTTTCTTTTCCCACCTATTTCCATTATTTTTAAATGTATTTCCACCCATTGTTTATTTCTACCTTTTAGTATTCCCCCACCCCCACTAGAGCTATCTGTACCTTATCTGTCCTGTCTTCTACTCTTAATTAGCACATTCCTTTAGATAATATCACAACCTTCAACACCTCTTTGATCTTTTGTCTGTGACATCTTTTGGTTATCTCCACCTATCACTGGCTGCTTGTCCCAACAACACCCCACCCCCTTAAACCAGCTTATATTTCACCCCTTTCCTATTTTTACTTAATTCTGTTGAAGGGTCATGAGGACTCGAAACGTCAACTGTGCTCTTCTCCGCCGATGCTGCCAGACCTGCTGAGTTTTTCCAGGTATTTCTGTTTCTGTTTTTGTTTTGGATTTCCAGCATCCGCAGTTTTTTGTTTTTATATATATATAATATGATGCTGAGTAAAGTCCTGTTCTGGACCAGTGTATGCACCAGATATAGGCCTCTGTCTGTTTGGAGACTGTAGGTGTTAAGTGTAGTACTGTCTGAGAGAGCAGCATATGTGATAAGTATAGGCTCTGTCTAGTTGGACAGTATAGCTGCTAAGTTTAGCCCCATCAATAGGACAGTTTATGTGCTAATTATAGGCCTCTGTCAAGTTGGAGACTGTAGGTGCACAGTATAGTCCTGTTGGATTCCAGTGTCTGTGCCATTTATAGGCCTCTGTCTAGCTGGAGACGATGGTGCTAAGTATCAGCCTTCCTGGGAGGACAGTACAAGTTAAAATTATAGGCCACTGTTGAGATGGAAGGCATAGCTGCTAAGTATAGCCCTGTTATAGTCCAGTGTCTGTGCCAATTATGGGCCTCTGTGTAGCTGGAGGCTATAGGTGAGAAGCAGAGTCCTGTTGAAGGCCAGGGTAAGTGCTAATTATAGGCCCCTGTCTAGTTGGAGAATATAGGTGCTAAGCATAGGCCTGTTGTGGGCCAATGTATGTGCCAATTAGACTCCTCTGTCTATCTGGAGGTTTTAGGTGCTAAGAATCAGCCTGTCTGGGAGGACAGGTCAAGTGAACATGATGGGACTCTGTCTAGATGGAAAGTATAGCTGCTAAATATAGCCCTGTCAGTAGCCCAGTGTATGTGCTAATTATTGGCCTCTGTATAGCTGGAGACTATAGGTGCTAAGTATAGTCCTGTCATAGGCCAGTGAATGTTTCAATTGTGGGCTCTGTCTAATTAGAGAGTATAGGTGTTAAGTATAGTCCTATTGCATTGCAGTATATGTGCCATATATAGGCCTCTGTCCAGTTCAAGACGATAGGTAATAAGAATTTCCTGTCAGTAGGCCAGTGTATGTGCTAATTATAGGCCTCTGTCCAGCTGGAGACTCTCGGTGCTAAGTATCGGCCTGTCTGGGAGGACAGTACCAGTGAAAATTATAGGCCTCCATTGAGATGGAAAATATTGCTGCTCAGTATAACACTATCAGTAGGCGGGTATATGTGCTAACCATGGGCTCTGTCTATTTAGAGAGTATTGGTGTTAATTGTAGTCCGGGTGTGGGCCACTGTATGTGCTCATTGTGGGCTCTGTCTAGTTGGAGAGTATTGGTGTTAAGTATAGTCCTGTTGTGGGCCAGTGTATGTGCTAATTGTGGGCTCTGTCTAATTGGAGAGTATTGGTGCTAAGAATAGTCCTGTTGTGGGGCAGGGTATATGCTCATTGTGGGCTGTGTCTAGTTGGAGAGTATTGGTGTTAAGTATAGTCCTGTTGAAGGCCAGTGTATGTGCCACTTATGGGCCTCTGTCTGGATGGGGATTATAGGTGCTAAGTATAGTCCTGTCAGTAGACCAGAGAATGTTTCAATTATGGGCTCTGCCTAGTTCGAGACGATAGGTACTAAGAATTTTCCTGTCGGTAGGCCAGTGTATGTGCTAATTATAGGCTATTTGGAGACTATAGGTGCTAAATGTTTTCCTGTCTGAAAGAGCAGTATAAGTGATGAGTATAGGCCTCTGTCTAGTTCAGTAGTATAGCTGCTAAGTTTGGTCCTGTCTATTGGCGAGTGTATGTGCCAATGATAGGCCTCTGCCTAGTTGGGGGCTATAAGGGCTAAGTATAGGCCTGTTGTATTCCAGTGCATGCGCCAGATATAGGCCTCTGTCTAGTTTGAAATGATAGGTGCAATGAATTTTCCTGTCAGTAGGCCAGTGTATGTGCTAACAAAGGGCCTCTGTCTAGTTGGAGACGATAGGTGAGAAGTTTGGTCCTGTTGCATTCCAGTGTCCAGGGTATGTGCCAGGTGTCTGTCTAGTTGGAGGCTATAGGTGCTAAGTATAGGCCTGTTTTGGCCAGTGCATGTGCCAGTTGTAGTCTACAGTCCAACTGGAGACTATAGGTGCTAAGCATAGCGCTGTTGTGGCCAGTTTATGTGCCAATTATAGGCATCTGTCTAGTTGGAGACTATAGGTGCTAAGTATATTTCTGTCAGTGGGCCAGTGAATGTTTCAATTATGGGATCTGTCTAGTTTAAGAGTATAGGTGCTAAGTATGGTCCTGTTCTGGGCCAGTGTATGTGTGAATTATAGGCCCCTGTCTACCTGGAGATAATAGGTGTTAAAATAGTCCTCTTGTATGCCATGGTTTGTGCAAATTATAGGCCTTTGTCTAGTTGGAGATGATAGTGGCTAAGCATAATCTTGTTGTATTTCAGTGTATACAACAGTTATAGGCCTCTGTCTAGTTGTAGATTATAAGTCTAAGTATAGTCCTGTCAGTGGGCCAGTGAATGTTTCAATTGTGGGATCTGTCTAGTTGGAGACTATAGGTCTAAGTATTGTCCTGTTGTGGGCCAGTGTATGTGCCAATTATAGGTGTCTGTCTTGTTGGAGACTATAGGTGCTAAATATCTTCCTGTTGTATTCCAGTATATGTGTCAATTATAGGCCTCTATCCAGCTGGAGCCGATAGGTGCTCAGTATAGTTCTGTCCGTAGGCGAGTGTATGTGCTAATTTTAAGCCTCTGTCCAGTTGGAAGCTAGAGGTGCTAAGTATGCTCATGTTGTAGGCCAGAGTATGAGCCAACGACAGGCCCCTGTCTCGATGGAGACTCTAGGTGCTAAGTATAGTCCTGGTGTGTGCTAGAGTTTGAGGCAATTAAAGGCCGTTGTCTAGTTGGAGTTGACAGGTGCTAAATATAGTCCTGTTGTAGGCCAGTGTATGTGTTAATTATAGTCCTCTGTGTAGCTGGAGACAATCGGTGCTTAGTTTAGGCCTGATGTAGGCCTTGAATGTGCCAATTATAGGCCCCTGTCGAGATAGAGACTGTAGGTGCTAAGTAAAGTCCTGTTGGGGGCCTGTGTAGATGCTAATTATAGGCCTCTGTCCAGTTGGAGACTGTAGGTTCTAAGTATAATCCTGTCCGTAGGCGAGTGTACGTGCTAATTTTAGGCCTCTGTCTAGACGGAGGCTAGAGGTGCTCAGTATACACATGTTGTAGGCCAGAGGATGTGCCAATTATAAGCCTATGTCTGAATTGAGACTCTAGGTGCTAAGTATAGGCCTTCTGTAGGCCTTGAATGTGTTAATTATAGACTACAGGGGCTAATTATAGTCCTGTTGTATTCCAGTGGATATGCCAATTATAGGACTGTGTCTAGTTGGAGATTATAGATACTAAGTATATTCCTGCCTGTAGGCCAGTGTCTGTGCTAATTTTAGGCCTCTGTCTAGTTGGAGACTGTAGGTGCTAAGTATAGGCCTTTCTGGGAGGACAGTGTAAGTGATAATTTTAGGCCTCGCTCTAGTTGGAGCGTATAGGTGCTAAGCAGAGTCCTGTCAGTAGGCCAGTGCTTGTGCCAATTATGGGCCTCACTCTTGTTGGAGACTTTAGATGCCAAGTGTAGTCCTGTCACTAGGCCAGTGTATGTCCTAACTATCGGCCTCTGTGTAGGTGGAGACTGTAGGTGCCAAGTCTAGTCCTGCTGTAGGCCAATGTATGTACCAATTATAGGCCTCTGTCTATTTGGAGACCAGAGGTGCTAAGTATAGTCCTGTCTGGGAGGACAGTATAAGTGATAACTTTAGGCCTCTGTCTAGTTGGAAAGTATAAGTGCTAGGTATAGTCCTCCCTGCAGGCCAGTGTATGTGCTAATTATTATCATTTGTCTAGTTGGAGACTATAGGTGCTAAGTATAGTCCTGTTGTAGGCCAGTGTGCCAATTATAGGCCTCTCCAGTTGGATACTATAGGTGCTAAGTGTACTCCTGTTGATGGCCAAGATATGTGGCAATACTCGGCTATGGTCTAAATGGAGACTATAGGTGTGAAGGATAGTCCAGTTGTGGGTTAGTGTATGTGCCACTCATAGGCCTCAGTCAAGCTGGAGACAATCTGTGCTGAGCATTTTCCTATAGTGTTCCAGTGTATGTGCCAATTATCAGCCCCTATCTAGCTAGAGACTATAGCTGCTAAGTATACGCCCGTCAGTAGGACATTATATGTGCTAATTATAGGCCTCTGTATAGTTGGAGACTATGGGGGCTAAGAAGAGTCCTGTTGTGTTCCAGTGCAAGAAAAAAATATAGGCCTCTGTCTTGCTGGAGACTACACATGCTAAGTTCATTCCTGTCGTAGGCCAGGATATGTGTCAATTTTATGTGCTGTTCCAGTTGGAGACTATAGGAAATAAGTATAGTCCAGTTGTGGGCCAATATATGTATCAATGAAAGGCCCCTTTCCAGCTGGAGGCTCTATGTGCTAAGTATAGTCCTGATGTCAGCCAGGGTGTGTGCCAATTATAGGCCTCAGTCTAGCTGGAGACTATCGGTACTAAGCATAGTCTTTCCAGTAGGCCAGTGTATGTGCTAATTATAGGCTTCTGTCTAGCTGGAGAATGTAGTTGGCAAGTATATTCCTGTCAGGAAGCCAGTCTATGTGCTAATTATCGGCCTCTGTCTAGTTGGAGACTAAAGGTGCTAAATATAGTCCTGTCTGGGAGGACAGTGTAAGTGATAAATATAGGCCTCTGTCTAGCTGGACAGTATACATGCTAAGTTTAGTCCTAACAGTAGGCCAGTATATGTGCTAATTATAGGACTCTATTGGAATCTAATTGGAGACTATAGACGCCTAGTTTATTCGTGTTGTATTCCAGTATCTGTCCCAAATATAGACCTCTGTCTAGAACAAAGAACGAAGAACAAAGAAAAGTACAGCACAGGAACAGGCCCTTCGGCCCTCCAAGCCTGCGCTGATCATATTGCCCGTCAAACTAAAACATTTTGCACTTTCGGGGTCCATATCCCTCTATTCCCATCCTATTCATGTATTTGTCAAGCTGCCTCTTAAACACCACTCTCGTACCTGCTTCCACCACCTCCTCTGGCAGCGAATTCCAGACACTCACTACCCTCTGCGTCAAAAACTTACCCCGTATATCTCATGTAAAGTTTTCTCCTCTCACCTTGATTCTATCTCCCCTAGTAATTGACTCTTCCACCCTGGGAAAAAGCTTCTGACTATCTACTCTGTCCATGCCACTCAGAATTTTGTAAACTTCTATCAAGTCGCCCCTCAACCTCCGTCGCTCTAGTGAGAACAATCCGAGTTTCTCCAACCTCTCCTCATAGCTAATAACCTCCAGACCAGGCAGCATCCTGGCAAACCTCCTCTGCACCCTCTCCAACGCCTCCATATCCTTCTGGCAATGTGGCGACTAGAATTGCACGCAATATTCCAAGTGTGGCCTAACCAAGGTTCTATACAGCTGCAGCATGACTTCCCAGCTTTTATACTCAATACCCCTGCCGATGAAGGCAAGCATGCCATATGCCTTCCTGACTACCTTATCCACCTGCGTTGCCACTTTCAGTGACCTGTGGACCTGTACACCCAGATCCCTCTGCCCGTCAATGCACTTAAGGATTCTGCCATTTACTGTATAATTCCTACCTGTATTAGACCTTCCAAAATGCATTACCTCGCATTTGTCCAGATTAAATTCCATCTGCCATTTCTCCGCCCAAGTCTCCAACCAATCTATATTCCGTTGTATCCTTTGACAATCCTCTTCACTATCTGCAACTACTCCAACCTTATTGTTGTCTGCAAACTTACTAATTAGCACAGTTACATTTTCCTCCAAATCATTTACATAACCTACCAACAGCAAAGGTCCCAGCACTGATCCCTGCGGAACACCACTAGTCACAGCTCTCCATTCAGAAAAGCGCCCTTCCACTGCTACCCTCTGTCTTCTATGACCAAGCCAATTCTGTATCCATCTTGCCAGCTCACCTCTGATCCCGTGCGACTTTACCTTCTGTACCAGTCTGCCATGAGGGACCTTGTCAAAAGCCTTACTGAAATCTATGTAGATAACATCCACTGCCTTTCCATCATTGTTCATATTTGTCACTTTCTCCAGTGGAGACAGCAGGTGCTAAATATAGACCATTCTAGGATGACAGTGTAAGTGATAATTATAGGCCTCTATCTAGTTGGAGACAACAAGTGCTATTTACAGTCCTGTTTTATTGACTTATATGTGCAAATTATAGGCCTCTGTCCAGTTGTACTGTATGGATGCTTTGTTTAGCCTTGTCAGTAGACCAGTGCATGTGACAATTATAGGCCCCTGTCTACTTGGAGACTATAGGTGCTAAGTTATGGTCTGGGAGAACAGGGTAATTGATAAGTATAGATCTCTTTCAAGTTGGACCATATAGCTGCTAACAAAAATCAAAATAGCTGTAAAAAGTCAGCAGGTCTGACAGCATCGGCGGAGAGGAACACAGTTAACGTTTCGAGTCAGTAAGACTCTTCAACAGAACTGAGGAAATATAGAAATGAGGCAAATAGCTGCTAAGTTTAGTCCTGTGACTAGGCCAGGGTACTTGCCAATTAAAGGCCTCATTGGGCCAGTGTATGTGCTAATTAAAGGCCAGGGTTAGTGCAAATTATAGGCCTCTGTCTAGTTGTAGAGTATAGCTGCTAAGTTTAGTCTTGTTAGTAGGCCAGTGTATGTGACAATTATAGGCCTCATTGGGCTAGTGCATGTGTTAATTAAAGGCCAGTGTATGTACTAATTATAGCCATCTGTGGGCCAGAGTGTCTGCCAACTTTAGGCCTCTGTCCAGCTGGAGACTATAGGTGCTAAGTGCAGTCCAGTTGTGGGTCAGTATATATGCCAATTTTAGGCCTCTGTCCAGCTAGAGACGATAGGTGCTAGTTATGTTCCTGTCAGTATGCAACTGTATGTGTTAATTACAGCCCTCTTTCTAGTTGGAGACTATGGGAGGAAGTATAAGTGATAACTATAGGCCTCTGTCTAGTTGGACAGTATAGCTGCTGAGTTTATTCCTGTTGTGGGCCAGTGTATGTGCCAATTGTAGGCCCTTTCTTGCTGGAGACTATAGGTGGTCTGTATAGTCCTGTTGTATTCCAATATATGTGCCAATAAACAGACCCTGTCGAGTTGTACAGTATAAATGGTAAGTTTAGTCTCGTCAGTAGGCCTGTGTAAGTGATAATTATAGGCCTCATTGGACCAGTATCTGTGCTCATTAAAGGCCAGTGAATATGCTTTTTAAAGGCCTTTATGGGCAAGTGTGTGTGCCAATTATAGGCCTCTGTCTAGACGGAGGCTATAGGTGCTAAGTACAGTCCTGTTGTGGGCCAGTGAATGTGAAAATTATAGGCTTCCATCTAGTTGGAGACTATATGTGCTTAGTATAGTCCTGTTGTCAGTCTGGGTATGTGCCAATTATAGGCTTCTGTCTAGTTGGAGACTATATGTGCTTCGTATAGTCCTGTTGTAAGCCCGGGTATGTACCAATTATAGGCTTCCGTCTAGTTGGAAACTGTAGCTGGTAAGTATCAGCATCTGCAGTTTTTTGCTTTTATCTCTGGTAAGAAAATTCGTGTCAGTAGGCGAGTGGAAGTGATAATTATAGGCCTCTGTCTAATTGGAGAATATAGGCGCTAAGTAGAGTCCCGTTGTATTCCAGTGTACGTGCCAGTTATAGATCTCGGTCTAGCTGGAGACTGTACGTGTTAAGTTTAGGCCTGTTGTAGGCTAGTTTGTGCCAATTATAGGCCTCGGTCTAGCGGGAGACTGTACGTGCTAAGTTTAGGCCTGTTGTTGGCTAGTTTGTGCCAATTATAGATCTCGGTCTAGCTGGAGACTTTACGTGCTAAGTTTAGGCCTGTTGTAGGCTAGTTTGTGCCAATTATAGGCCTCGGTCTAGTTGGAGACAAGTAGTGCCAAGTATAGCCCTGTCTGGGAGAACAGTATAAGTGATAAATATAGGCCTCTGTCTAGTTGGACAGTATAGCTGCTAAGTTTAGACCTGTTAATAGGACAGTGTATGTGCTTATTATAGACCTCTGTCGAGTTGGAAAGTATAGGTGCTTAGTATTGTCCTGTTGTGGCCAGTGTATGTGCCAATTGTAGGCGCCTGTCTAGTTGGAGACTCTCGGTGCTCAGTACAGCCCTGTTGTTTTCTAGTGTATGTGCCAAATATAGGTCTCTGTCCAGTTGTAGAGTATAGCTGCTAAGTTTAATCCTGTCAGTAGACCAGTGATGTGCTAATTATAGGCCTCTGTCTATTTGGATACTATAGCTGCTTAGTATAGGCCTGTCTGGGAGGACAGTATAAATGATAAGTGTTGACTTTTGTCTAGTTGGACAGTCTAGCTGCTAAGTTTAGACCTGTCAGTAGGCCAGTGTATGTGCTAACTAAAGGCCTGTGTATATGCCAGTTATAGGCCTCTGTCTTGCTGGAGATTATAGGTGTTAAGTATAGTCCTGTTGTGGGCAGTGTATGTGCCAGTTAAACGCCTCTGTATAGTTGGAGACTGTAGGTGCTAAGTATAGTCCTGTTGTGGGCCAATGTATGTCCTAATTATCGGTCTCCTTCTAGCTGGAGACTCTAGGTGCTAAGTATGGGCCTATCTGGGAGGACAGTATAAATGATATCTATACTCCTCTGTCTAGTTGGACAGTATAGCTGCTAAGCTTAGTCCTCTCAGCCGGCCGGTGCATGTGCTAATTATAGGCCTGTTCAATCGAACAGTATTGGTGTTTATCCTGCAGTACATTATAGGTGCTGCCTATAGTCTAGTAACAGCAGAGGTTTATATCTACTAATAAAGCTGCACAAGGGAGACAACTTAGAAACGGTTCATACTTGCACATATTTGTAGGGATGTACAGCAGCAGCAATGCACAGTTAAAGCGCATTGATCTATATCAGTTTTTTAAATAAAGTCTTTCATCATAGGCCTGCGCCAGTGGTACAGTACAGATAAGAACTTTAAGGTGCTACCAATAGTACAAAAAAGTTCCAAATCCTGCATGTGTGTGAAAAGGATGGCATAAGAAATTATCTTAGACTTGAATTAATAAGCAATATTAAGAAAGCTGTACCATTATTATATTGCAGGCAGCAATTATAGTAATGCATGAATGCGGCGATATATACACTAATATAGGTCTATGCCAGCAGATAACTAAAAGTAGTGGAGCATATGCACTAATTACAGACATTTAACAGTAGAAGGTTTTAATCACTAATTATAGGCCTGTGTCAGTAGTATAAGAGGTACCTCTATTTGCTAAATACCTAGGAGACAGAGTATATTGTTAGAAATCGTATACAGATAACACTGGAAAGTATAAGTAAAAATAAAATCCCCACACCAGTTTGATAGTATCTCACACACACACAGAGACAGATGGTGAGAGAGTGTGTGTGAGAGAGAGAGAGCAACTGAAAGATGGAGCAAGAGATATTGAGTGACAGAGTTAAACAGAGAGAGAGTGATAGAGAGACAGGGTGTGAGTGAGAGAGAGAGAGAGGTACAGAAATCAACAGATAGACAGGGTGCAAAAGTGGGAGGGACAGAGTCAGACAGAGAGAAAGAGAGAGAGAAAGGGTGTGTGAGAGAGAGAACTGTGCATTATGGAACTTTAAGCGGTAATGATAGACCTGCACCGATAGGATAGTATTAGGAATAACTAATGCCTGGCCCAGGAGGACGTTACAGCTATGAACGATAGGCCTGAATATTTAGATCTGCTTTATAGGCTCCTTATAATCCTCCTGTCACAGGCCTGTAAGGGCACGAACTATAGAAATGCAGTTTTACCACAGTGTAGATTCTAATAATGGACCTGAACAAATAGGACAGTACAGTTACTAATCATTGGCGTGTAAAGGTGGAACAATATAGGTACTAATCATAGGCCTGTGCCAGTTGGGTATTATAGTTACTAATCACAGATAAGCACTTGTAGTGCTGTCCTGCCACATTGGGCCCAGACAGCTAGTATATTGTAACAATACGCTCTGACTCCTAGGTATGTAACAACTACAGGTACCTCTTATACTACTGGCATAGGCCTATAATTAGTGATTGAAATCATCAACTGCGAAATGCCTGTGGCAAGAGAGTAATAATGTTCGGAATCTATGCCTGTCCCTTTAGGACTGTACATTTGACAGCTGTAGGCCTGCAGTAACAGAGCACAGGTTCTGATAGTTTATCTGCATCAGTAGCATAGTCCTGTACCACCGGTATATTAAAGCGACCAATGAGAGGCATGCACCAGTAGTGCAGAATGAGCAATAATTCGGAAAGTAGTATTTATATGAAATAAGAATCAAAGGAGACTTCAGAAGGAGAGATTAGGGTGATGATGATGCACCCCCTCCTAAACTTAGATCCAGATAAAAGGAGGTATAATAGATCTGCACTATTCTTAGAAGATAGGTTATAAGACAGAATCTGGGCCATTAAGGCGCTATATGTTCTAAACATGAGCCTCCTGCAGGGCAGGGGAATTACAAGTCATGCTTCTCTTCAAAGAGGACAGAAATGCATGAGTACGAATTCTAGCTCACCACCAGCAGGACAGTATAACTATGATGCTGGAAGCTATAGGAGAGACTAAGCATCCATCATATACCTTAGCCAGTTGCACTGGGAAGAGGTTAATAATAGGCTGATCAAAGGAGCAGCAGAATGCTAGGCCTAATAACAGGTCTGCTCCAGAAGGCTGGTTAAAAAGATGCCAGTGGGACAGTACAGGTACCAAGTATAGTCCAGCACCAGTTGAGGAGTAGAGACCTGGACCAGGGTGACAACATCGGCACTGATTATAAGCCTTACACAAGTCTATGTACACACTTGTAGGTAAACATAGACACTATTCACCCACGTCTAGTGGTGTCTACTTATAAGTACCCTTGGTAATATGGGACTTTATAACTACATTATAAGAACATTTTGCCATTATAATGTAGTTATAATGACATTATAATATGTCATTATAATTTCCACTAAGTAAGGTGAAAGTCTGATCCATGCATCCTTGGTAGCAGTTAAGGGGCATTCATTGTTTTATAAGTGACCGAGAAAGACGTTAGAATGTGAAAACTTTTACAACACAGGGGTTGTGCTGAAAAGCTGAGACCCAATTCCATTTCCTGACATATCGTCTCCGAGGAGCCAGAGATTTTTTTTTAAAAACATTTTTTTTTGCAGTATAATGTGGATCAATGTGAGGTTGACCATTTTGGTAGCAAAAACAGCAGGGCAGATTATTATCTAAATGGCTATAAATTGAGAGTAGATAGTCAGAAGCTTTTTCCCAGGGTGGAAGAGTCAATTGCTAGGGGACATAGATTTAAGATGAGAGGAGAAAACTATAGAGGAGATGTGCGGGGCAAGTTTTTTACGCAGAGGGTAGTGAGTGTCTGGAATTCGCTGCCAGAGGAGATGGTGGAAGCAGGTACGATAATGGTGTTTAAGAGGCAGCTTGACAAATACATGAATGGGATGGGAATAGAGGGATAGGGACCCCGGAAGTGCAAATTGTTTTAGTTGACGGGCAATATGATCGGCACAGGCTTGGAGGGCCAAAGGGCCTGTTCCTGTGCTGTACTTTTCTTTGTTCTTTGTTTTGAGAGAGGGGAATGTGCAGTGAAACCTGGGTGTCCTTGTACACCAGTCGCTGAAGGTTAGCATGCAGGTGCAGCAGGTGGTAAGGAAGGCAAATGGTATGTTGGCCTTCACAGCCAGAGGATTTGAGTACAGGAACAGGGATGTCTTGCTGCAACCGGGCCTTGGTGAGACCACACCTGGAATATTGTGAGCGGTTTTGGTCTCCTTATCTGAGGAAGGATGTTCTTGCTATAGATGGAGTGCAGTGAAGGTTTACCCGACTGTTTCCTGGAATGGCGGGACTGACATATGAGGAGAGATTGAGTCGGTTAGGATTATATTCGCTGGAGTTCAGGAGAATGTGGGGAGGAATCTCATAGAAACCTATAAAATTCTAACAGGACTAGACAGGGTAGATGCAGGAAGGATGTTCCCGATGCTGGGGGGTGTCCAGAACCTGGGGTCACATTCTGAGGATATGGGGTAGATCGTTTAGGACTGAGATGAGGAGAAATGTCTTCACCCAGAGAGTGGTGAGCCTGTGGAATTCGTTACCACAGAAAGTAGTTGAGACCAAAACATTGTATGTTTTCAAGATGGAGTTAGATATAGCTCTTGGGGTGAAAGGGGTCAACGGGTATGGGGAGAAAGCGGGAGCAGGCTGTTGAGCTGGATGATCAGCCATGATCATAATGAATGGTGGAGCAGGCTCGAAGGGCCGAATGGCCTACTCTTGCTCCTAGTTTCTGTGTTTCTATAAGCTCTTATGAGTTAAAATAATGTGATTGGAGTCCCCTGTCTGACTATTAAGCATTGCCAGGAGTGAGGCAGCGTGTGTACAATTGTTTGCGGTTCAAGGTTTTAAACGCACGAGCTCTTACCAATTAGAGTAACAGCCGGGGTTGCCCGGGCTCCTCCCGGGTGGTACCCGCTGTGGGCGAGGTGGTGCCCCCCTCCCCAGCCAGAAGTTCATTGACTTGCAGCGGGACCGGAAGATCCCAGTGGCGGGCAAGCGAGGAAAATCCCGCCCAGTGTGATTGGGGTCGAGAACAGAAAATGCTGGGAAAACTCAGCAGCTCCAACAGTGTCTGTGGAGAGAGAAAAACAGAGTTAACATTAAGAGCTCACATGACCCTTCTTTAGAGCGGAAAAGTGACGAAATTTACACTGTTGTTTGGGGGAGGGGGGTGAGGCAGGTGGAGCTGGATAGGAGGCCAGCGATAGGTGGGGACAAAGGAGGGATTGACTAAAGGACAAAGGGAGTGTTAATGGTTGTGGTTAGCGCTGAAAAAGGTGTTAATAATGGCGTTAAGGTGAGTAATCGGAATGTGATAAAAGCAGAACAAGAGTAGCATTGTGTGAAAGAACAACATGGAACAAGTATCAGATGGCCCTGGAGGGATTGGTGTTGGGGGTAGAGATGGTGGGGGAGTTGGGGTTGGGGGGCGGGGGGGGGGGGAGAAAGAAAATGGGATAAACAAAGGGGACCTGCTGAAGCTTTCCAGCATTTTCTGTTTTTGTTTCAGATTTCCAGCATCCGCAGTATTTTGCTGTTATAAAGTGATTGGAGCCCCTAGCTTCAGATTAAGCATTGCCAGGGGTGGGGCAGAGTTTGTGCAATTGAGCATGCAATTGAATGTAAAATGGTGTGTGCAACTGTGTGTAGAATTGTGTGTGCAATTGTGTGTTTAATTGTGTGTGCAATTGAGTGTAAAATTCTACTTGCAATTGAGTGTGCAATTGAGTGTAGAATTGTATGTGCAATTGTGTGTGCAATTGAGTGTAGAATTGTATGTGCAATTGTGTGTGCAATTGAGTGTGTAGTTTCGTGTGCAATTGTATGTACAATTGAGTGTGCAATTCAGTGTGCAATTGGATGTAAATTGAGTGTGTAATTGTGTGCAATTGAGTGTGCAATTGTACGTACAATTTTACATGCAATTGTGTGTGCGATTGAGTGTAGAATTGCATGTGAAATTGTGTGCAATTGAGTGTGCAATTGAATGTAAAATTGTGTGCAATTGAGTGTAAATTTGTGTGTGCAATTGAGTGTGGAATTGTATGTAAGATTGTGTGTGCAATTAAGTGTGCAATTGTGTGTGCACTTGAGTATGCAATTGTATGCACAATTGTGTGTGCAATTATAGGTACAATTGAGTGTGCAATTGTCTGCACGATTGTGTGTGCAATTGCATGTGCAATTGTATGTACAATTGAGTGTGCAATTATATGTACGATTGTGTCTGCAATTATATGGACTATTGTGTGCGCAATTGTGTGTGCACTTGAGTGTACAATTGTATGTACAATTGAGTCTGCAACTGAGTGTGCAATTGTATGTACAATTGAGTGTGCAATTGTATGTAGAATTGAGTGTGCAATGGAGTGTACAGTTGCATGCAGTTCAAGGTCATGCCCGAGATCGACCTCATCTGAAGTTTCAGTCATGTGTGAGTCGGAAGACTGTTCCTTGTTAGTTTCTGTTGCTGAAGACTGGCCACTGGGTTAAACTGAGTCGTGCCACAGCCACCACTGGCTCAGCTTCCGGGACTTGCACGGAATCCCAGCCCCTCTCACTCCCTCTCACCCACCCCAGTGCCTGCCCTGCTTGGCTATGCAGCCGGGGGAATGTCCATCTGCGGCCAGCGAGTGAACTCAGCAGCTGCCTGGGCTCTGGGAAGGGGTTGCGGGTGGCGCTCGGTGGGGGGATTCAGAATAAATCATATTTAATGGACCATTTCGTGCCATTTCCTGACCTGCGGCTGTGGGTATCAGATAAGGCATTTCCACTGAGTGTCCGCAAGAGCTCCCTCACCCCATTGGGTGAAAGTTCCTCTTTCTACATTTCATTGTTTCTGTCGGTTTGATCCAATCCAGTCGCTCAGACGTCGCTGGTCAGAGGTCTCACCCTTTGGAGAGGCAGAATTGACTCCAGGAATTCCCCCTCCCCGCTGTCTCCTCATGCCAAAGGTGAGCACATTTTGAGGGCGTGTGTGCCCGGTGGGGTAGGGGTAGGTTTTTGGGGGCTGAAGAGGTGGATTTCCTTCCCTAAAGGGCATCAGCAAAACCTTTGTGACAATTGCTCCATTTTTAAAAAAAACATTCATTCACAGGCCGGGGCCAGCATTTATTGCCCATCCCTAATTGCCCCTTGAGAAGGTGGTGGGTGAGCTGCCTTCTTGAACCGCTGCAGTCCCTGTGGCGTAGATACACCCACAGTGCTGTTAGAGAAGGAGTTCCAGGATTTTGTCCCTGTGGTGTAGGTACACCCACAGTGCTGTTAGGGAGGGAGTTCCAGGATTTTGTCCCTGTGGTGTAGGTACACCCACAGTGCTGTTAGGGAGGGAGTTCCAGGAATTTGTCCCTGTGGTGTAGGTACACCCACAGTGCTGTTAGGGAGGGAGTTGCAGGATTTTGTCCCTGTGGTGTAGGTACAACCACAGTGCTGTTAGGGAGGGAGTTGCAGGATTTTGTCCCTGTGGTGTAGGTACACCCACAGTGCTGTTAGGGAGGGAGTTCCAGGATTTTGTCCCTGTGGTGTAGGTACACCCACAGTGCTGTTAGGGAGGGAGTTCCAGGATTTTGTCCCTGTGGTGTAGGTACACCCACAGTGCTGTTAGGGAGGGAGCTCCAGGATTTTGACCCAGTGACAGTGAAGGAACGGCTGATATATTTCCAAGTCAGGATGTTGAGTTGCTTGGAGGGGAAATTCCAAGTGGTGGGGTTCCCATCTATCTGCTGCCCTTGTCCTTCTAGATGGTAGTGGCCGTGGGTTTGGAAGGTGCTGTTGAAGAAGCCTCGGTGAATTCCTGCAGTGTATCTTGTAGATGGTACACAAACTGCTGCTACTGTGCGTCGGTGGTGGAGGGAGTGAATGTTTGTGGATGTGGTGCCAATCAAGTGGCTGCTTTTTCCTGGATGGTGTCGAGCTTCTGGAGTGTTGTGGGAGCTGCACTCATCCAGGCAAGTGGGGAGTATTCCATCACACTCCTGACTTGTGCCTTGTAGATGGTGGACAAGCTTTGGGGAGTCAGGAAGTGAGTTACTCGCTGCACAATTTCTAGCCTCATACATACCTGTATGGACCTTGGGTTTGTTTTATATTTGACAGTCACTGTCCTCAATCCCAGCCCACTGTTGGAAATTGGGGAGGGAGGTGGTGGGGTGGGGGGGGTGCGGTGGGGGTGGGTGGAAGGGGGCAGATAAAGGGCTTTGGGGAAGGGACATCCCCTTGGAGCCAATTACAAAGCTCTACTGAAAAGCCAGCAGAGGGACGATGGGCTGAATGACTTCCTTCCCCTGGTTGATGATTGTCCGATGCCATTTACAGGAAATCAGGTTGCAGAGCAGCTGAACTGAATTGCAAAACCCCCGAATCCAAGACTTTTAGCTGATTCTCCTCGCAATGAAGGTGAGGACCTTCTTCCTCCTCCTAATCTTCGGTAAGTGGATGCTAAATATTGACAACAAAGACATATCAGCGTTCACCGCTGAGTATAACCAGAGTAGATGGTACATTCTTTCAAGGAGCAATAAACTACACGGAGCAGAACCTTAACGTTGTGTATTCGATTTAAATGCCTTCTTAGGGGGGCAGTACCACAGTGGGAATGTGGAAATCCACCATCTGGAAATTCCCCTCCAAGCCACTCACCATCCTGACTTGGAAATATATCGGCCATTCCTTCACTGTCACTGGGTCAAAATCCAGGGGCTCCCTTCCTCACAGCGCCGTCGGTGTACCTACACCACATGGACTGCAGCGGTTCAAGGAGGCAGCTCACCACCACCTTCTCAAGGGGCATTTAGGAATGGGCAATAAATGCTGGGCCCAGCCAGCGAAACCCACATTCTGTGAATGAATAAATAAATAAATAAGTGGGTATTTTTTGGGGAATGATTTTTAAGACCAGTTGAATTGTACAATTTTAATCTTGTGTGTTTAAGCTTTTTTTCATCTTGTTAATAAATCTTTTAATTTTAAATTCTTAATAACTTTACAAGGATTCCATGCTTTGGGAACAGTAGTAGTCCCCTCATTTTCAAAATACAACAAAACAAAGATATGAGCCTTAAGACAGGTTTCCCTCTGGGAATTGGCTTGCTCAGTGAATAACATCGACTGTGGTTCTATTAGTCCTGTTTAAAAATGTGAAGACATTGGCCATTTTATGCACTTCATAGTAACCACCTGCATCATCTCGGTGGGCATCATCATTGCTAACCCTTTTAGTTCACTGTGTTGATTTTTTGGATGTGTGATTTCTGTAGATAGACACCAGTCTTACATTTAAGCATTAGCTTTATGGTTTCATGTGGGCATAGACAAATTTCCTTTTGAACATCTGCCATTTTTTTGCAATGAGGACAAGACAGTGCAATAAATAGAGAGCGAGAAAGAAATGGAAAAGAGAATAGACAGATAACAGGAAACAAAGTCTGTAAGAAATCGTCAGATTGTAAGTGGACACTGGACATGTAAAGAGACAGAATTTAAAGAGATACAACCAGAAATAGAGACAGGATAAGTACACAGCGTTATGATATCAGGCGGAAATTTCTGGGCTGACCAAATCACGGAGGGGCACTTGGCCAATCTATCACGACTATTTGCAATTTTAATTTCAAGACGCTATGTGCACTGACATCAAAAGTAAATATTCCACTACCACTTCTGGGTATTTTAAATACTAAATTATCACATTTATTAACAAAATGATAGAACATTAAACACACCAGATTACAGTAACACAGTTAAATTGGGACTCACATTTTCCAAAATATTTCTACGTATTTAGACTCCCAAATAAACACGCTTTTCCAGGCAACAGTCCAAATAGATTCTTGATCCATAAAACATCCAGTAATATTACCACAAGGCACCACTGTTGCTATAGGGGAGGTGTTTCACAACGTCTCTCTCCCTCTCACTTGACAATATAATTCCAAGGCTTTTAACAAACCTTGCTCTATGGAACAAGGAAATGCTTCTCTGGGCTGGCTATAGCCTGATATTTTTCACAAGTCTGCCGTCACACAGCCCACCTTTCAAGATCTCACATGGTCACTCCTCATACAGCTTTCAATCTTACCTTAAATAAATTTTCATCCTTTGGATCTTTAAAACCCATTGTTTTCAACTTTCTTTGAAAGTTACCTTTCCCAGGAGATAACACGGTTTCATGTTTCCATCTTGTCTTGGCTTTTGGGTGAATAAAGGTATGAGCCCCACTACTTGTTTACCTCCTGCAAGATGCAAATATTTTTCTTGTCACCTTCTAATTCGGCTTTGAAAATCAAACAACCTATTAACTTATCCACAAATGCCAATGTTAGGTCGTCCATTTCCATTTCAAAATTCCTCTCTTAATCTCTTTAATGATTTAAACCTTGCAGTCTGACTGTCTTCAGTTTAGTTAAATTAGGGGGTCATACACACATACACACACCCTCCCCACACACACACACACACACCCTCCCCACACACACACACACACACACACACACACACAGCCCCCCACAATCCTGCTTCAGTATTGCACAGTAATATTAGGAAAGAAATGATATTCTTTTTACAACAGTTGGGAAACATCAGATATAAAGCAAGCAGTCAGAAGTGAGATGATGTACCAAGAGAAGAAAAGATAATTAAAACGTACAGCAGTGAGACAAAGAGTCAAATAAAATAGCTGCACAGAAAAAAGTGATAGAGAAAGAGAGACACACAAGAGAGAGAGGGAGTGGCTGAGAGAGATAGAGAGAGACACAGACATAGAGACAGAGAGGGGGGAGAGAGAAACACATATAGAGAGGGGCTGAGAGAGATACAGATAGAGATAGGGGGATGGAGATAGAGATAGAGAGAGGGGAGAGAGATAGGAAGAGAGAGAGAGAGAGTAAGGGGGACAGAAAGAGAGAGAGGCAGGGAGAGAGGAGGCAGAGAGAGCGAGAGAGGAAAACGGAGAGGGAGAGGGAGAGGCAGACACAGAGTGAGACACAGAGAAAGGGAAGCAGAGAAAGGGAGACGCAGAGAGACAGAGCCAGAGGTAGGAGGGTGGGGAGGGAGAGACAGAGAGAGGGAGGGTGGGGAGAGAGGGAGTATGGGGAGGGAGAGGGAGAGACAGAGAGGGAGGCTGGGGGGGGGAGAGGCAGAGAGAGGGAGGGTGGGGTGGGGAGGGAGAGACAGAGGGAGGGTGGGGGTGGGGAGGGAGAGACAGAGAGAGGGAGGGTGGGGTGGGGAGGGAGAGACAGAGAGAGGGAGAGTGGGGAGGGAGAGAGGGAGGGTGGGGAGGGAGAGAGAGGGAGGGTTGGGAGGGAGCGAGAGAGAGGGAGGGTGCGGTGGGGAGGGAGAGGCAGAGAGAGGGATGGTAGGGTGGGGAGGGAGAGAGAGAGGCAGAGAGAGGCAGAGAGAGATGGGAGGGAGGGAGGGTGGGGAAAGAGGGTGGGGTGGGAGAGAGGGAGGGTGGGGTGGGAGAGAGAGGGGGAGTGTGGGGTGGGGTGGGAGAGACAGAGAGAGTGTGGGTGGGGTGGGGGGAGCGAGAGGGAGGGCGGGGAGGGAGAGAGAGGGAGGGGTGGGGTGGGAGAGGGTGGGTGGGGCGGGGGAGAGAGGCTGGGGTTGGGTGGGGAGGGAGAGGGAGAGAGAGGGAAGGTGGGGTGGGAGAGAGAGTGTGGGGTGGGGTGGGGAGAGGGGGAGAGAGCAGTCAGGAAGACGGATGGATGAACTGAGAAACTGATAGAGGCAGGAGGAAGAGAATAAATAGACAGAGATTTAGTAGGTGGTAGGAAAACAATGTCATTTGATTATTGTTTTATGAATTGATGTGAAATAGAAAACATGGGGCCTTGTTCTCACCCAAACCGTTGCTAACTGCATCACTCCTGCCTTGTCTTCATAACACGGAGTTGAAACTAGCGAAAAAAAAAACCCTGTGATTTATTTTGACCGAAAAGCACATGAATAATTCTTCTACTTGGAATTTCGTAATGGTGCATATTAGTTCTTCATTTCTGCTGTGGTTTTACTGAAGACTGACAGAAATAGGGTGAGATAGTCAGCCGGCTTTTGGGGAACTGAGGTCACTGACCGTATGAATCGCTGGCCTTGCACATACAGGAACGTGAACGCAGTTTATTTCTCCAGGCAAACATGCCTTTCTCCGCCCTCTTCCCCCAGGAAGTTCAGATGTGTTGTGGGATCACGTTACCCAAAGCCAATTCCACACCGTAATTCAGCGAATTTAAATGACGTTAACAAATGATTAAAGTGGACTCTATAGACCATGCACAGTGGCATCTTGATCATATATTGTGAGGTGTCAGCTGTGCCTCAGTTCATAGCACCCTCGCCTTTGAATCAGAGGGTTGTGGGTTCATGTCCCACTCCCGGAAACCAAGAACTGTGATTGTACTCGAAAGAGTTGCAATCTGTGACTGTTGATAAACCGAAAGAATTTTTTTTTTTGGATCATATATTGTCAGGCACACAAACTTCCCAAGGTAAACACTTCAAACATTGAACTTCCTCCAAAGCTTCATGCCCCACACTTTGAGGACTGGTGATTGGTGCAGCTCCTTATATGTCTAGGCCATTCAGCTAGAAAGGACTCGAAGTGTTAAAAAGTCTTCCTCTCCCCACAGATGCTGAGTTTTTCCAGCAATTTATTGTCCCTGCTTCAGATTTCCAGATATCCGCAGCATTTTGCTTTTATTCAGCTAGAAATGTCCCTTCTGATGCTTCCGATTCTCCACCATAAAAAGCAAAAAAAGTTATGTTGAAGACTCGAAAGGTTAACTCTGCTCCTCTCCAAGAATGCTGCCAGACCTGCTGAGTTTTTCCAGGTATTTTGGTTTTTGGAATAGATTCTCCAGGTTGAATTGCAGCTGCTATGTCCAGTCTAAAAGCCAGTTTACCTTCCCTTGAATTCGAGTACAATATGCCTGGCTGTTTGCTGCACTCCTGATGTGTGTGTCGTCTGTAATTTTTATCCCCCCACCAACCCCCGGCTCCGTAGAGTTGACACGGCAGAAGGTCCCAGCGTTGAACCTTCGGCGATTCCCGTCCAAAATAAAAGCCGCTTTCACCACAGAAATAAAAACAAAAATACTACTGCGGATGCTGGAAATCCAAAACAAAAACAGAATTACCGGGAAAAACTCAGCAGGTCTGGCAGCATCGGCGGAGAAGAAAAGAGTTGACGTTTCGAGTCCTCACGACCCTTCAACAGAACTGAGTAAAGTTAGGAGAGGGGTGAAATATAAGCTGGTTTAAGGTGGGGGGCGGGGGGAGAGAAGTTGAGGGTGGGGGGGGTTGTAGGAACAAGCAAGCAGTGATGGCAGCTGATAATCAAAAGATGTCACAGACTAAAGGATCAAAGAGGTGTTGAAGGTGGTGATATTATCTAAGAAAAGTGCTAATTAAGAATGGATGGCAGGACACTCAAGGTACAGCTCTAGTGGGGCAGGGGTGGAAAGACTGACAAGGTATTAGTTGCAGATTTTAAAATAATGGTAATAGGTGGGAAAAGAAACATCTATATAAATTATTGAAAAAAACAAAAGATAGGGGGAAGAAACGGGGTGGGGATGGGGGGAGGGAGTTTAAGATTTAAAATTGTTGAATTCAATATTCAGTCCGGAAGGCTGTAAAGTGCCTAGTCAGAAGATGAGGTGCTGTTCCTCCAGTTTGCGTTGGGCTTCACTGGAACATTGCAGCAGGCCAAGGACAGACATGTGGGCATGAGAGCAGGGTGGAGTGTTAAAATGGCAAGCGACAGGGAGGTCTGCGTCATGCTTGTGGAAAGACGGCAGGTGTTCTGCAAAGCGGTCGCCCAGTTTGCGTTTGGTCTCTCCAATGTAGCGGAGACCACATTGGGAGCAACGAATGCAGTAGACTAAGTTAGGGGAAATGCAAGTGAAATGCTGCTTCACTTGAAAGGAGTGTTTTGGGCCCTTGGACGGTGAGGAGAGAGGAAGTGAAGGGGCAGGTGTTGCATCTTCTGCATGGGCATGGGGAGGTGCCATAGGTGGGGGTTGAGGAGTAGGGGGTGATGGACGCCCCCATTCGTGCACACACCTCCGTCTATGTGACTCCTGCCAGTCTCCTCCCATCCACTTGCCACATGTTTCACAGATGCCGGCCGACTGGGGCTGAAAGACCAGGTGGGAACCGCACGCAGGTTGGTCACACTGACCCTGCCCCCACACTCCCAGCGCCCTCTGTCCTTCAGGGCCAAACGCGGACAAGTGACCCTAGGCTGACTTGTCCTGACCAATCCCGAGCTGGCTCCTGTTTGTGAGGCCGTTCTTATCCAAGTGGCTGATTCACCCTCACACCTTCCCCGCCAGTGGCGTCCAGCTGGAGAGGCGGCAATGGGCAGCTCTGTCCTTCTGGCCTTTGCTGTGTGAGGCTGGAACAGAGTCAATTCCCCCAGGGATCCGGCGCCAGCTTTTATATCCGGGCAGGAACTGGGCTTTGCAACTCAGACAGCGGCAATTTCCAACCCTCCACCCCCTCCGCTCACCTCTCACCCCCTCCGCTCACCCCCTCCACTCACCCCCCTCCACTCATCCCCCTCCGCTCATCCCCCTCCACTCACCCACTCCACTCACACCCCACTCCCCCTTCGCTCATCCCCCCTCCACCCCTCTCCCCCCCTCCTCCACCCCCTCATTCCCTCCCCTCCGCTCCACCCCCTCTTCCCCTCCCCCTCCACTCACCCCCCTCCGCCCCCTCCGCTCAACCCCCCCTCTGCTCACCCCCCCCCTCTGCCCCCTCTTCTCAGCCCCCCCTCCGCTCTCCCCCCTCCCCCTTCCCCCCCTCCACTCACCCATCCTCCGCTCAGCCCTCCTTCCCCCCTCCCCCTCCGCTCACCCCTCCCCCTCCCCCCACCCCCCCTCCACCTCCCCCTCCACCACCCCTCATCTCCTTCTCCCCCTCCCCCTCATCTCCATCTCCCCCTCCCCCTCATCTCCATCTCCCCCTCCCCCTGATCTCCATCTCCCCCTCCCCCTGATCTCCATCTCCCCCTCCCCGTCATCTCCATCTCCCCCTCCCCCTCATCTCCATCTCCCTCTCATCTCCATCTCCCCCTCCCCCTTGTCTCCATCTCCCCCTCATCTCCATCTCCCCCTCCCCCTCATCTCCATCTCGCCCTCCCCCTCATCTCCATCTCCCCCTCCCCCTTCCCTCATCTCCATCTCCCCCTCACCCTCATTTCCATCTCCTTCCCTCATTTCTATCCCCCTCTCCCTTGCATCTCCATCTCCCCCTCCCCCTCCCCCTCATCTCCATCTCCCCCTCCCCCTCCCCCTCATCTCCATCTCCCCCTCCCCCTCCCCCTCATCTCCATCTCCCCCTCCTCCTCATTTCCATCTCCTTCCCTCATTTCTATCCCCCTCACCCTTGCATCTCCATC